>NC_083102.1:74990080-75318725 GCF_949774975.1 Lagenorhynchus albirostris | reverse complement strand
ACACAAGTTTGATCCCTGGTCCAGGAAGATCCCACATGCCACAGAGTAACTAAGCCCATGAGCCACAACTACTGAGCCCGCATGCCACAACTACTGAAACCCACGTGCCTAGAGCTTGTGCTCCACAACAAGAGAAGTCACCGCAGTGAGAAGCCAGCACACCTCAACGAAGGGTAGCCCCCGCTCACCACAACTAGAGAAAGCCCACACACAGCAACAAAGACCCAAAGCAGCCAGAAAACAAAAGTGCTTAAAGTATCTAAGTCAAAAACTTTTCCTTATTAACAGTTTTCAAATTCATATTAATATTTTACCACCACTAACATATGCTTAATTGTACAAGGGAGAAAACTCAGAAGTCACTTCTCGATTATCAAAGTGAATTACTCACTGTAAAGTTTTATTATGAAGCTAGCAATAAAACAAGGATGCTTCCTAAACAATATGAACGAATTCAAATATCAGAGCAAATTGCTAGGTAAAAGTGGTTTCAAAAGCCTCATAAACTCTGTAATTAAATGTACATTAATTGTTTAGTCTTTTACACTTTTAATACAGCTACCTTCTCCTACTGAGTGCTGAATAAATTATATCATTCAACAAATATTTTATTACTTCCCTACTTAAGGCTGCAAGGCACACTGTTTAGGTCTCATGAGTAGATCGACATGTTTCTCATCAAACTTTATAAACAAATTAAATGCCTAGGACCATAAAATAAGCCTAATTTTTTCTTACGTGAGAAAACAAAAGCTAGATAATGGATTTGACTAAATAATACAAATCATAAATAATCTACATTTTAAATAGCCACATTAAAACCACTTCTAGTAGGAATTCTGAGATTGACTTCCCTCTAACATGTTTAGAATATAAGGACTATGCATTTTACAGGTTAGGTTTTTTTTTTTCTTAATTGGTAAATAACTTATTTTGAGATAACTGTACATTTACATCCAGTTGCAAGAAATAACAAATACAGAAATTCCTGTACCCTTTACCCAGTTTTGCCCAACAGTGACATCTTGTAAAACTACATACATCACAGCTACAGTACTGACACTGGTACAGGCAAGATGCAGAATATTTCCTTCACCACAACTATCCCTGTGTTGCCCTTTTACAGTAACCCCATCCTCCCTCTCATTAGCCTGTTAATATGATGGAATACACTGATCGATTTTTTTTTTTTTTTTAACGCCTGCCATGTGGCATGTGGGATCTTAGTTCCCTGACCAGGTCTCAAACCTGTGCCCCCTGCACTGGGAGCATGGAGTCTTAACCACTGGACTGCCAGGGAAGTCCCTACACTGATTGATTTTTGAAAATTAAACCAGCCTTGCATTCCTGGAATAAATGCCACTTGGTCATGGTATTTCTTCTTTTTTCTTTTCTTTTTTTTTTAGGGTCATACATATAACATTTTAATCACTTATGTGAAACTAATATAAAATAACTTGCCATATACTTACTTTTTTTCTTAAACAACAGAAATTTATTTTCCCACAGTCTGGAGACAGGAATTCCAAGATCAAAGCTATGGCAGGTTTAGTTTCTCCAGAGGCGTCTCTCCTTGGCTTGCAGATGGGTATCTTCTCACTGTATGCTCATGTGGCCTTTTTTCTGTACATGCATCTCGTGTCTATTTCTCTTCTATAAGGACACCAGTCCTATTGATTAGGGTCCCAAACTTCTATGTGTGTCATTATACTCACAGTGAATCTCTTATAGACAGCATATAATTAAATCCTGTTTTTTTAAAAAAATCCATTCTGCCAATCTATGTATTTTGATTGGGGAGTTTAATCCATTTACTTTTTTTTTCGTTTTCTGATTTTTTGATTTTATTCTTTTTAATTTCATTTTACTTTTTTTTATACAGCACATTCTTATTAGTCATGAATTTTATACACATAAGTGTATACACGTCAATCCCACTCGCCCAATTCATCACACTACCACCCCCATGCCCTTGGTGTCCATACGTTTGTTCTCTACATCTGTGTCTCAATTTGTGCCCTGCAAACCAGTTCATCTGTACCATTTTCTAGGTTACACATACATGAATTAATATACGATATTTGATTTCTGACTTACTTCACTCTCTATGACAGTCTCTAGGTCCATCTACGTCTCTACAAATGATCCAATTTCGTTCCTTTTCATGGCTGAGTAATATTCCATTGTATATATGTACCACATCTTCTTTATCCATTTGTCTGTCAATGGGCATTTAGGTTGCTGCCATGTCCTGGCTAATGTAAATAGTGCTACAATGAATACTGGGGTTACATGACTCTTTTTGAATTATGGTTTTCTCAGGGTATATGCCCAGTAGTGGGATTGCTGGATCATATGGTAATTCTATTTTTAGTTTTTTAAGGAACTTCCATACTGTTCTCCATAGTGGCTGTATCAATTTACATTCCCATCAGCAGTGCAAGAGGGTTCCCTTTTCTCCACAACCTCTCCAGCATTTGTTTGTAGATTTTCTGATGATGCCCATTCTAACAGGTGTGAGGTGATGCTTCATTGTACTTTTGATTTGCATTTCTCTAATAATTAGTGAGGCTGAACAGCTTTTCATGTGCTTCTTGGCCATCTGTAGGTCTTCGCTGGAGAAATGTCTATTTAGGTCTTCTGCCCATTTTTGGATTGGGTTGTTTGTATTTTTAATATTGAGCTGCATGAGCTCTTTATATATTTTGGAGATTAATCCTTTGTCCGTTGATTCATTTGCAAATATTTACTCCCATTCTGAAGCTTGTATTTTCATCTTGTTTACACTTTCCTTTGCTGTGCAAAAGCTTTGAAGTTTCATTAGGTCCCATTTGTTTATTTTTGTTTTTATTTCCATTTCTCTAGGAGGTGGGTCAAAAAGGATCTTGCTGTGATTTATGTCAAAGAGTGTTCTTCCGGGCTTCCCTGGTGGCGCAGTGGTTGAGAGTCCGCCTGCCGATGCAGGGGACATGGGTTCGTGCCCCGGTCCGGGAAGATCCCACATGCTGCCGAGCGGCTGGGCCCGTGAGCCATGGCCGCGGAGCCTGTGCTCCACAACAGAAGAGGCCACAACAGTGAGAGGCCCGTGTACTGCAAAAAAAAAAAAAAAAAAAAAAAAAAAAAGTGTGTTCTTCCTATGTTTTCCTCTAAGAGTTTTATAGTGTCCACTCTTACATTTAGGTCTTTAATCCATTTTGAGTTTATTTTTGTGTATGGTGTTAGAGAGTGTTCTAATTTCATTCTTTTACATGTAGCTGTCCAGTTTTCCCAGCACCACTTATTGAAGAGACTGTCTTTTCTCCATTGTATATCCTTGCTTCCTTTGTCATAGATTAGTTGACCATAGATGTGTGGGTTTATCTCTGGGCTTTCTATCTTGTTCCATGGATCTATGTTTCTATTTCGGTGCCAGTACCATGTTGTCTTGATTATTGTAGCTCTGTAATATAGTCTAAAGTCAGGAAGTCTGATTCCTCCAGCTCCATTTCTTTCCTTCAAGACTGCTTTGACTATTCGGGGTCTTTTGTGTCTCCACACAAATTTTAAGATTTTTTTGTTCTAGTTCCATGAAAAATTCCATTGGTAATTTGATAGGGATCGCATTGAATCTGTAGATTGCTTTGGGTAGTATAGTCATTTTCACAATGTTGATTCTTCCAATCCAAGAACATGGTATATCTCTCCATCTGTTGGTATCATCTTTAATTTCTTTCATCAGTGTCTTATAGTTTTCTGCATACAGGTCTTTTGCCTCCCTAGGAAGGTTTATTCCCAGGTATTTTATTCTTTTTGTTGCAATGGTAAATGAGAGTGTTTCCTTAATTCCTCTTTCAGATTTTTCATCATTAGTGTATAGGAATGCAAGAGATTTTTCTGTGCATTAATTTTGTATCCTGCAACTTTACCAAATTCATTGATTAGCTCTACTTGCTTTCTGGTGGCATATTTAGGATTCTCTACATATAATATCATGTCATCTGCCAAGAGTGACAGTTTTGCTTCTTCTTTTCCGATTTGTATCCCTTTTATTTCTTTTTCTTCTCTGACTGCTGTGGCTAGGACTTCCAAAACTATGTTGAATAATAGTGGTGAGAGTGGACATCCTTGTCTTGTTCCTGATCTTAGAGGAAATGCTTTCAGTTTTTCACCATTGAAAATGATGTTTGCTGTGGGCTTGTCGTATATGGCCTTTATTATGTTGAGGTAGGTTCCCTCTATGCCAACTTTCTGGAGAGTTATCATAAATGGGTGTTGAATTTTGTCAAAAGCTTTTTCTGCATCTACAGAGATGATCATATGGTTTTTATTCTTCAGTTTGTTAAAGTGGTATATCATATTGATTGATATGCATGTATGGAGGAATCCTTGCATCCCTGGGATAAATCCCACTTGATCATGGTGTATGATCCTTTTAATGTGTTGTTGGATTCTGTTTGCTAGTATTTTGTTGAGGATTTTGGCATCTATATTCATCAGAATTCATTCATGATATTGGCCTGTAATTTTCTTTTTTTGTAGTATCTTCGTCTGATTCTGTCATCAGGGTGATGGTGGCCTCATGGAATGAGTTTGGGAGTGTTCCTTCCTCTGCAATTTTTTGGAAGAGTTTGAGAAGGATGGGTGTTAGGTCTTCTCTGAGTGTTTGATAGAATTCATCTATGAAGCCATCTAGTCCTGGACTTTTATTTGCTGGAAGATTTTTAATCACAGTTTCAATTTCATTACTTGTGATTCGTCTGTTCATATTTTCTATTTCTTCATGGTTCAGTCTTGGAAGGTTATACCTTTCTAAGAATTTATCCATTTCTTCCAGGTTGTCCATTTTATTGGCATAGAGTTGCTTGTAGTAGTCTCTTAGGATGGCTTGTATTTCTGCCATGTCTGTTATAACTTCTTTTTCAATTCTAATTTTATTGATTTGAGTGCTCTCCCTCTTTTTCTTGATGGATCTGGCTAATGGATTTTCAATTTTGTTTATATTCTCAAAGAACCAGCTTTTAGTTTTATTGATCTTTGCTATTGTTTTCTTTGTTGCTATTTATTTCTCCTCTGTTCTTTATGATTTCTTTCCTTCTGCTAACTTTGGGTTTTGTTTGTTCTTCTTTCCCTAGTTCCTTTAGGTGTAAGGTTAGATTGTTTGAGATTTTTCTTGTTTCTTGAGGTAGGCATGTATGGCTATAAACTTCCCTCTTAGCACTGCTTTTGCTGCATCCCTTAGGTTTTGGATCGTTTTGTTTTCATTGTCATTTGTCTCTAGGTATTTTTTGATTTCCTCTTTGATTTCTTCAGTGATCTCTTGGTTATTTAGTAACGTATTGTTTAGCCTCCATGTGTTATGTTTTTTACGTTTTTTTCCCTGTAATTCATTTCTCATCTCATAGCTTTGTGGTCAGAAAAGATGCTTGATATGATTTCAATTTTCTTAAATTTACTGAGGCTTGATTTGTGACCCAAGATGTGATCCATCCTGGAGAATGTTCCATGCGCACTGGAGAAGAAAGTGTAACCTGTTTTTAGATGAAATGTCCTATAAATATCAATTAAATCTATCTGGTCTACTGTGTCATTTAAAGCTTCTGTTTCCTTATTTATTTTCATTTTGGATGATCTGTCCATTGGTGTGAGGTGTTAAAGTCTCCCCACTATTATTCTGTTACTGTCGATTTCCCCTTTTATAGCTGATAGTAGTTGCCTTAAGTATTGAGGTGCTCCTATGCTGGGTGCATATATAATTGTTATATCTTCCTCTTGGATTGATCCTTTTATCATTATGTAGTGCCCTTCCTTGTCGCTTATAACATTCTTTATTTTAAAGTCTATTTTATCTGATATGAGTATTGCTATTCCAGCTTTCTTTTGATTTCCAATATGTTTTTCCATCCCCTCACTTTCAGTCTGTATGTGTCCCTAGGTCTGAAGTGGGTCTCTTGTAGACAGCATATAGACGGGTCTTGTTTTTGTATCCATTCAGCAAGCCTGTGTACTTTGGTTGGAACATTTAATCCATTCACATTTAAGGTAATTATCAATATGTATGTTCCTATGACCATTTTCTTAATTGTTTTGGGTTTGTTTTTGTAGGTCCTTTTCTTCTCTTGTGTTTCCCACTTAGAGAAGTTCCTTTAGCATTTGTTGTAGAGCTGGTTTGGTGGTGCTGAATTCTGTTAGCTTTTGCTTGTCTGTAAAGCTTTTGATTTCTCCGTTGAATCTGATTGAGATCCTTGCTGGGTAGAGTAATCTTGGTTGTAGGTTCTTCCCTTTCATCACTTTAAGTATATCATGCCACTCCCTTCTGGCTTGTAGAGTTTCTGCTGAGAACTCAGCTGTTAACCTTATGGGAGTTCCCTTGTTGGTTATTTGTCATTTTTCCCTTGCTGCTTTCAATAATTTTTCTTTGTCTTTAAATTTTACCAATTTGATTACTATGTGTCTTGGCATGTTTCTCCTTGGGTTTATCCTGTATGGGACTCTCTGTGCTTCCTGGACTTGGGTGGCTATTTCCTTTCCCACGTTAGGGAAGTTTTCTACTATAATCTCTTCAAATATTTTCTCGGGTCCTTTCTGTCTCTCTTCTCCTTCTGGGACCCCTATAATGCGAATATTGTTGCGTTTAATGTCCCAGAGGTCTCTTAGGCTGTCTTCATTCCTCTTCATTCTTTTTTCTTTATTCTGTTCCGCAGCAGTGAATTCCATCATTCTGTCTTCCAGGTCACTTATCTGTTGTTCTGCCTCAGTTATTCTGCTATTGATTCCTTCTAGTGTAGCTTTCACTTCAGTTATTGTATTATTCATCCGTTTCTTTGTTCTTTAATTCTTCTAGGTCTTTGTTAAACATTTCTTGCATCTTCTCCATCTTTGCCTCCATTCTTTTTCTGAGGTCCTGGATCATCTTCACCATCATTATTCTGAATTCTTTTTCTGGAAGGTTGCCTATCTCCACTTCATTTAGTTGTTTTTCTTCGGTTTTATCTTGTTCCTTCATCTGGTACATAGCCCTCTACCTTTTCATTTCGTCTATCTTTCTGTGAATGTGGTTTTTGTTCCACAGGCTGCAGGATTGCAGTTCCTCTTGCTTCTGCTGTCTGCCCTCTGGTGGATGAGGCTATCTAAGAGGCTTGTGCAAGTTTCCTGATGGGAGGGACTGGTGGTGGGTACAGCTGGCTGTTGCTCTCCTGGGCAGAGCTCAGTAAAACTTTAACCTGCTTGACTGCTGATGCATGGGGCTGCGTTCCCTCCCTGTTGGTTGTTTGGCTTGAGGCAACCCAACACTGGAGCCTACCTGGGCTCTTTGGTGGGGCTAATGGCGGACTCTGGGAGTGCTCACGCCAAGGAGTACTTCCCAGAACTTCTGCTGCCAGTGTCCTTGTCCCCACGGTGAGCCACAGCCCCACCACCACCTCTGCAGGAGATCCTCCAACACTAGCAGGTAGGTCTGGTTCAGTCTCCTATGGGGTCACTGCTCCTTCCCCTGGGTCCCGAGGTGCACACTACTTTGTGTGTGCCCTCCAAGAGTGGAGTCTCTGTTTCCCCCAGTCCTGTCGAAGTCCTGCAATCAAATCCCACTAGGCTTCAAAGTCTGATTCTCTAGGAATTCCTCCTCCTGTTGCCAGACCCCCCAGCTGGGAAGCCTGACATGGGGCTCAGAACATTCACTCCAGTGCGTGGACTTCTGTTGTATAAGTGTTCTCCAGTTTGTGAGTCACCCAACCAGAAATTATGGGATTTGATTTTACTGTGATTGCGCCCCCCTACCATCTCATTGTGGCTTCTCCTTTGTCTTTGGATGTGGGGTATCTTTTTTGGTGAGTTCCAGTATCTTCCTGTCGATGATTGTCTAGCAGCTAGTTGTGATTCTGGTGTTCTCACAAGAGGGAGTGAGAGGACCTCCTTCTACTCTGCCACCTTGGTTCAGGGCTCATCTTAATTCTTTTTATGTGTTGTTGAATTCCGTTTGCTAAGTTTTTCCTGAGGATCTACACATATATATTCATGAGGGGTATTGGTCTGTAGTTTTTAATTACCTATACCGTCTTTGGTTTTGGTGTAAAGATAATACTAGCTTCATAATTGAACTGGGAAGTGTTCCCTCCCCTTCTATTTTCTGAAAATGACTGTGTAGTATTTATACTAATTCCTATTAAAAAATTTTTTAATGAAATTTTTTTAAAAAAATTTATCTTTGGCTGCGTTGGGTCTTTGTTGCTGCGCGCAGGCTTTCTCTAATTATGGTGAGTGGGGGCTACTCTTTGTTGCGGCGTGCAGGCTTCTCATTGCAGTGGTTTCTCTTGTTGCAGAACACGGGCTCTAGGCGCGCAAGCTTCAGTAGTTGTGGCACATTGGCCCTAGAGTGCATGGGCTTCAGTAGTTGTGGCCCATGGTCTCAGTAGTTGTGGCCCACGGGCCCTAGAGCACAGGCTCAATAGTTGTGGTGCATGGGCTTAGTTGCTCTGTGGCATGTGGGATCTTCCCAGACCAGGGATCAAACCCGTGTCCCCTGCATTGGCAGGTGGATTCTTAACCACTGTGCCACCAGGGATGTCCCCTATTAAAATTTCTGATAGAATTCTCCAGTGAAACCATCTGGGCCTGAAGATTTCTTTTTTGTAAGTTCTTGAACTATAAGTCAATTTCCCTAACAGTTACAGACATATCTCGCTTTATTCCACTTTGCAAATATTGCATTTTTTACAAACTGACAGTTTGTGGCAACCCTGTGCCGAGTGAGTCTATCAGTGTCATTTTTCCAACAGCATCTGCTCTCTTCATGTCTCTTTGTCACATTTTGGTAATTCTTGCAATATTTAAACTTTTTCATTATTACTGTATTTGTTATGGTGATCTGCAATCAGATGTGCAGATGTGGTAGAAACAGCAAAAGAACTAGAATTAGAAGAGGAGACTGAAGATGTAACTGAAATCATGCAATCTCATGATAAAAAAAAAAAAAAACTTTAATGAATGAGGAGTTGCTTCTCATGGATGAGCAAAAAAAGTGGTTTCCTGACATGGAGTCTACTCCGGGTGAAGATGCTGTGAAGATAGTTGAAATGACACAAAAAGGATTTAGAATATTACATAATCTTAGTTGATGAAGCAGCAGCAGGCTTTGAGGAGTTACTCTAATACTGAAAGAAGTTCTGTGGTGGGCAAAACACTATCCAAGAGCATTGCATCAAACAGCATTGCATGCTACAGAGAAATCATCTGTCAAAGAGCCAAGTGATGTGGCAAACTTCATTGCTGTCTTATGTTAAGAAACTGCCACAGCCTCCCCACCCTTCAGCAGCCATGGATATCAAGGCAAGACCCTCCACCAGTAAAAATAAATAAATAAATAAAATAAAAATTATGACTTGCAGAAGGCTCAGATGATGGTTAGCATTTTTTAGCAATAAAGAACTTTTTAATTAAGGTGGATACATTTGGCTTTTTAGACATAATACTATTTCACATTTAATAAACTATAGTGTAAACGTAATTTTTACATGTGCTGGGAAACCGAAAACTTCACGTGACTTGCTTTATTGCGGCGGTCTGGAACGGAGTATCTCTGAGGTATGCCATGCCTGTATACGGCTATTCAAATTATCTATTCCATACTGGGTGAGTGTGCTAGTTTGTGTTTTTTGAGAAACTGACCCCCTTCATATAAGTTATAGTGTTTACATGTAGAGCTGTTCATAATAGTCTCTTATTATGATTTTGATGTCTGCAGGTTCTGCAGTGACACTCACTTTTTCATTCCTGATATTGGCAAATTATTTTTGGTCAGTGTTGCTAGAAGTTTGTCAGTTTTTTCCCCCATCTTTCAAAAGAAAAGCTGTTACACTGATTTTTTCTGTTTTTCTTTCAATTTCATTTATTTCTGTTCTTATCTATCATTTCCTTCCTTCTGCTTTGATCTGGGTTTGTTTTCCTCAAGAACCTAGGTTCTTGAGGTGGGAGCTTAGATTATGGATTTAAGACTTTTCCTCTTTTCTAAAGTATGCACTCTTTTCTAAGGTATGTACTTTTCTAAAGTAAACTTCCCTCTCAGCATACTTTAGCTGTGTCCTACAATTTTTATGTTGTGTTTTCATTTAGATCAGTGCATTTTTTTAAATTTCCCTTGAGGCTTCCTCTTTAACTTACAGATTATTTAGAAGTGTGTTATTTAATTTCTAATTATTTGGAGATCTTCCTATTATCACTCTGTTATTAATTTCTAGTTTGAGTTCACTGCAGTCACAGAATACACTCTTTATGATTTCAATTCTTTTAAATTTGTTGAGATTTGTTTTATGGCCAAGGGTATCTATTTGGGTGAATGTTCCATGGACTGTTAAAAAACATGTATATCCTCCTGTTGCTGATGGAGCTTCTGTGTATGTAACTAAGATTCCACTGATTAGATTGCATTCTTCAGATCTTCTATATCTTTGCAGATTTTCTGTCTAGTTCTATCAGTTCCTGAGCAAGGAGTGTTTTAAATTCTCAACTATAATTGCGGATTTATCTATTTTTACTTTCAGTTCTATCATTTTTGTAGATACATTTAGGATTGTTATTTCTTCTGGGTGGGCTGACTGTTTTATGATTATATAATTTAATTCTCTGACTCTGGTAGTTTTCTTTGCTCTGATGTCTATTTTACCTGTTATTAATGCAGCCACTCCTGCTTTCCTTTGATTAATGTTTGCATATCTTTTCCCATCCTTTTACTTTCAGCCAGCCAATATCATTAAATTTGAAGTGACTTTCTTGTAGACAGCACATACTTGGGTCATGTTTTTTAATTCAGTCTGCCAATGTCCTCTAACTAGCGTATTTAGAACATTTATAATTAATGTAATTTTGATATATTAGGACTTAAGTCTGACATTTCATCTTTTGTTTTGTTGGTTCTGTTTTTCACTTCCTTGTTTTCTTTTTCCTGCCTTCCTATGGGTTATTTGAATATTTTTTAGAATTCTTATTTTTCTGTAGGGTTTTTAAATGTCTCTCTTTGTATAGTTTTAGTTATTGTTCTAGATATTACATAATATACATAATGTGCCACAGTCATTTTACCAATTTGAGTGAGCTTTACCTCTCTTTACCATCTGTGATGGTTCATTTTGGGTCAGCTTGGCTAGGCTATGGTACCTAGACAAATCTACCAGTCTAGATGTTGCTGTGAAGGTAGTTTTTAGATGTGATTAGCATTTAAACCAGTAGACTTTCAGTAAAGCAGATTATTTACCATAATGTGGGTGGACTTCATCTAATAAGCCGAAGAGCTTAAAAAAAAAAGACTAAGGGGCTTCCCTGGTGGTGCAGTGGTTGACAGTCCGCCTGCTGATGCAGGGGACACGGGTTCATGCCCCGGTCCGGGAAGATCCCATGTGCCACGGAGCAGCTGGGCCCGTGAGCCATGGCCGCTGAGCCTGCGCGTCCGGAGCCTGTGCTCCGCAACGGGAGAGGCCACAACAGTGAGAGGCCCGCGAACCAAAAAAAAAAAAAAAAAGACTAAGGTTCCTGGAACAGGAAAGAATTCTGCCCCCAGGCTGACTGCCTTCAGACTCAGGACTGGAACACTGGCTCTTGTCAGAATTTTCAGCCTGCCCTGCAGATCTTGGACTTCCCATAACAGGCCCATATGGGAACAGGGCCATAACAGGCCCATAACAGGCCGTAACAGGCCCATAACAGCATGAGCCAGTTTCTTCAAGTCCATCTCTCCCTCTCCCTGCTCTGTTTCTATCAAAAACCCTAATACACCATCCTTTTACCCTACTTCATTTATAAGATACTGCCTTAAATATTTCTTCTTCATACATTTAGAAGGCAATGTTATAATTTTTGCTTCAACTATCATAATTTAGAAAACTCAAGGAGAAAAGGAACCTACTGACCTACCCTTATTTTTACTTACTGTGTTCTTTCCTTCCTCATTGTTCCAAGGTTCCTCCTTTTTATCATTTCTTTTCTGTTGAGAGAACTTCCTTTAGCCTTCTCTTAGGGTAGGTCTGCTGGTGACAATGTTTTTCCTTCATCTAAGAAATATCTTTGATTTCCCTTAATTCCTAAAGGATATTTTCACCAGGTATAGAATTCTGGAATGATAGCTCTTTTCTTTAAGCACTTAAAACAAAATATGCCACCTATTTCTGGCCTTGATGGTTTCTGATGAGAAATCCACTGTCATTTGAATTGTTTTGTCACTATAAGTGTCATTTTTCTCTAGGTGCTTTTTTTTAAAAATAAGTTTATTTATTTTTATTTTTGGCTGCATTGGGTCTTTGTTGCTGTGCACAGGCTTCTCATTGCGGTGGCTTCTCTTGTTGCGGAGCACGGGCTCTAGGCACTAGGGCTTCAGTAGTTGTGGCTTGCAGGCTCTAGAGCACAGGCTCAGTAGTTGTGGCACACGGGCTTAGTTGCTCCACGGCATGTGGGATCTTCCCAGACCAGGACTGGAACCCGTGTCCCCTGCATTGGCAGGTGGATTCCTAACCACTGGACCACCAGGGAAGTCCCTCTAGGTGTTTTAAAAATTTTTTCTTTTCCAGATGCCCTTTTAAGTTTTCAGAAGCTTAATTACAATGTGTATTGGCATGGACTTTTTTGAACTTATCCTACTTGGGGTTCACTCAGCTTCCTGAATCTGAGGGTCTATGTCTCTTGCAAAATTTAGGAAGTTGGTAGTCATTATTTTTTTGAGTACTTTTCCAGCTCTGCCCTCATTCTCTTCTCCTTCCAAAACTCTGACAACACAAATGTAAAATCTTTTGTTATAATCCCATAGGTCCCTAAAGCATTGGGATTTTTTTTTTTAAGTCTATTTTCCCTCTGCTGTTCAGATTGTGTAATTACATTATTCTACACTCCAGTTCACTGATTCTTTCCTCTGTCCTCTCCTTCCTGCTTTTGAGTCAATCTGCTGACTCACACATTTTATTTCAATCATTGTATTTTTCAGTTCAAAATTTTCCATTTGGTTTTCCTTTATGTGCTCTATTTATCTGCTGAGACTTTCCATTTCTTTGTTGATGCTTTCTGTTCTTTCACTTGCTTTGTGTTCATTAATTCCTCATTGAAGCACTTTTAATGCCGACTGCTTAAAAACCTTTTTCAGATAACATCTGTCATTGGTTGTCTTTTTTCATTCAGTTTGAGATTTTCCTGGTTCTTGGTATGACAAGTGATATATACTTAAAACCTGGACATTTATATATTTTGTTATGAAAGTCCAGATCTCATTTAAGCTTCCTATTTTAGGTAGTTTTCTCTGATACCACTGTGGCAGGGCAGAGGGCTGTCACCTTGTTACTACCAGGTGGAGGCAAAAGTCTAGGTTCCCACTTGGCCTCCACTGTTACCTGTGAGCTCCTCATCACTGCTGGATGGAAGTGGGAGTTCCAGGTGCCCACGTACTCTTCACTGACATTGTGACGGGGATGCTCTTTACCACTGGGCCATGGTAGAAGTCCTGACTCTCCACTAGGATTCCTCTGACATCACCCCCAGAAGGAGGGAGATGAGCACTTCATTACTGCCATGCAAGGGTGGAAGTCCTGGCTCCCCATGTGGTCTCCACTGGTACCATGTGGTGTGGGGGGAGTTTGGATGCCTCATTATAGCCTCACAAGGGGGAAGTCTATGCTCCTCACTTAGCCTTTGATCATGTGGTTGGTGGTACAGTCACCAACTTTTTTCTGAGGTGTCTGGCTGGAGGAGAATGGTTTCCTGTCTAAAAGTTTTTTGTCTTGCTAGGCTGCCCCTTCTTTGGCTATAGAGAAAAGCCTTCTGTAGGGGTATTTGTTTTATCTTGTTTTGTTTTTATCTGTGTCTGGGAGCATTTCTTAATTTTCAGAAAGCATTTAAATATTAATACTGAACTGCTCTCCAATTCTCTGAAAATATTTTTGGAGTCCACTTTTTTTTAAAGTGTTCAGCAACCACAGTAGATAGTAAAACCAAAACTCTTAAAAGAAAGCAGGGTCAGACTTCAGCTGGGAAAGCCTGAGGGGTTAAAAGACTGGTGTTGCTGTACATTCAGGTGTAGGAAACCACATGTCAACTGCAACGTGTTCTATAACAGTCATTGGGTATCAGAACAAGAACCCCCAATTCATTGTTCTAGACAAACCCCAGAATCCAAAAGAGATGTTACATGGGAAGAAACAAAAATCTTCTTTTCTTAGGGAAAACTAAGAATGCTGAGAATAAGACATAAGACAGTTAGAAATGTTACCTTAAAGAGAAAGCACAAGTTACTGCTCAAGATTTACAGACAGTAATCTTTAGAGTTCAATTGATTTGTTCATGGCCTTTGCAATAGTAACAATTCATTGTAGACTAGCATTTTTAAAAATATATTAGCTTATGTTTATTTTACCAACAAGGAAAATCAGGTTAAATAGCTCAAGGGAAGACCATTCAATAAATATTTTTGATGGACTAGCCTTTTTGTATAGTAGCAACGAAAGAAATGGGTTTTATAGATGGCTGAAAGTTCAAGTTCTCCAGTACTCATGAAATTCCCATCTTATTGTCATTCCAAATTAATGGAGGAAAGGACAGAATTTAAGTAATGAAACTAAAATAACTGGCTACCTAGTTTGGAAAAATGACCCTGCATCTCTTACTGCTTCCATCAGAAATCTCAACTATATTACAGACATAAATGTTAAAAAAAGAAAAAGTAATATATGAGAACGTAAGTTTTGGAAGAAATATTTTAAGCATATAACTAAACCATAAAAAATGATGTACATGTTTAACCACACAGATTTTTAAAAACAATATACCAAGTTGTTAGACAACTGAAAAATCAGAAGAAAGACATCTGCTACATATACTGACAGCATGAATATCTTTATAAAAGATCAGTCAATTAACAAATTTCCCAGCAGAAAAACTGACAAAGGATACAAACAATTCATTCTCACATACAAGAAATACAAATAGCTAACAATCAAGAAAGTCTTTCAACCTCTCCTGTAAACAAAGAAATGCAAAAGCAAACAATTAGAAGCCATTTAAAATTAAATAGAATGGGTATAGTGGGGAGAAACTGGCACTTTCGGACTTCCCTGGTGGTGCAGTGGTTAAGAATCCACCTGCCAATGCAGGGGACACGGGTTTGAGCCCTGGTCCAGGAAGATCCCACATGCTGCAGAGCAACTAAGCCCGTGCGCCACAACTACTGAGCATGCATTCTAGAGCCCGCAAGCCACAACTACTGAAGCCCGCACGGCTAGAGCCCAAGCTCCCCAACAAGAGAAGCCACTGCAATGAGAAGCCTGCGCACCGCAACAAAGAGTAGCCCCCGTTCGCCACAACTAGAGAAAGCCCAAGCGCAGCAATGAAGACCCAATGCAGCCATAAATAAATAAATAAATATAAATAAATAAATAAATCTATTAAAAAATAAGAAAGAAAGAAACCGGCACTTTCACTCTGCTGGGAGAATGCTAGTAGGGCCGGTAGAGCCACCCTGGAGGGCAATCTGACAAGTGTCTATTAAATTTAACATGCCTTCAGCCAAAAAATTCCACCTTGAGGAAATCTATCCTTCTGAAACATTCACACAAACATAAAATGTCCACACATTTATCACTCACACATATACTTCATATACACAGATACACATATATCACAGCACTAAATCCAGCACAGGTTACCAATAAATTATCCATTACTACAGAATAAGCAGAAAAAAAGGAATATTTATAAAATGAAACAATGTTAAGTCATTAAAAAGATGAGACAGACCTATCTGTAATAACATGGAAAGATATCTACAACAATTAAGTGAAAACAAATAAGCTGCAAACTAGTATATGTAGTACAATCCCATTTTCAAAATAAAACAATGTGCTTGACGAACAATGTGTCTGCAAACTACGGCTGGTTGGCTGCCTGTCTTTGTAAAAAAGTTTTACTGGAACATAGCCATGTTCATTTATTGAAAAGGAGACTACATGACCCACAAAGCTGAAAATATTTACTATTTAGCCCTATAAGAAAAAGTGTGCTATCCCCGATATATGCCAAATTAACTGACATTCTCTCTCTCTGCTCTACTTTTACTTATCTATGTTGTACATTTCTATAATATTTGAATGCTTATAATAATTTTTTTATAATCAGAAATAAGCAAAAAACATTTCAGGGAATTGGTTAAATACCGTGTGGCCATTAAATGATGCAGGCATATATTCACTGATATTGAAATATCTCCACCATACATTAAATATTAAAATACAGTTTATAGGATACCATGTGTATATGAGTCTCATTTTGCTTTCAAAACTGAGCTGTTATACACAGCTGGGCAGCATAGAACAGCTACCTTTTAAAATATCACAGTTATTTTGTTCAAGCAGAAAGAATTTTTTTCCAAGTATTTCTCTTGTTCCAAAAGAATTGCTTCTTCATTGTTTCTATCAGTGTCCTTGGACTAAGCAGAATGCAAAACAGTACAACATCTACTACATGTGTATCTGCCACAAGTACCTCCATCTCCGTTTACACCAACTCCTTCATCTGTAGTCATCGATATTTGATCCTCAAGAGCCAATGCAGACTAACCCTCCTCACTTCAAAGACACCATCATAAGTGGGAGAAGAAAAAACAGAAAGTGTCTTGGGCATTCCCAGATAAAGATGGTAAACTCAACCAAGGCACTTATCCTCTGCTGACTGTGGCTACCCTACCAAAATAGTAAAGGTGTTTTTTTCTCTTTTTTTAAAAAAGCATAAATCTATGGGGCCAAAACAAAGATAGCAAGAGAGGAGACAACAGCAACAGAACTCCAGAAGCTGGAAAGCATATGGATGAGTGTTAACTGATTTAGCAGACCTGAAACACTTGGATATTAAAAGAGAAACCAAAAAGAAACTGAAAAAATAAGAAAAATCAAACAGCAATTCATTTTTCTCCACAGAAGCCCACCCCGAAAAGGCCCAGAAACAGCTGCACCAGGTACCAATGAAAATAGGGTGAAAAGGGGACCAAAAACAGAAGGAATGGGTGAAAATTTATCTATAAAGCAATTTGATTTCTAAACTTTTTTTACCACTCCAAACTAGCCCCTCCATCATTGCAGAAAATCTGAGATGTGTTTTTGGAAGCCAGTAAAACATTTAAGGGCCTGGACACCAAACTGAAAACTGGGGAAGTAACTGAAATTCACATAGTGAGTGCTGAGGCTACCCCTCCTCCCCAACCCTTTTCCTCCCATTCAGATCCCACACACCTGGAGGCATATACATCCTGCAAGAGACTGGAAGTCCTTCTCTAGAGAATCTGACCAGCCCAAGAGAAAAGACCTAAATATACTAATATATACCAAAAAAATAGACACTGATACTATGTAATAAAGAATTTGGCTGGCCTTTGTCCCAGGTTCCTGGGAGGTAGCCTCCAAAAGCCTGGAAGTTCCTGACTGATTGTCTTTGTCATTCATGGTGGGCCCCTAGATAGTTCGTGCTGAGATAACTCAGAATGGGGGTTCGCCATGTCAGAAAGACCAACCCTGCCATTAGAGGGTTAGGGCTTTTCAGTTGGGGGAGGCAGGGGAGACCAGGAAATTGAGTTCAACCAAGTGGCTAATGATTCAATCATATCTACACGATAAAACATCAATAAAAATACTAATTATGTAGAAAAAAGTCATTATTTTAGAGATACACATGGAAATATCTAGCAGTGAAATGTCACAATTTTTAATTTAAACAGTCTCCAAAAATTGGAGAAAACAAATATTGCAAGATGTTTAAATTGTTAAAATCTAAGTGATGGATATATGGGTATTTATCATGTTTCTATTTTTCAGTACATTTGAAATTTTTAATAATAAAAAGTCAAGATAAAGTTACTTTGGGAACACCTGTGCATGAAGTAGTGAGTTGGATTTCCATGACTATCTTTAAATGGGGACAGGATGAAGAGGAGAAAACTAGGAATATTCTACCATTATCTTACCATATCCTGCCATAGAAGCGCCATTCTCGACATCCACTGTGTTCTTATTTTCCTCTGCTAGAGCTTTAACGTATCTTTTGCTTAAATCTAGTATTTGTTCACGTAACTTGACACTGCTTTGATGTCTTGGTTGTTGAAAAGTATAGTGCAGTAACATCAATCCCCAAATGAGTCCAAATATAAGCAACAGTAAACTCAATTTCTGGGACATATTTTTTCTTGAGATTGTAAAAATCATTTCTGATGAAGCAAACAGACTCAATTGAAAAACGGTTAACTAGAGGCAAGCCACCAAACAATCAAGACTTTTCAAAGAAAAAAGAAAAAAATCTTCTCCTCTAATGTATATTCTTCATCTTCAGCAAGGTTGCCTCCAACTCTCAATTAACTCTGTAAAATTGAGAAGAAAAAAGGTGATTAGTCTTAACCTGCATCAGTAACAGAATAGACAATGATAGATAAGAAGAAATTCTATAAACAGTTTTTATTCGGAACTGGATCAACTTCTTTGATAACTTTCTCTACCACTAAATAAGCTTCTGGGTCTTTTATCAGCTCCATTTACATAGCTCTTCAACAATTTAAACTAGAAACAAATGTCAATTCATTAAAACTACCTGAAAGAAATGCCACCATGGTCACAAAATTCTTTGAATGACTTCTTATCATTTGTAACTAAAACTATGGATATATAAGATTTATAGCATCCCTATCAAACTACCACTGGCATTTTTCACACAACTAGAACAAAAAATTTCACAATTTGTATGGAAACACAAAAGACCCCGAATAGCCAAAGCAATCTTGAGAACGAAAGAAGGAACTGGAGGAATCAGGCTCCCAGACTTCAGACTATACTACAAAGCTACAGTAATCAAGATGGTATGGTACTGGCACAAAAACAGAAAGATAGATCAATGGAACAGGATAGAAAGCCCAGAGATAAACCCACGCACATATGGTCACCTTATCTTTGACAAAGGAGGCAGAAATGTACAGTGGAGAAAGGACAGCCTATTCAATAAGTGGTGCTGGGAAAACTAGACAGCTACATGTAAAAGTATGAGATTAGATCACTCCCTAACATCACACACAAAAATAAGCTCAAAATGGATTAAAGACCTAAATGTAAGGCCAGAAACTATCAAACTCTTAGAGGAAAACATAGGCAGAACACTCTATGACATAAATCACAGCAAGGTCCTTTTTGACCCACCTCCTAGAGAAATGGAAATAAAAACAAAAGTAAACAAATGGGACCTAATGAAACTTAAAAGCTTTTGCACAGCAAAGGAAACCATAAAGAAGACCAAAAGACAACCCTCAGAATGGGAGAAAATATTTGCAAATGAAGCAACCGACAAAGGATTAATCTCCAAAATTTATAAGCAGCTCATGCAGCTTAATAACAAAAAAACAAACAACCCAATCCAAAAATGGGCAGAAGACCTAAATAGACATTTCTCCAAAGAAGATATACAGACTGCCAACAAACACATGAAAGAATGCTCAACATCACTAATCATTAGAGAAATGCAAATCAAAACTACAATGAGATATCATCTCACACCAGTCAGAATGGCCATCATCAAAAAATCTAGAAACAATAAATGCTGGAGAGGGTGTGGAGAAAAGGGAACCCTCTTACACTGTTGGTGGGAATGTAAATTGATACAGCCACTGTGGAGAACAGTATGGAGGTTCCTTAAAAAGCTACAAATAGAACTACCATATGACCCAGCAATCCCACTACTGGGCATATACCCTGAGAAAACCATAATTCAAAAAGAGTCATGTACCAAAATGTTCATTGCAGCTCTATTTACAATAGCCTGGAGATGGAAACAACCTAAGTGTCCATCATCGGATGAATGGATAAAGAAGATGTGGCACATATATACAATGGAATATTACTCAGCCATAAAAAGAGATGAAATTGAGCTATTTGTAATGAGGTGGATAGACCTAGAGTCTGTCATACAGAGTGAAGTAAGTCAGAAAGGGAGAGACAAATACCGTATGCTAACACATATATATGGAATTTAAAAAAAAATGTCATGAAAAACCTAGGGGTGAAACAGGAATAAAGACACAGACTTACTAGAGAATGGACTTGAGGCTATGGGGAGGGGGAAGGGTAAACGGTGACAAAGCGATAAAGAGGCATGGACATATATACACTACCAAAAGTAAGGTAGTTAGCTAGTGGGAAGCAGCCGCATAGCACAGGGAGATCAGCTCGGTGCTTTGTGACCGCCTGGAGGGGTGGGATAGGGAGGGTGGGAGGGAGGGAGACGCAAGCGGGAAGAGATATGGGAATATATGTATATATATAACTGATTCATTTTGTTGTGAAGCTGAAACTAACATACCATTGTAAAGCAATTATACTCCAATAAAGATGTTAAAAAAAAAAAAAAGATTTATAGCAGATCTCAGCCCATTCAAATAGAGGTCACCAACCTAAATGTGTAAAAGCAATTCCTCCTCCTCCTCCTTTAAAAAGAAAAAAGAGGTTGATGCCAAAATGAAAGTAAGAAATAAGGAAAGGTGAAACAGACTGGAAGATGAAAAAGGCTGTCTGACTTTAAAAAAAAAAAAACAAAAACAACACCCACAATATAAATAAGAATGCCAGTATTTGAAAATGTCACTAGAAAATACTACTAATGGCAATGAGATAATCTTAAAAAGCATCCAATCTTAAGTTGAAAAATAAGTTGTAATTTCTAAGTTCACACTTTTAAGTTTATACCAGACATGACATGTGCTAAAACAGGTAGAAATTTTTTTTTACCTTTCCAAATTTACAATTCTAAATTTTAAATAATGCAGGTATTTTTATAATTTATAAAATTTATAATTTTTATAATTTAAGGAAAAATTGAAAGGTTATATACTTCAGTTTTTTAAAAAAGAGAAAGGTAATGACCATCATGGAATCTTCAAACACCTGGACAGTAACAATGTGCATGAATCACCAAAGTGTCCAGTGAAGAAAACTCTTCAATTACATCTAATGGAGTAAAATTCGTTAGAAGAAATATACCTGGAGTCAAAAAGTGCATTTAACAGCTTAATGAAAATAATCTTAAGAACTTTTTAACTTCCTAGAGTAGTATGGTCAAATAAAACATGCTAATTCTAACCCACTTAATAGAGTATAATCAGTGAACTAAAAAAATCTAGTTTGAGGATAATAAGACTAGAAATGAATACAGTATCAATAAAGGTGAAGCACTCAATCATTTTCAACACATATTTATGAGTCAGCATATATGCTAGGCAGTAGGAAAACCATGTTTTGCCCTAGAAATTTGCTTTCCAGCATAGCTGCTTTCAAACCTTTTTTTAAATAAAATAAAGTATTTACTCAATAATCTTATGCAAAATATCAAAACAAAATACATACAATCAAAGCTTCTCTAGCAGATGCATGTGTGCTGAGGTATGTGTAAGTGGGGGACCTCCTGCCCTGCCAATTCTTGTTCAGAAAATGACCACTCTTACTTTCCCCCACCCGGCTACGTAGTCCCCGACACGCGTCTAATAAATCCTGGAGCTCCAAGGTCTGAAGAACACCAATCTACTCTTGATGAAGTGTACTCATCCTGCCAAACCTCACTACAAGCATGACTACACCACTAACTGGGTATATTAATTATTATGGTAAACTAATAACAGTATTAAAAATTAGGAATTAACTCATTTTCTAATTTTCTTCCACTTCTGCTTTTTTCTATAGTTACCATGCACACAATAAATCCCCTCAGATCTCATTGAAACAAAACCATTAATATCAATACTGGATTTTACTAAACTTTGCTTAGCAAAGTAAGGTAAACGTTACCTAATATCTTTTTCTACAAAGATTTTTACATTTGAGTTCAGAAAGTAGAAATTCTGGATTCTCAAGCAAAACTTTAAAACATTCTTTGATAAATGTATGTTAAATGTATTCTTTTATAAATCTTAACAGGCTCCTATGTCTTTTCAAGTTTGACCTGAGTGCTAGATTATCTGACCCAGCACTCAGTGTAAAAGTCAACTGGGAATCTGTCCTGAAGCAGTCGGAACAGGGTTCTAAAGGTGGCATGACAACAAAGCCAGAAAAGTGACATCACCAGAGAATCGAGAACATAGACTTGAAGGTATTTTGGCAAATGAAGGTTAAAATGACAGCTGAGAAAGCTCTAGGTTACTATACCTATCCAAGACCAAAAAGGGAGAGACTGAAAACCAGAAGGACAGAGCATACTTCAATTAAATAACATCAACAATCATTACTACAATCACTTACTTTACCAGACTCTGCTCTAAGCTCCTTACATGAATTAACTTATTTAATCTTCACAACATCCCACACTAATATTCTCACTTAAACAGGTGAAAACACTGAAGCGAAGAGACATTAAATAACTTGCCCAAGGTCCAACAACTAGATACCGTTGAGAAAGAGGATTCAAAGCTCAGGCTCTTAACCACCGCCCCTCTTTTACAGCAATGCCAATAAAACAGGAGCAGCACAAACTGCAGCGGTGAACGAGTGCTGAGTCCTTATCATGGGCCTAGCTCTGAAATAAACACTTCACAAAGGTTACTTCATTTAATATTTGCATAACCTCAGAAGAAAAATGTTGTTGTTATTCCCACTTTAGAGATGATTAAATTAAGGCTTTGTTTGAGTGGTTAGCCTGCCTAAGATTTTTAGCCAGGTCCACTGACTTCACTTGCCCAAACTCTGGCAAGGGCTACAAGTCCACAAATTCGGAATCTCCATCTCCATTCAGGGTCTCTCCTTTCCTTTAAAAGGGTCCTTAAACCCAGTCCTATTAGAACTCCTAGGTTTTACAAAACTCTACAATAAAGTGACAACTCTCTAAACTGTAAATGGCATCAGGCAGAGAACAGGAGATTCGTGGGTAAGGAAGCAGGGGTGGCTAGTGGAGGAAAATAGTCAAACAGGGAGCCTGATGGTAAGAGGTAAAATCCTTCTAAGTAGGTACAAGATTAAGAATGACAGGCTGCTCACCATTATGAACACAAACTTTGCTTAACGTGTGAGTGGCAGTACCAAAACCAGACACAGAGAGAAAACACTGGTAGTGGACAAGGCAGAAGCACAGCTGAGGAGGATATGCCCCCAAAGTAATAAATCCCAGGGAACAAGGAGGCCTAGTTTAAACCTAGTGTTTCTCAGTGTGAGGGACCCAAAGATCTAAGCTGCAAACATTAAATAAAGAGCCCCTTATTACTCTATATTGACTGTATATTACCCAACTGTACCATCAGATTCAGAAAAGAGGCTTTCATCAAAGGTCTTCATAGGCTTGACGCTATATGGAATGTGTCTGCTCACCACTGCCCTCAACAAAATTAAAGCAGGCCATCGCAGGAGGAAGCCAGGAACTTTTACAGGGACTCTACAGTAAGAAATTTATATGCTTTGTATCAGTAACTTGCTTGTGTTCCTTATATGTTTTTCTGTGGAGATGAGTAAAATATTTACTATAAAAGGGTTTGTCTTTGGGAATAGCAAAGAGGTGAGAAGTTGGGAGCAATTAACCCCATGCGATATTACAGAACTACAAAAGGACACGAAGGAATAAAGTGAGTGTGGGAGCTACCAGGAAGAAAGGATAGCCTGAAGCCTTCTCTAAGTTGAAAAGATGGCCCAGAGCCAGCTTATGCCTGACAAAGAGCTGAGCAGTTCAATGGCCCATGAGGATTCTCTGCTGTGACACAAGACAACCTGAAAACTGTTCTACCTAAGGGTTCACTTCCACAAGCAATTCCAAGCAAGCCCAGCAGAGGTGACTAAAATTCCAACAAGGATACAATTCTGCCTTTGGTCTCTTCTCAGGGAATGTTTCACATTAAAACCGAGTGGAGAGTTTTGTTGTGTTTTTTTTTTTTAATCCCGATGCTGGGTCACACCCCATATCAATTAAATTAGAATGCCTGGAGCTCAGAGCCAGGCATCAGTATTTTTTGAAGAGTCCTATTTTATTCCAATGTATAGCAAAGTTTGTCCAAATCGCAAATTGCTTCATTAAACAGCAACGACAGCTACAGGAAGGGCCACTAATTTCAATGTTACAAGTCAGTTCATCAGGTATGACACAGGATTCCTACCTGTGCCTACCTATAATGACTTTGAAGGGGAAGGGGTTAGAGAGAGAGAAAACAAGGGATCTCTGCTGGAACACAAGTCATTCCTGCCAGGGTGGGCTAGGCCCTGCATTTACTAGGCAGGGGTGGGGGTGGACTGAATAGAAAGCAATTTCCACTGGGACCACTTCAGTCCCTAGGATTAACATGAATATACTGTTCTGTTCTCTAAGAGATATTTCTGTGGTTTCGTATAGAAAAAAAGCAGACAAGAAGTTTTTGAATTCTTTAGCAACTAAAGGTAATGTACTTTAGTGCTTTTAAAGAGAAATAATTCTTAGACTCAATCTTTAGGAAGGAGAAAGAAAAGGGAAAGTTCATTATCTCTCCTTTCTGTGCAATGTTCAAAGTTGCAAATGGCATAGAACATGCACTTTGAACCTCCCCAGTTTTTCTTTGTGTTTCAAGTACTGGTCCAGCTCCTGGAAGGCCACCTAGATCAGGATGGAGACAATAACTAGAAGCCTAAAAGGCCTACACTGTCGTTGAGAACTTATGGCTACCATCCAGCAGATTATTTATTAGAGTTCTTCCTCCACCAAAATAGTCTAAAATCCAAAAATTTTTAAATCCTAACTTCTAGGCCACTATATTAATTTCCTACTAATCACTTAAAAAAATAAAACTTCAAATATGTCCCAAGTAACAACTGGAGTTTTTAAAGGCAAAAATAAAATCGTTATTGAAATGGAGCAAGACCCTGTGTGGGCCTCCTGGGTACAAATCCTTTCTGTGTCCCGTTTCTTGTTTTTAGGAAATAGGCTTCATTCACCCTCCTAGACCTTCCCTGAGTTCCAAAGGACATATTCAAACAGTCGCTAATTAGGGAAGTGAGAGAATGCAGAAACAAAGGAGCAGTCAAGAAACCATAGTGCAGTAACAGGGCAAGGTTCTGGTTCCTCCCCAAGGAATGAACGTAACACACCTCTGAGTTCTTCTTCAGGAACTAAAGTCCCCACCCAGTTGGAAGACAGTAACTTCAGTCTGAGCACAAAATTTGTGGAAGACCACCCTGTTACCTCAACCCCAAACAATCAGAAGGAAGTCACACACCACACAGCTCTCACCCTAAATTTTGCCTATAAAAACTTCTCCCTGGGCTTCCCTGATGGCACAGTGGTTAAGAATCCCCTGTCAATGGAGGGGACATGGGTTCCAGCCCTGGTCCGGGAAGATCCCACATGCCGCGGAGCAACTAAGCCCGTGCACCACAGCTACTGAGTCCGCGCTCTAGAGCCCGCGAGCCACAACTACTGAGCCCACATGCCTAGAGCCCATGCTCGGCAACAAGAGAAGCCACAGCAATGAGAAGCCCACGCACTGCAACGGTGACCCAACACAGCCAAAAATAAATTAATTAATTAAAAAAAAATTCCTCCATGTCCTTAAAAAAAAAAAAAACAAACAAAAAACTTCTCCCTGAAAACAGGCTTTTTGTGTATTAGTTGTCCCAGACTCCTTCTATGGCGCCTTACAATAAACACTGTGCTTCCCCTTCCAACAATCCAGTGTCAGCAGACTGGCTTGGCTTTACTGCACACAGGCGGACCCAAGTTTTGGTTCAGTAAATTTATCACCTTCATCATCATTATTATTTTGACCTAAGAGAGACTTCTGAATATTTTTAGGATTCCCAGGGGAAATTTCTCATCCTGTGGTGGGAGACAGATGGACCCCAGGCTGAACAGTTTCTCCCCTGTGGACAGAAACTCCATAAAAGCAGGATGATGGAGGAGGCTGGGCCCTGCCCAGATAAGGGATGAAAGACCATATATTCCTCATTCTCAAAGTCAAGGAGACCTCCCTGACTACACATGAGCAGAAAGACTCCTTGGAGGTCAAAAAGGGAGGGGGCACCACCCCACAGTGATATCAACTACCCATAGGCCTCTTAGCTAGAATCCACCTTGGCTAAGAGATGTGCATCACACATGGGATGACCCTGAGATATACCTAATACGGACTCAGAACCAGGCAAAGCAAGATGACTGGCCAAAGGAAACCCAGAAGAAATGCCCCATAAAAGTGATTCAAACTGCCACGAGGGCATGACTCTCTCTCTGAGCCCACCCATGCATCTATCCACACGTACTGTACTCTTTTTCCTCCTAATAAACACTTTACTTGCTTCACTACTTTCCATCTCTATGTGGAAATTCATTTCTACACAGCTGACAGGCCAGGGCCTTGTCACTGGCCACTGGTCCATAGTGGTACAGTGGCTAGGATTCAGCACTCTCACTGCCGCTGCCTGACCTCAATCTCTGGCCAGGAACCGAAATCCTGCTTCAAGCCACTGTAGGCCAAGGCCATCCAAGATCAATCCAACTGCAGAAATTACAAAAGAAAATTACACACCGAAATAGAGACACAGATGTAGAGAACAAACGTATGGACACCAAGAGGGAAAAGCGAGGTGGGGGGGATGAACTGGGAGACTAGGATTGACATATATACACTAAAATGTATAAAACAGATAACTAATAAGAACATACCATATAGCACAGGGAACTCCACTTTGCTGTACAGTAGAAACTAACACAACATTGTAAAACAACTATACCCCAATAAAAAAAGTAATAATTAATTTAATTAAATTAAAACAAGTAGGTAATATACCTACTAAATATTTAAGGGGAAAAAAAAAAAAAGAAATTACACACCATGTGGCCCAAAGGTAGAAGAATTAAGGAGAGGAGACACACTTAAAATGAAGTATCTGTAGAGCACTAGATTTGAAGAAGGGCAAGAGAGTGTGGTCCAAGTACCATCATCTCCAACTGAATTCCTGCAGCTACTTCTCAAGTGGTTTCCCAGATTCCTCTCCAACCCCACTTCAAGCCACTGTCCTCAGAGCAAAACAAGTCATGATTTGAATAGTCACAATTTATATTTCTCCAAAGGAGATATGCAAATTGTCAATAAGCACATGAAAAGATGCTCAAATCACTAATCCTTAGGGAAATGCAAATTGAAACCACAATGAAATACCACTTCACACCCATCAGGATGGCTATGAAGGGCATCAGAACATGCCAACCCAAAATATGCCACTTTGGTATAAGGATTATTTTGAGCTGAAGGTAACTGAGAAATAACAGACCCTGTACTCCCCTTTTCTACCTAAAAGCAAGACATGAATTACCTATGAGAAAGGTGAGAACACTCTTATCACAGGAGACAAGGCACAGATGCTGAGATAAATCTGAACATATACACCTTACTAAAAGAAACCTTATCTTCCATTAGTTTCCCCCATTTATTCACCTTCCCACAATTTACTACCTCCAGAAGCTCAGACTCCTTTTCCTTTGTCTTGTCACATTTCCACAATTTATGGCTCTTTGTTTAAATGGTATATAAGCTCTCAGCACTAACTACTTCTTTGGTGCTTTCATTTCATTTCTGTGATGCCCACCATTTGCACATGAAAAAAACCTTTTTCTCCAGTTGATCGATCTTTTGTCAGTTTAGTTTGCAGAGCCCTGGGCACTGAACCTAAGAAGGTAGATGAAAAGGTTTTTTCCTTCCCCTACAGCAATTATTAAAAAAAACAAAATCAGAGAAATTGCCGAGGCTTCTGGGAAGACAGCGGAGGAGTAGGACGCGGAGATCGCCTTCCTCCCCACAGATACGCCAGAAATACATCTACACGTGGAGCAACTCCTGCAGAGCACCTACTGAATGCTGGCAGAAGATCTCAGACCTCCCTAAAGGCAAGAAACACGCCACGTACCTGGGTAGGGCAAAAGAAAAAAGAATAAACAGAGACAAAAGGACAGGGACAGGACCTGCACCAGTGGGAGGGAGCTGTGAAGGAGGAAAGGTTTCCACACACTAGGAAGCCCCTTCACGGGCAGAGACTGTGGGTGGCGGAGGGGGAAGCTTCAGAGCCGCGGAGGAGAGCACAGCCACAGGGGTTGCGGAGGGCAAAGCGGAGACATTCCCGCACAGAGGATTGGTGCCAACCAGCACTCACCAGCCCAAGAGGCTTGTCTGCTCACCCGCCAGGGCGGGTGGGGCTGGGAGCTGAGGCTCGGGCTTTGGTCGGATCCCAGGGAGAGGACTGGGGTTGGCGGCGTGAACACAGCCTGCAGGGGATTAGTGCGCCACGGCTGGCCAGGAGGGAGTCCGGGGAAAAGTCTGGACCTGCCGAAGATGCAAGAGACTTTTTCTTCCCTCTGTTTCCTGGTGTGCGAGGAGAGGGGATTAAGAACGCTGCTTAAAGGAGCTCCAAGAAACGGGCGCGAGCCACGGCTAACAGCGCAGACCCCAGAGACGGGCATGAGATGCTAAGGCCGCTGCTGCCGCCACCAAGAAGCCTGAGTGTGAGCACAGGTCACTAACCACACGCCCCTTCCGGGGAGTCTGTGCAGCCTGCCACTCCCAGGGTCCCGTGATCCAGGGACAACTTCCCCGGGAGAACGCACGGCGCGCCTCAGGCTGGTGCAACGTCACGCCGGCCTCTGCCGCCGCAGGACCGCCCCGCACTCCGTACCCCTCCCTTCTCCCGGCCTGAGTGAGCCAGAGCCCCTGAATCAGCGGCTCCTTTAACCCCGTCCTATCTGAGCAAAACACAGACGCCCTCCGGCGACCTACACGCAGAGGCGGGGCCAAATCCAAAGCTGAGCCCCTGGAGCTGTGAGAACAAAGAAGAGAAAGGGAAATCTCTCCCAGCAGCCTCAGAAGCAGCGGATTAAAGCTCCACAATCAACTTGATGTACCCTGCATCTGTGGAATACCTGAATAGACAACAAATCATCCCAAATTGAGGAGGTGGACTTTGAGAGCAAGATTTATGATTTTTTCCCCTTTTCCTCTTTTTGTGAGTGTGTATGTGTATGCTTCTGTGTGAGATTTTGTCTGTATAGCTTTGCTTCCACCATTTGTCCAAGGGTTCTATCCATTCGTTTTTTTATTTTTTCCTTAATAATTACTTTTTATTTTAATAACTTTATTTTATTTTACTTTATCTTCATTCTTTCTTTCCTTCCTTCCCTCCTTTAGACAACGAATCATCCCAACTTGAGGAGGTGAACTTTGACAGCAAGATTTATGATTCTTTCCCCTTCTCCTCTTTTTGTGACTGTGTATGTGTATGCTTCTGTGTGAGACTTTGTCTGTATAGCTTTGCCTCCACCATTTGTCCTAAGGTTCTATCCGTCCGTTTTTTTCTCTTAATAATTATTTTTCTATTTTAATAACTTTATTATATTTTATCTTATTTTATTTTACCTTATCTTTTTTCTTTCCTTCCCTCGTTCCTTCCTTCCTCCCTCCCTCCCTCCGTCCTTTCTGTCTTTCTTTCTTTCTACTTCTATAATTCTTTCTTTCTACTTTTTCTCCCTTTTATCCTGAGCCGTGTGGATGAAAGGCTCTTGGTGCTGCTGCCAGGAGTCAGTGCTGTGCCTCTGAGGTGGGAGAGCCAACTTCAGGACACTGGTCCACAAGAGACCTCCCAGCTTCACATAATATCAAATGGCGAAAATCTCCCAGAGATCTCCATCTCAACACCAGCACCCAGCTTCACTCAACGACCAGCAAACTACAGTGCTGGACATCCTATGCCAAACAAGTAGTAAGACAGGAATACAACCCCACCCATTAGCAGAGAGGCTGCCTAAAATCATAATAAGTCCATAGACACCCCAAAACACACCACCAGACGTGGACCTGCCCACCAGAAAGACAAGATCCAGCCTCATCCACCTGAACACAGGGCACTAGTCCCCTCCACCAGGAAGCCTACAGAACCCACTGAACCAACCTCAGCCACTGGGTACAGACACCAAAAACAATGGGAACTACGAACCTGCAGCCTGCAAAAAGGAGACCCCAAACACAGTAAGATAAGCAGAATGAGAAGACAGAAAAACACACAGCAGATGAAGGAGCAAGATAAAAACCCACCAGACCTAACAAATGAAGAGGAAATAGGCAGTCTACCTGAAAAAGAGTTCAGAATAATGATAGTAAAGATGATCCAAAATCTTGGAAATAGAATAGACAAAATGCAAGAAACAGTTAACAAGGACCTAGAAGAACTAAAGATGAAACAAACAATGATGAACAACACAATAAATGAAATGAAAAATACTCTAGATGGGATCAATAGCAAAATAACTGAGGCAGAAGAACGGATAAGTGACCTGGAAGATAAAATAGTGGAAATAACTACTGCAGAGCAGAATAAAGAAAAAAGAATGAAAAGAACTGAGGATAGTCTCAGAGACCTCTGGGACAACATTAAACGCACCAACATTCGAATTATAGGGGTTCCAGAAGAAGAAGAGAAAAAGAAAGGGACTGAGAAAATATTTGAAGAGATTATAGTTGAAAACTTCCCTAATATGGGAAAGGAAATAATCAAGTCCAGGAAGCACACAGAGTCCCATACAGGATAAATCCAAGGAGAAATACGCCAAGACACATATTAATCAAACTGTCAAAAATTAAATACAAAGAAAACATATTAAAAGCAGCAAGGGAAAAACAACAAATAACACACAAGGGAACCCCCATAAGGTTAACAGCTGATCTTTCAGCAGAAACTCTACAAGCCAGAAAGGACTAGCAGGACATATTTAAAGTGATGAAGGAGAAAAACCTGCAACCAAGATTACTCTACCCAGCAAGGATCTCATGCAGATTTGATGGAGAAATTAAAACCTTTACAGACAAGCAAAAGCTGAGAGTTCAGCACCACCAAACCAGCTCTACAACAACTGCTAAAGGAACTTTTTAGGCAAGAAACACAAGAGAAGTTAAAGACCTACAATAACGAACCCAAAACAATTAAGAAAATGTGAATAGGAACATACATATTGATAATTACCTTAAATGTAAATGGACTAAATGCTCCCACCAAAAGACACAGATTGGCTGAATGGATACAAAAACAAGACACATATATGTGCTGTCTACAAGAGACCCACTTCAGACCTAGAGACACATACAGACTGAAAGTAAGGGGATGGAAAAAGGTATTTCATGCAAATGGAAACGAAAGGAAAGCTGGAGTAGCAATTCTCATATCAGACAAAATAGACTTTAAAATAAAGACTATTAGAAGAGACAAAGGAGGACACTACATAATGATCAAGGGATCGATCCAAGAAGAAGATATAACAATTGTAAATATTTATGCACCCAACATAGGAGCACCTCAATACATAAGGCAAATACTAACAGCCATAAAAGGGGAAATCGACAGTAACACATTCATAGTAGAGGACTTTAACAACCCACTTTCACCAATGGACAGATCATCCAAAATGAAAATAAATAAGGAAACACAAGCTTTAAATAATACATTAAACAAGATGGAGTTAATTGATATTTATAGGACATTCCATCCAAAAACAACAGAATACACATTTTTCTCAAGTGCTCATGGAACATTCTTCAGAATAGATCATATCTTGGGTCACAAATCAAGCCGTGTTAAATTTAAGAAAATTGAAATTGTATCAAGTATCTTTTCCGACCACAATGCTATGAGACTAGATATCAATTACAGGAAATGATCTGTAAAAAATACAAACACATGGAGACTAAACAATACACTACTTAATAACGAAGTGATCACTGAAGAATTCAAAGAGGAAATTAAAAACTACCTAGAAAAAAATGACAATGGAGATACGATGACCCAAAACCTATGGGATGCAGCAAAAGCAGTTCCAAGAGGGAAGTTTATAGCAATCCAATCCTACCTTAAGAAACAGGAAACATCTCGAATAAACAACCTAACCTTGCACCTAAGGCAATTAGAGAAAGAAGAACACAAAAAACCCCAAAGTTAGCAAAAAGAAAGAAATCATAAAAATCAGATCAGAAATAAATGAAAAAGAAATGAAGGAAATGATAGCAAAGATCAATAAAACTAAAAGCTGGTTCTTTGAGAAGATAAACAAAATTGATAAACCATTAGCCAGACTCATCAAGAAAAAAGGGAGAAGACTGAAATCAATAGAATTAGAAATGAAAAAGGAGAAGTAACAACTGACACTGCAGAAATACAAAAGATCATGAGAGATTACTACAAGCAACTCTATGCCAATAAAATGGACAACCTGGAAGAAATGGACAAATTCTTAGAAAGGCACAACCTGCCAAGACTGAATCAGGAAGAAATAGAAAATATGAACAGACCAATCACAAGCACTGAAATTGAAACTGTGATTAAAAATCTTCAAACAAGCAAAAGCCCAGGACCAGATGGCTTCACAGGCGAATTCTATCAAACATTTAGAGAAGAGCTATCACCTATCCTTCTCAAACTCTTCCAAAATATAGCAGAGGGAGGAACACTCCCCAACTCATTCTACAAGGCCACCATCACCCTGATACCAAAACCAGACAAGGATGTCACAAAGAAAGAAAACTACAGGCCAATATCACTGATGAACATAGATGCAAAAATCCTCAACAAAATACTAGCAAACAGAATCCAACAGCACATTAAACGGATCATACACCATGATCAAGTGGGGTTTATTCCAGGAATGAAAGGATTCTTCAATATACGCAAATCAATCAACGTGATACACCATATTAACAAATTGAAGGAGAAAAACCATATGATCATCTCAATAGATGCAGAGAAAGCTTTTGACAAAATTCAACACCCATTTATGATAAAAACCCTGCAGAAAGCAGGCATAGAGGGAACTTTCCTCAACATAATAAAGGCCATATATGACAAACCCACAGCCAACATCGACCTCAATGGTGAAAAACTGAAAGCATTTCCACTAAGATCAGGAACAAGACAAGGTTGCCCACTCTCACCACTCTTATTCAACATAGTTTTGGAAGTTTTAGCCACAGCAATCAGAGAAGAAAAGGAAATAAAAGGAATCCAAATCGGAAAAGAAGAAGTAAAGCTGTCACTCTTTGCAGATGACATGATACTATACATAGAGAATCCTAAAGATGCTACCAGAAAACTACTAGAGCTAATCAATGAATTTGGTAAAGTAGCAGGATACAAAATTAATGCACAGAAATCTCTGGCATTCCTATACACTAAGGATGAAAAATCTGAAAGTGAAATCAAGAAAATACTCCCATTTACCATTGCAACAAAAAGAATAAAATATCTAGGAATCAACCCGCCTAAGGAGACAAAAGACCTGTATGCAGAAAATTATAAGACACTGATGAAAGAAATTAAAGATGATACAAATAGATGGAGAGATATACCATGTTCTTGGATTGGAAGAATCAACATTGTGAAAATGACTCTACTACCCAAAGCAATCTACAGATTCAATGCAACCCCTATCAAACTACCACTGGCATTTTTCACAGAACTAGAACAAAAAATTTCACAATTTGTATGGAAACACAAAAGACCCCAAATAGCCAAAGAAATCTTGAGAATGAAAAATCGACCTGAAGGAATCAGGGTCCCTGACTTCAGACTATACTACAAAGCTACAGTAATCAAGATGGTATGGTACTGGCACAAAAACAGAAAGATAGATCAATGGAACAGGATAGAAAGCCCAGAGATAAACCCACGCACATATGGTCACCTTATCTTTGATAAAGGAGGCAGGAATGTACAGTGGAGAAAGGACAGCCTCTTCAATAAGTAGTGCTGGGAAAACTGGACAGCTACATGTAAAAGTATGAGATTAGATCACTCCCTAACATCACACACAAAAATAAGCTCAAAATGGATTAAAGACCTAAATGTAAGGCCAGAAACTATCAAACTCTTAGAGGAAAACATAAGCAGGACACTCTATGACATAAATCACAGCAAGATCCTTTTTGACCCACCTCCTAGAGAAATGGAAATAAAAACAAAAATAAACAAATCGGACCTAATGAAACTTAAAAGCTTTTGCACAGCAAAGGAAACCATAAACAAGACAAAAAGACAACCCTCAGAATGGGAGAAAATATTTGCAAATGAAGCAACTGACAAAGGATTAATCTCCAAAATTTACAAGCAGCTCATGCAGCTTAATAACAAAAAAACAAACAACCCAATCCAAAAATGGGCAGAAGACCTAAATAGACATTTCTCCAAAGAAGATATACAGACTGCCAACAAACACATGAAAGAATGCTCAACATCACTAATCATTAGAGAAATGCAAATCAAAACTACAATGAAGTATCATCTCACACAGGTCAGAATGGCCATCATCAAAAAATCTAGAAACAATAAATTCTGGAGAGGGTGTGGAGAAAAGGGAACCCTCTTACACTGTTGGTGGGAATGTAAATTGATACAGCCACTGTGGAGAACAGTATGGAGGTTCCTTAAAAAGCTACAAATAGAACTACCATATGACCCAGCAATCCCACTACTGGGCATATACCCTGAGAAAACCGTAATTGAAAAAGAGTCATGTACCAAAATGTTCATTGCAGCTCTATTTACAATAGCCCAGAGATGGAAACAACCTAAGTGTCCATCATCGGATGAATGGATAAAGAAGATGTGGCACATATATACAATGGACTATTACTCAGCCATAAAAAGAAACGAAATTGAGCTATTTGTAGTGAGGTGGATAGACCTAGAGTCTGTCATACACAGTGAAGTAAATCAGATAGAGAGAGACAAATACCGTATGCTAACACATATATATGGAATTTAAGGGAAAAAAAACTGTCATGAAGAACCTAGGGGTAAGACAGGAATAAAGACTGTGTCCTACTAGACCTACTAGAGAATGGACTTGAGGATATGTGGAGGAGGAAGGGTAAGGTATGACAAAGCGAGAGAGAGGCATGGACATATATACACTACCAAATGTAAGGCAGATAGCTAGTGGGAAGCAGCCGCATAGCACAGGGAGATCAGCTCGGTGCTTTGTGACCGCCTGGAGGGGTGGGATAGGGAGGGTGGGAGGGAGGGAGACACAAGAGGGAAGAGGTATGGGAATATATGTATATGTATAACTGATTCACTTTGTTATAAAGCAGAAACTAACACACCATTGTAAAGCAATTATACTCCAATAAAGATGTAAAAAAAATAATAAAATTAAATTAAATTTAAAAAAATCAGGGCTTCCCTGGTGGCGCAGTAGTTGCGAGTCCGCCTGCCGATGCAGGGGACGTGGGCTCGTGCCCCGGTCCGGGAAGATCCCACATGCCGCGGAGCGGCTGGGCCCGTGGGCCATGGCCGCTGAGCCTGCGCGTCCGGAGCCTGTGCTCCTCAGCGGGAGAGGCCACAAAACAGTGAGAGGCCCGCGTACCACAGGAAAAAAAAAAAAAATCAAAAACAACTCTTAGTACAGTTGTGGAGAAATTGAAACTCTTACACATTGCTTTTGGGAATACAAAATGGTGCAGATGCTGTGGAGAACAGTATAGCAGTTCTTAAAAAAATTAAACACAGAATTACCATTTGACCCAGCTATTCCACTTCTGGGTATAACTACAGAAGAACTCAAAGTGTTATGGAACCCAAGTTCATGTATCCAATGCACAGCAAGGACAAACAAACCGAAATGTGGGAGTTTGGAGCAGAGAAACGTTTATCATAGGGCCAAGCAAGGAGAATGGGTGGCTAGTGCTCAAAAACCCTGAACTGCCCGATGATTTTCAGGAAGAAGTTTTTATAGACAAAATTTGGGGTGAGGGCTGCAGAGTGTGTGACTTTCTTCTGATCAGTTGGTGATGAGGTTAACAGGGTGGTGTTCCAGGAATCTTGCGCTCAACCTGAAGTTAACCGTCTGCCACCTGGGTGGGGACCTTAGTTCCTGCAGAAAAGTTCAAAGATATTATGTATATTCCTTAATGAGGAACCAGGATACTGCTTTAATCGCTGCAGTACCATTTCTTGATTGTTTCTCCTTTGTCTCTGCATACTCTTACTTCCCTGATCACCGTTTGAATCTGCCCTTCAAAATTCAAGGAAGTCTAAGAGGCTGAAGTCTTTACCCCGCAAGTAAGAAAAGGGGGACATGGAAGGGCTTTTGTACCCAGGTGGGCCCCAGAGGGTCCTGCTCAGTTTCAAAAGCAGGGACTCAAAGCGGAACTTGTACACCCATGTTCACTGCAACAATGCAAGGTGGAAACAACAGATTAACGGATAAACAAAATGAAATACTATTCAGCTTTAAAAGATAATAAAATTCTGATACAAGCTACAACATGGATGAAACTTAAAGATATTATATTGAGGGCTTCCCTGGTGGCGCAGTGGTTGAGCGTCCACCTGCCGATGCAGGGGACACGGGTTTGTGCCCCGGTCCGGGAGGACCCCACATGCCACGGAGTGGCTGGGCCCATGAGCAATGGCCGCTGAGCCTGTGCGTCCGGAGCCTGTGTGTCCGGAGCCTGTGCTCCGCAATGGGAGAGGCCACAACAGTGAGAGGCCCGCATACCGCAAAAAAAAAAAAAAAATATATATATATATTATATTGATACTAAGTTAAAGAAGCTAGACACAAAAAGACAAATGTTATATGATGCCACTTACATAGGTACCCTGAAGAGTTAGATACAGAGATAGAAAGTAGAAAGGTAGATACCAGTGGCTAGGGGGATGAGAGAATGGAGAGTTATGGTTTAAAGTTTAGAGTACAGGGACTTCCCTGGCAGTCCAGTGGTTATGACTCCGTACTCCCACTGCAGGGGGCCAGGCTGGATCCCTGGTCAGGGAACTAAGATCCCACATGACGTGTGGCACAGCACAAAAAAAACCCAAGAAAACTGGGTTTCCCTGGTGGCGCAGTGGTTGAGAATCTGCCTGCCAATGCAGGGGACACGGGTTCGAGCCCTGGTCTGGCAAGATCCCACATGCCACAGAGCAACTAGGCCCGTGAGCCACAACTACTGAGCCTGTGCATCTGGAGCCTTTGCTCCGCAACGAGAGGCCGCGATAGTGAGAGGCCCGCGCACCGCAATGAAGAGTGGCCCCTGCTTCCGCAACTAGAGAAAGCCCTCACACAGAAATGAAGACCCAACACAGCCAAAAATAAATTAATTAATTAATTTTAAAAAACACAAAAAACAAGAAAACAAAAATAAAGTTTAGAGTACAGAGCTTTACTTTGGGATGAAGAAAAGGTTCTGGAGGTGTACAGCAGTGATGGTGAGGTAGGAGGTAGATGGGCTCCTGGGCTGAGCCACTGGAGTTTGTCAAGGGGAGTAAACTGTAGTTTGTTTTCCCTGACACTTCAAGGTAAAATTAATGGCAGAAGCTGAGCTCTGCTGGGGTAAAGAGATAAGATGACCACATCTATCACTACTGAGGTCAAGGAGACCTCCCTGCTGCACGTGCACAGGAAGGATCCTCAGGGGTCAAAAGGGAGGGGGCACTACCCCCATAATATGTGTTGTCAAATTTTCCCAGAGGCCTCCACACTGGAACCCATCTTGGCTAAAAGATGCACACACATATTGGATAGGGCCCTGGGACAGGTCAGATGTGGGAAAATAGCCAAGATAATTGGCCAGAGGACAACAAAAACCCTGAAGAACTACCCCATGTAAGGAATTTAAATCATCTTTCTGGTGCACTCCTCATTAGGAAGGATAGCCACACTCTTCTCTGGGTGTGTATTTCTACTTTGCTCCTGCTCTAAATAAGCTGCTTCTTTGTTCTCTTTGCACATACAGTGCCTCCAATAAACTCTGTGCCTTTTTTACAATGTCTCTCTGTGGAATTCTTTCTTCAAAGAGGACAAGGACCAAGGTCCTCTCATCTGCCGACATCAATGGTTGCACAAGAACGTGAAAGTACTTAATGCTACTGAACTGCACACTTAAAAATGGTTAAAATGGTACATTTTATATTATATATTTTACCATACACAACCCTTCAATGCACTATGGAGAACAGTACGGAGGTTCCTTAAAAAACTAAAAATAGAACTACCATATGATCTAGCAATCCCACTCTTGGGCATATATCCAGAGAAAACCATAATTCAAAAAGATACATGCACCCCAATGTTCATTGCAGCACTATTTACAATAGCCAGGACATGGAAGCAACCTAAATGTCCATCAAGATGTAGTACATATATACAGTGGAATATTACTCAGCCACACAAAAAAAGAATGAAATAACGCCATCTGCAGCGACACAGATGGACCTAGAGATTGTCATACTGAGTGAAGTCAGTCAGACCGAGAAAGACAAATATCGTGTGGTATTGCTTATATGTGGAAACTGAAAAAATGGTACAAGTGAATTTATTTACAAAACAGAAATAGAGTCACAGATGTAGGAAACAAACTTACCGTTACCAAGGGGGAAAGGAGGGGAGGGATAAATTGGGAGACTGAGATTGACATATTCACACTACTATGTATAAAATAGGTAACTAATAAGAACCTACTATATAGCACAGGGAACTCTACTCAATACTCTGTAATGATCTACATGGGAAAAGAATCTAAAAAAGAGTGGATATATGTATAACTGATTCACTTTGCTGTACAGCAGAAACTAACACAACATTGTAAATCAACCACACTCCAATAAAAATTAATTAAAATAAAAAACTCTTCAAGAGCTTCCCACTGTACTTAGAATAAAATTAAAACTATTTACTGAAACCAAGCAGGACCCTGTGGGGTCCTCCTGGGTACAAATGTCTTTCCATGCCCCACCCCTTTTCTTATTTGTAGGGAAAAGGCTGCAGCCTCCTAGGCCTCCCCTGCGTTCCAAACGAGAGATTCAAACAGATACTCACAAAAGGCAGGGAATGCAGAAACAAAGGAGGAGCAGTCAAGATACAATAGTGACAGGCTTCCCTGGTGGTACAGTAGTTAAGAATCCCCCTGCCAATGCAGGGGGCACAGGTTCGAGCCCCAGTCTGGGACAATCCCACGTGCCACAAAGCAGCTAAGCCCATGCGCCACAACTATTGAGCCTTCACTCTAGAGCCCGCGAGTCACAACTACAGATCCCGCATGCCACAACTACTGAATCCCATGTGTATAGAGCCAGTGCTCCGCAACAAGAAGCCACCGCAATGAGAAGCCCATGCACTGCAACAAAGAGTAGCCCCTGCTTGCCGCAACTAGAGAAAGCCACACACAGCAACGAAGAACCAAAGCAGCCAAAAATAAATAAATTTTTTTAAAAAAGATACAACAGGAATAAGCACAAGATTCCAGAGTTCAGGGTTTTTGAGCAGGAGCTGCCCATTCTCCTTGCACGGTCCTTGCAATAAACCTTTCCTAGCTCTGAATTCACATTGGTTAGTTTGGCCTCACTGTTCATCCGGCATACAAACTTGTGTTCAGCAATATGACCACAATCCCGAAGGTTCCGCAGAGCTGACTTCTACCCTTATCTCTGTCTGTCCTAATCTCACACCACTTTCCCCCTTGCTCACTATGCTACAGCCCAGCTAGGCGAAACACACCAAATTCTTTCTGAACTCAGGGTCTATACAACTGCTATTGCCCTGCTTGAAATGCTCTCCCCATGGCTTATTCCTTTTCATCCTTTAGTATTTAGCTAAAATGTCACCTCTTCAAAAAGTAGCACTCCCACTGCTATCCCACCTCCAGCCTCAAAGAACTCTCTATCAATCTCCATATAAAATTATGTACAGTACAATCCTCCCTCAGTATCTGCAGGGGACTGGTTCCAAGACCCCCAATAGATACCAAAATCCAGATGCTCAAGTCCCTCATATAAAGTGGCATAGTATTTGCATATAACATATGCACATCCTCCTATATACTTTAAATCATTTCTAGATTACTAATAACACCTAATACAATGTAAATGTTATATAAATAGCAGCAAATTCAAGTTTTGCTTTTTGGAATTTTCTCACATTTTTTTTCCAATATTTTCAATCCACGGTTGAATCCACAGATGCAGAACCTGCAGATACAAAGGGGTGACTATATTCTATCTTTAAAACCTTAACCAAGCTATTTTATCTCCCTATACCCTAATGTCCTCACTTATATCATGGAGACAACAGTACCTATGTAATACTGGTGAGGATAAATGACACCTCATACTACTGTCAATAAATGTTAACATTTATTATTAGTATCAGGTACTTACACAGCAATTCCAGTAATTCTTAAGAATCTTAGTAACCTGAGTTAATACAGGGGATGTTTTACTAGACCCAAATAAAACTCCTAATTAGCTCTCATGTCCCTCCCAGAAACCAGTCCCCAAAGACAAAATTTATTTCCCACTAATCACAGAAATATCTCCCCCAATCAAGCCAGTCTGTCTCATTTAGTAACAATAATAATGTTACTCAAAAACTGGGTTCGCCTTTTGATGGGTATTGAGCCAAAAGGCACAACCAGGCCGAAGAGTAGAAGGAAGGATTTATTATTATTTGCAGCAAGTAAGGAGGGATCTTTCCCAAAGCAGTGTCTCTCGGAACAGTAAAATTGGGGAAGTTTTTTTATTTATTTATTTTTATTTTTATTTTTATTTTTTTCGGTACGTGGGCCTCTGTTATGGCCTCTCCCGTTGCGGAGCACAGACTCCGGACGCGCAGGCTCAGCGGCCATGGCTCACGGGCCCAGCCGCTCCGCAGCATGTGGGATCTTCCCGGACCGGGGCACGAACCCGTGTCCCTTGCATCGGCAGGCGGACTCTCAACCACTGTGCCACCAGGGAAGCCCGGGAAGTTTTAAGCTAAGGGTATATGCATATTCAGGAAGGGGCTTGGGCAGCCATTTTATTTGATTGAAGTTAGAAGGATCAGAAAAGGTCAAAGTCATCCCTTAGGTTCCAGCTGATCTGGTAGTTGAGCACTTCAGGCTAATCTTCACCACTGAAACAGAACTTGGAGCCTTTACAACTGATATCATTATCTTTGCTTGAATGTTTCTGCATTCTTCTGTGCCCTTAAGATCATTAATTACTGAGATCTGTTCAAGGGCAAGCATTATGGCTAGGCTTAGATCACAAAATGTCTTAGGCCAAAAATGGCTTCTGTCATGTCAAGAAAGCCATGCCTGGTTCTCTTCCTCCAGGGACCCCCTACCCTATCTACTTACAATAATACCTACGGTTACATAACATTTTTATTTACCAGACATGCTTCCTTACAGCCTCTCATTCAGTCAGTAGCAGTCAGGCTGCAGTCTTGAAAAAAATTTCTTCGCAGAATTTTTGTACAACATGAAATACCGCATTGGTAGTAGTCACTGAAGAATTACCCAGTCCTAAAAGATGACATAATACCATGCTGTTGATGAGAACAGTTCCTCTTCCATATAGCCTAAAATGAGACTAGAGTATCTGCTTAAATGCTACCTGCGCCAGAAGGATTTCAAAACCTCATAACCTTACTCTAGCCCACTTTGGCCTTCTCTCACATCTCACAGCACATTACTTTATACCAACTGATTTTACACATCATATCACTCTATCATGTGTGTAAGCCTTGTCCCTTTAAGTCCCAGGTCCTTTAAGGGCAAGAGTAACATGCCCTACACTGCAGCCACAACTCCCATACAGCCTGGAGAAGAATCAGCAGAGATGCCTTATATTTAAGCACACCCCTGAGCCTAACCCCACCATCTCCCAAGCACCAATGTGACCTCCCTGCAATGTTTCTGGGGGGTGAGGGGCAGAGGAGATGGAAATTTCAAGATAAAATTACAGTTGGTGGGTTGCATATCATCCACAGACTGAACCAACGGCAGATAGAAAATATTTAAGAAAAAGCAATTCCAGAAAGTTCAAAAAGCAAAACTTGAATGTGCCATGCACCGGCAACTATTTACATAGCATTTACATTGTATTAGGTATTATAAGTAATCTAGAGATGGTTTAAAGTACACAGGAGGACGTGTGTAGGTTATATGCAAATAATATGCCATTTTATATAAGGCACTTGAGCATCCCATAGATTTTGGTATCCATGGCTGTGGGGTGGTAAAGGTGGAGGTGGACCTGGAACCAATGCCCTACGGATACCGAGAGACAACTGTATCTTCAATTATCCATTTCTAGGCTGGAAGGACCTGAGAAGAAATCTAATTCAGTATTCTCATGTTTCAGATGAAAGAACTAAAGCCCAGAGATGTTAACTGTCCTGCCTAAAATGAGGCAATGAGTTAGTGGCAGAAAGTGCACTGGTCCTGAACACAGGTCCTGACTCAGTATTTAGGTTTTTCTCTGTTCTATACTACCTCCTGTACCTCCATTAGAAGGACTGCATTTGTCAGTACTGAATGAATTGTAATATTAAATGAACCTTGTTCTTTTTTGCTTTAAAGGAACGTAACAAGAAAACAGTAATGGCGGTTTAGGGCAATGATCCTAAAATTCTGAAGATGTGTAATTTGTTCTTTAAATTATCAAGTTCACATATTAAAGTTCAAATATGTTGATTCACATAAATCAAGGTATTACAAAGTTGCTACAAGAAGAATTTAAGAAATCTTCGATCTCTTTTTTTTTTAAACATAGGCAAAAAACTACAATAGAAAAAATATGAAGTAAAACAAAGATAAATACAGGTCTTCTGGATGTAGATATCTTCACCATGATCAATAAATACAATGACAAGAAAGAACACATTTCCAGAAAAAAAAGGAACGGAGTGGGGGGTATGCAGAAAGACCCATATTCAAACACAACCTTTACTAGGTGCAGTTTCATTTAAAGCATGAAAGAACTTGATTTATTCATTCATTTGCTCACTTATTCATTCACAATATTTATTAAAGCACCTACTATGTGCCAGAAACAGGAAATGTAAAAGATGAAACGAGACAGGATTCCTGCTATTCTGGAGACCACGCTTTAGTAGGAGCGGGATGGTTAACAAGCAAACACAGAAACAAGCCAATTGCAGCTTGTGATAAACTGCTATGGAAAAAATAAACAGGGTGATGTGAGAATGTGTGAGGAGTCTATATGAGCTATGAGGTCAAGGAAGGCCCTCTAAGGAGGTCTGATCTGAGAAAGAAGAGGAAGTACAAAGTCTGGTTCCAATTTCCTTCTAACTAAAACCATTAGAATTCCAACCAGAATCTTGGGAGGAGGAGTAAATTCCTCATTCCTAGTCTCCTCAGTACAAACACAGGAGAATGAGAGGGATCCCAATCCCCACATGGAATGGCCTGGTTTGGAGAAATCGTCCAAAGCGAACAAAAGGAAACTCACAAGCAAAGAAAGCTCTGTATTCCCCTTTCTTAAGAAAATGACAGTTCCACTGTTCAGTAACATATGAACAGTAATGACCTGACATGGTGGACTTTACACAGAAAAACATACTCTTTTTGGCGTTTTCTACTATGAAAAGGGCGGTGGTAAGATGAGGCAGGAATAAAGCCTATAGCAATCCACTGGCATGTTACTTTACAATTGTTATTAAGCATTTTAAATACAATTTTTCAAACTCTAAAATATTCCTTGTTAAAAAACACAAAAGTAGTAAAACAAAGAACATGGGGAAATTTTTTTCTTAATTTGTATATTTACTGTGTTACGGGTCTTAATGTATTCACTCCCATTTACAAGATTTACACATAAGCAAAGATCTGTTCAAAGCTCTACTATGCCACCTGCCAAACAGCAAACATGCAAGCAACTAGATGTCTGAGCAATTTTTCAGTGGCCTCTCCCTAGCCAAAGACCTGAAGACAAATATGTTAGTACAACATTATTACTAGGGAAAAGTAAAGATGGAGAATCAGTGAATATTTAAACTAGAACACCCTCATTTTAAAGACAAGGAAAGGGAAGCACAAGGAGGATAACGACTACCCAATGTCAAAAAACTGGGGGAAATTAGGCATCCAAACTCTCAGCCCAGGACTCCAGTGTTTTTTTCAAAAGCAAGGAACAAGAATCTACTTTTCAACGGGCACTTTTTAAACAACAAGATGAAACAGAAACCATCAGAGTAGGTTGTACACAATACAGATTTTGTTTTGTGGACTTTTCATTTTTTTATATATATTTTTTTCATACATAGATATGCACACACAGTTACATATCTATGGAGTCTTGAGGTAAGAAGATCTCTTGCTACGGGTTGCAGTCAAAAATATTAAAAACACTACATTTCACACGGCCTATCTTGAAATACTTCCTTGTACTGATATTTTTATGCAAACGTTGCAATAGCAAGGCTGAAAAAATTAATAGATGGCCAATCCTACCTTGGAAATCTTTCCTTCAAATCCCATTTTTGCATTCATTCAGTGCTCTACTTTTTGTGCCGTTGACTATAGCTAAAGTAACTATCGACAGCGATAGCAGCAACTAGCAAGCACAGAAGCTCTCATTCAGTCAAAGGTGCTAGAAGAATCACTGCCTATTGGTCTCCTAAGGAACTTATAGCTGGAAAAACAGATATTTATTACAAAAAGACACAGTATGTTCACTAGAGCGCAGAGGTTCAGAGAGTTCTCTCCAAAAAAAGAAATAAGTACGCCACAGACTTGCCTTTGAATGTAATTTCAGAGGAAAGGCTCATTCCTAAAATATTTTCTATTTTCTCTCCATAATATTGCCTAAGGCTAATATCTAGAGGAAAAAATTTAACATAGGACACAGCATCCACTCCTAAATAGGTCTAAGATTTAAAATGTGAACTGCCTTGGGAGAAGCTACACTAAAATTCCACCTAAGGGGCTTCCCTGGTGGCACAGTGGTTGAGAGTCTGCCTGCCGATGCACGTGCCCCGGTCCGGGAAGATCCCACATGCCGCGGAGCGGCTGGGCCCATGAGCCATGGCCGCTGAGCCTGCGCGTCTGGAGCCTATGCTCTGCAACGGGAGAGGCCACAACAGTGAGAGGCCTACGTACCGCAAAAAAAAAAAAAAAAAAAAAAATTCCAGCTAAGATACAGAAATATCACATCTCAACATATAAGATCAGTTTTCGATGGCATATTGGGGAAAGGCAAGAGAAGACAACAACATTGAAGAGTATAAAGACAGATAAAAGAAAATGGGTAAAATAAGTCAGGGTTAAGAAGAGAATGTTAGAGCAAAAGGTAAACTACCCAGTCACTATGTCACAGTAAAAGTTTACTCCAAAATATATTACGCACTACTAGATATTTCCGTCTCGGAACCTGACCTCCCCACTGCCTCAGCCAATCATGTTTTGTGCCGCATGACCCCATGTCCCCTTCCACAGCTAACTAGACTAGCACTGGGCACCTCTGCCTGAGGCCTCCAACAAAAATTGGCCCCTAAAAAAAACAATATGTTGGGGGTAGGAGCAAAAAGTAAAAGAAATCACAGAAACAAACAATGAAGTTGAATTAGGGATTGACAAACTCAAGTTATATAAAAGCAGGCATAATAAAGAGGCTATGAGTAAAAAAAAAGATACGTAGTAGGGAGGAAGACAACTAAGCATGTCAAAAATGCAGAGAAAACATGTGCAGCTCATGAAAGAGGGATGAAGTGGTCAGGAGAGATTCCTGTTTATGGCAGCTTTCTAGTTCTGTCGTGTATATCCCCTTCCTCAAGGTGAGTGGAAAATAAAAAAACCTAAGACACAAATAAATGACTAAAAGGGTTTACATCATTTTTTTTTCCACATTAAAAAAACTTATCATTGCAAAGTCTGAGTTAGAAGAGTCCTTGGAATCAGATCAATTCACTATTTGAGAGAGAAGGAAATTGAGGACCGCAAAGGAAACTAAGGTTGTATAAATAGTGACAGAGGTAGGACAAGAACCAAGGCCTCCTATTTCTACAGCCATTACTCTCTGTCCTAAACAGCACTAAATATCACCAACAGAAAAATTTTTACTCAAAACGAGTATTTCTGCCACACATTTTTAAATGAATCAGAAATCTTTATGCGCATTATGCCATCTCCCACAGTTTAAATTTTTCACTTATTTACTCTCTGGTTCTCTGGTATTCTTATGAAATACATTCATTAAATTTCTCCTTTTCTTTGTAAAGGTATTTTTTTAATGTATGCGTCACTCAAGACATTACACAAAATTCATCATGCTCCACTGGCTTTTCCTCACCGTACCTTTACATAGCATTACTCAAAACATGTTATTTCACAGACTGCACAACAGTGCTTGAACTCAGAGTAGTACAGAACAGACATTTTAACTGAAAACAGTTTCAACTAAGGACCATAATGATTTCCCTGGAGAAAAACTCAACACCTATGTCACTAAAGTTCAGAGAAAACACTGCAAGAACAATCGAAACTGAAGAAGAACTAATGTGAAATGTTTCAAGTCATTCCTTATAAAATGTATTGCAATCATTCAATTTCTCCTGAGACCAAAAACTACAACTTGGAAACACAAATCCCAAAGATGGGAAATTACTAAACAGTGGGAAAGTGTAGAGAGAGGAAGAAAAAAAGTTGGCATAGGGTAAAGATGGTGAAGCCCCACGTCAGGACTGCAGCACACCTAAATGCTTATTCTGCCCGAATAAACACTTAAGCTCCTCTAAGGATCCCCTACAGGACACAGCTGGGGGTGGGGTAAGTCCTTGAACCTAAAGCTGATCCACAGAAAAGCAAAGTCATCAATTTCCTAAGAACATTCTCAGCCATCTTAAAACAGCGGAAATTAAGAAACAGCATATTTTAAAGAATTCTTTGCTTAGGTTTAAGGTGAACAAGGTATATATAAAGTGAAGAACACACAACCTAGAGTGCTAACGATTAAACAAGGAAAAACACAAAACTCACCAATCTAGGGGCCACTTAAGTATAGCTAATGTATCATACTCAAAAGAATTTTTTCGTTAAGCGAAGAATTCATGGCGTTGTAAGCATATTACTTCTTATTCTAGCATCTTAAAGGTGTGTACTGTTACCACCATTTAGTGAGAAAATTCAGGCTCAGAGCCTTTAATTAACCAAGGTCATTAAAGCCAGGCAGTGCGTCGAGCGGGATTGGAACCCCGGCTGTCTTAAGGCTTGCGAGAGTATAAGCCGCAGTCGCCACAGCTGTTTAAGTTCATCCTTACCAGTCACCCAGGAGCTGAGTTTTGAAGAGGAAATCTAAAAAGGGCATTTGACTTTCTCTCTCTCAAAGCAGAAGAGAACTGAGCTGTCAGAAACTGAAAGAGAAGTGAGGGCGGCTGGCTCGCGGGCTCTCCATACCCCCAGCTCAGGTCAGTCGCTCCCCAGCGGCAGCGGCCACGGGACCGAGCCCGCCCTGCTCGGATCACGCAGCCCGAGCCACGCTCGGTTCTCCGCCCGGGGCCAAGGGGGCGCGGCTGTCAGACCCGGAGGGGCAGGGACAAAGAGCCTCCCCGGCCGTGGCCGGGGGCTGCGGGCCAGTGGCCGAGCCGGGGCTCCGTGGACGCCCGGCGGCAGCGGCCCCGATGGGGCGGCGTGCGGACCGGTGCAGAGCGCGGCAGAGGAGAGGCGGCCGCCGGCCCGAGGGGCTCAGCCAGAGACGCGGACAGGGCGAGCGGAGACGCCTTCCTTCTCGCCCTCTCCCCATTACCTTGTTTGTGGGCTTCTCGTCACCGTCGCCGACGCCAACGGGCTTCCAAGCCGGGGCGGCGCAGCGAAAGCCGATTAGCGGGCGTCAACAGCTTCCTGCGCCTGCGAAACAGCCTCCAGGTCGGGATGGAGAAACGCCGGGGCTGGGAATCAAGGATAAGGTTGGTTCTCAGCTGGTGGAGATTTTACTCCTCTCGTCCCTCACACTCCGCTTCCGCTCCGCCTCCTGGCCCGGCCCTTCCCCCACTTCGGACACCAGCCGCCCGCGACGTGCGGCATTGTGGGGGATGTAGTCCCGGAAGGCGGAAGAGGCGGCACGTGTTTCTAACCCGTCGGCACCTACTCCGGGTCAGGACAACGCCGTTGCACAGCAACCAGAGGCGCCTGCAGGCTCCTTTTTCGGATGAGCTTAGCTTGAGGGAGGAGTTCTCTCTGCCTTAATTCGCTGCGGATGCTGAAAGGAGAGCGTAGGCGTCTCACTCATACCCTCCAGCTGGGAACTAACATTTAACACGCTGTTGGCTTGAGGCAGAAGGGCTTAGTATGATTAAAAGTGTACTACTGGGCTTCCCTGGTGGCGCAGTGGTTGAGAGTCCTCCTGCCGATGCAGGGGACGCGGGTTCGTGCCCCGGTCCGGGAAGATCCCACGTGCCGCGGAGCGGCTGGGCCCGTGAGCGGCTGGGCCCGTGAGCCATGGCCGCTGAGCCTGCGCGTCCAGAGCCTGTGCTCCGCAACGGGAGAGGCCACAACAGTGAGAGGCCCGCATACCGCAAAAAAAAAAAAAAAAAAAAAGTGTACTACTGACAAGAATGCCCGTTTTTGCCCCGAATGTCCGTAGCCAACGGAGTAAGGCAAAAATAACCGACTAAAGATTGAACAGGAAGAAACAAAATTGTTGTTTTTCATAGATAATATCAATATTATGTACGTGGCAAATCCAAAAGAATTTGCAGATAAATTGTTACAATTAATAAGTTTAACAAGGTTAATAGACACAAAAATAGTATTCTTAAAAAATACTTATTTCTATATTCCAGGAAAAAAAGAGAATTGAATTTTCTTTAAGTTAGAGAATTTGAAGCTTACAATACCCTCAAACCAATATCAGATATCTAGGAATAAATCAAAGAAGTGCAAGACCTATATGAAGGAAACATTTTAAAAACATTGAACAAGACCTAAACAAATAAGAGATAATAACACGTTCACAGATTGAAAGATTCCATACTGAAAGATGTCAAGCCTCCCCAAATTAATCTGTAGACCCAGTGCAATTCCAGATAAATTTCAGTAGATTTCTGTGTGTGCGTGTGTGTGTGCGTGCGTGTGTGTGAGAAAGAGAGAGAAACTTAACGAGCTAATTTAAGTTTACGGAAGAGCAAAGACAAGTATACATGAGGAAGAGGAGGAAATAAAACAAGTATATATGAGGAAGAGGAGGAAGACTTGCGCAACCAGATATCAAGCTTTATTATAAAGCCATAGTCATTAAGGCAGTGTGGTATTGGATCAAGGATGCACCAATATACCAATAAAACAGAATGAAGAGCCCAGAGATGCGCCAAGGCTTCAGTAGCAACAGCCGCTACCAACAATAGGTCTGAGCCTCGCCAGCCCCTCCCCCAGGAGACCGAAGCAGTCGGCCAATCTCTGATATATTTTAAAAAAAAAAAAAGAATAAAGAGCCCAGAAAGTCTCATCTGTACATGAAAGTTTGATTTACGTTGTCATGATGGGGATGCAGAGCAATGCCTAAAGGATGGTTTTCAATAATTGGTGCTGGGACAAATAGATTTCCATTTGGAAGAAAAAAAATGAAATTGGGCTCTTTACATTACACACCAAAATCAATTCCAGGTGGATATTAGACATAAATTTGAAAGGCAAAACAATAAAGCTTTTAGAAGATGAAATAGGAGCAAATATCCATGACCTCAAGAGTAGGGGACAGATTTTTTAATTAATCCAAAAGCACTAATTATAATAGAAAAACTGATAAATTGACTACATTAATATTTAAGACCTGGTTTCATCAAATGATGCCGTTAAAAGCTAAAAAGCAAGCCTCAGAATCAAATAAGAAATTACAGCATTATGCTGTACACCTTAAATTTGTACAGAACTGTATGTCAGTTATCGCTCAATAAAGCTGAAAAAAATTTACAGTATGTAGAACCAAGAGAAGTCTTGTATCCAGGATATATAAAGAACTACAGTCATAAGAAAAAGAAATGAACAGGCAAATTACCGAGGAAGAAATCCAAATAACCAATAAACCTGTGAAAAAGTGTCAATCTTATAAGAGAACAGGGAAATTTGAACCGCAGCAAGATAACACTACACCACCGACCAGAATGGCTAAAATGAAAAAGACTGACAATTACAAGTGTTCTCACTAAGAGTAGAGCAACAGGAATTTTTCACTTTACTATAGGGAGAGTAAATTAATAGAGCAGTTTGGAAACATTGTTTGGCCTTATCTACTAAAGTACAGAGAACAGACTAAGAACACAGGCCTGTACATGACCAAGCATGTCACTTCCTGGTATATACCCTAAGAAAGGCTCATGTGCACCAAGATGCATGTGCAAGAATGTTAACAGCAGTACCGTTGTTATAGCTAAAAACTGTAAACAACCCAATGTCCTCTATCAACAACAAAATGGATAAATTGTCATATAATAATAGACATAGAATATAACAGAGAAATGAACAAACTACATGCAATAATATAGATGAATCTTAAAATATAATGTTAAGAAAAAGAAACCACTCTCGAAAGAATATATAATGTATTATTCCATTTTTATAAAGTTCAAAAACATGAATAAAGAATGCATACTTAGGTGCTGAAACAGTAAAGAAGAGGAAGGAAATAGTTACCATAAAAAGGAGGTTAACGGCTACCTCTTAAGACAGGAGGAACCCTATGGGGAGAGGATTGAGACTGGGAAGTCTCTTATGGTAGGGGGAGGGGGGAGAACACAAATATACAAGAAGCCACAGTAGAGTGTGGTATCTATTATATGTAGAGAAAAAACATTTCTGAGTGGGAAAAGTCCACATGGTAGGCAGGCACAAAGGAAAAGAGGCAATACAGGTCATGTATACAAAACATGGGATAACCTGGATACAGATTACCTGAGCTGTCCAGTACAGTAGCCACTAGCCATATGTGGCTTTTTTTTTTTTTTTTTTGAGGTACGCGGGGCTCTCACTGTTGTGGCCTCTCCCGCTGCGGAGCACAGGCTCCGGACGCGCAGGCTCAGTGGCCATGGCTCACGGGCCCAGCCGCTCCGCGGCATGTGGGATCTTCCCGGACCGGGGCACGAACCCGTGTCCCCTACATCGGTAGGCGGACTCTCAACCACTGTGCCACCAGGGAAGCCCCATATGTGGCTTTTGAGAGCTTGCAGCGTGGCTAGTCTGAATGAGATGTGCCGTAAGTGTAATATACACACCAAATTTTGAAAATTTACTACAAAAAACATAAAATATCTCTGTAGTTTTAAAATACTGATTATATGTTAACACGATAATATTTTGGATATATTGGTTAAATAAAATACATTATTAAAATTAATCCACTTGTTTCTTTTTACTTTTCAAACATGACTACAAAGAAAAATAAAACTGCATATGTGGCTTGCATTATATTCCTATTGGACAATGCTTCTATAGAGATACATCAAACAAACAAACAGACAAACAGAAAGATAGGAGAGAGCAAAAACTTAGAAGGCTTAAATGCCAAACTAAGAAACTTTTACTTAATTTGAGGAGCCACGCAAAGTTTTAAGATGGGGAGATAGTTATGTATTTGTCTGTGAGATTCTATTTTGTTATCTAATATTTATGTATGTTAAAGCAACCTCCTCTATTAGATTATAAACACATTACTATCCACTGTTTCCAGACACTGGTAGAAGGCACTCGGTAAATATACGATGAATAAATAAATCTTCCTACTGGCCTCATACACAAATCTCTGGATACCATATATATTTAATAACTGCAGTTTGATAGACGTTTCCCTGGCCAAAAGATTCATCTATTGTTATTTTCAAGATTTTTCATCACCTCCCTTCTATCTCACATCTGGGTAGACAAAGAGTAAATTAATTTGGAATGTTGAAGGTAATAATTATTGTTATATTTTATAACACTTTACAACTTAGAAATCTTTTTCTTAGATGCAGTGGGATGTATTGCCAAACTCCGCCCACTCATCTGTCAAAGGAAGACCTAGAGTCAAAAGAATGTAATCAGCTAAACTCTGGGCTAAACCTGTGGGGAAATGGTGGCTCTTTCCTGAGAGTTTGAAATATGGAGAACAGGAGGAGGGAGAGACACAGGTCAGAAATGAAGGGAGCCTCCCTGAAGGACGCTATGGTTGGGAAAGCCTAAAACTGGAAGCACCTTCCACTGGGCTTTGAGGGGTACATTCAAGTTAACAGAATCTTTGCTCCTCCTACATTGTGATTTGTTTCTGTGATATACCAGACCCTTCGTGGACAGTTCTATTTTTCCACATAGTGGTCCAAGGGTTTGGTCTGGGGGAGTCTGACAGGCTAGAAAAGGGAGGCCCTAACCTGCCCTTCTTTGGGGTTGGGGAATGTGAGAGGAGCCTGCTAACCACAGGAAAATCTCCTAATCAAAAGTGTAATAAAGAGTTTGGGCCAAGACAGGTTTTTTGGGGTTTGTTTTGTATACAATATGATATGTTTTTATTTAAATGTGTCTTTGTATATGTATATACACATATATATCATTTAACAGTATGTAGAAAAACCTATATCAAAATAAAAACAATGTTTAGGTTTATTTTTAATTGTATATGGGAGTATAGTTGATTAATAATGTGTTAGTTTCAGGTGTATAGCATAGTGATTCAGTTATACATATACATGTATCCATTCTTTTTCAAATTCTTTTCCCATTTAGGTTATTACAGAGTATTGAGCAGAGTCCCCTGTGCTGTATAGTAGTTCCTAGTTGGTTATCTATTTTAAATATAGCAGTGTGTACATGCAAGACAGGTATTTTAATTCTCTGCCCCTAAGCTATGTCCTGTGACCATTAACTGATTGCACAACGCAGGTTGCTCTTGCCAATGAATAAATACATCCAAGTCCAGCAAGAACTCATCATATCTTGCCTAATTCAAATTTAGGCTTTCCTTTATAGAAAGCAGATCTTATTTATTTAAACTCCCAAATGTAAAATGCAAAGATGAGCCTTCAAATTATCAAGATCATAATGACCATTATATCTCCTAGCAGGTGCTCACAGGCAGGGAGATAGATTTTAACCAACCAAAAGGTGCAAGTATCTATCTTTTTTTTTTTTTGCTAACTTGCCTAACCACAAAAATTACCTATATTTTTGTTCATTATTATAAAATTCAGAATAATTACCCCATTAAAGCAAATGAATTGATGAATGCTATTGCATTCAAAGCTCATTACTATACATTTTTTCCACATAAGCAGCTAGATTTAGAAATTAAAGCCTCCGAATATTCTAAATTAGATAAAATTGATTCAATTTTTAATAACCATGTTTGATAAATCCCAAGGATTAAGCCACTTTCCTTGGCTATGACTTAGTTTACCCATTCGTTAAAAAAATGTTTAGGTATCTCTCTACCTACTCTTCCTCAAATAGATTATGAGATCTTGTCAATCGAGATGTATGACATTGCAAGCTTCCCTGGTGGCGCAGTGGTTGAGAGTCCGCCTGCTGATGCAGGGGACATGGGTTCGTGCCCCAGTCTGAGAAGATCCGCAACGGGAGAAGCCACAACAGTGAGAGGCCCGCGTACTGCAAAAAAAAAAAAAAAAAAAAAAAAGATGTAAGTCGTTGCAAATTTAGAGAAAAGATGTGACATAATGCAGAGTTGTATTAATATTTTGGTCTAAGCATTACCCAACTTTATTGCGTTTTAATTCTTACAATCCCAAGAGTTTTGTCTGTCATAAGTTCCACTTTAACATGTACTATAAAATTCACATATTCCAATACCTTCCCCATTGTACATTACTCAGATCAATCCTTTAGCAGAACAGATAGATGCAACCTTAAAACGCTAGTCCCTGTCAGATCCATCTATTCCCACCCACATCCTGTCAGCCATCTCTCTCAGATTCCATAAAAAGTGAGAGGGAGGAAACAAAGAAAAAGACTTTAATGCAGGCATTAACTACAGTCTCTCCTCATTTCCTGCCTCCCTATTCCTATGGCTGATGATAACAAACAGGGCACACACTCTGTTATCATAAAAATAACCTTATCCGTTCAGTTATTCCATCAACAGGTATTTATGGAGCACCAACTTCCCATCTTTATACCCGGTTCCTTGGAGAACACATGGCAAGCACAAAACAGGCCCGTGATTGATGATTTTATGAGGAGGCTGGAAAAACAAGTTTTAAGGAAAGTCATTAAAAAGCAATATAGATATTACCAAATATGATACCAGTAATAAGTGTTATAGAAATTCAAGGTGATATAATGTTTATAATGTGCTTAACTCAGACCAGGTGGTAGATAAGTCCAATCATAAAAGGACATTATTAATTTTGGAACACTATTCTTCTGTTATTGTGACTGCTGGGAACACACAACTAAAGTGTTCTAAACAATGTATAGAAACTATACGATCTGTGGAAAAAACACAGTAGCTGACATTTGTGTAATTTTCAAAACATTTTTGCATTATTTCTTCTAATTGTTATAACTCTCCGAGAGGTACACAGAGAGGATACTATCCCAATTTTTTGTTGAGGAAACTAAGGCTCAGAGTAGGGACATGACATGCCCAAGAAGACAAAGCCTGTAGGTGGCAGAGGCAAGATTAGAAATTAGGTCTTTTGATATCTCAACTAGGACCCTACCCTTACAATAATAGTACCAATCTGTTTTCAAGATACTTGTGAAATGGAATGAATAAAGAAAGAAGACATTTCCCTTGCTTTTCCTTGTATGGGATTAACCACAAGAAAGTCAGAGACTTTAGTTTTCTTTCCTACAGACTCTTAGCACCTACACCAATGCCTGGCTCCTATTAGGTATTCTCAGTAAACGTTTGTTGAAGACGTCAACTCTAAACATTTTGGGGAAAGTTTGATTTGTTTAAAGCAGAGGTTCTCAGAGACCCATCTATAATTCAGTGCCTAGCTGTCTAAATATGGATGTTAAAACTACAGATCTCAGAGCCTCATTTGTGGAAATTTTGATACCGGGGGTCTTGAGTGAGACCCAGGAGTCAATGTTTTTAAAATGATCCTGTAATGATTCTAATGAGCCACTAGGTTTAGAAACCTCTGGTTTAAACCATCTTGTTTCTCTATTCCTCCCTCCCTCCATCTTAGTCTGTAGGGAGAAGCCAAAAAGCAGATGGGAAGAGAAAGGTAAAGATGAACAAACATGTGGCCCTACAGACTGACCCTTAGGAGAGAAACTGCCCCAGGTCCCGATCGTTTTCCACTTTTCAACTGCAGTCCCTTATGAGCCTCGGTTCTCTTTCATTTATTTAAGTATTCATTCAGCAATGTGCCAGGTGCTGGGGAAATAGCAGTGAGCCATCAAAGTCCCTGCTCTCATGGACTGACAGTCCAGTGAAAGCAATGAACAAATGGATGCTATGTCTGGAGATGGTAAATGCTACGAGGAAAAGTAAAGCAAAATAAGAGGATGGAGAGTGGCAAGGGGGATGGGAACTATTTTATACAGGGTGGTCAGGGAAGACCCGTCTGAATTGTTTCATGAGACACCTCTGTATCCCTCTAATAAATTTACCTTGCCTGAAGCCATCTTGATTGAAGGGATCAGTAGCATTTCTTGACTGCAGACAACAGAAACTTAACTGTAATTATCTTAAGGAAAAAAAGGAAATATGTCAGGGGTTCAATGAATAGAAAAGAGGCTATAGAACCAAACTGAGAAGATGGATAGGGACTGAGGCATCGTTGGAATGTCCAGTGGCCCAACAATTGTCTTTTAACAAGGATAGTCTGGCCAGAACCCCTTTACCACTACTATGCAACACTGCTAGCCTCTGAAGGTACCCTTAATGAAACTTAATGACCTCTTACCTTTGCATCGTTTGCTGCAGACTTAAGGCTGCAGGTAGGAGAAGCTGTAAGGTCAAGTCTAAGGCCACCTTTGCTCCAGCTGCAAAGTGTTAGGGAGGAAAGAACTCTCTTCTGGGGCAACCAAGGAGGGGAACACAGCATGAACTCCCCAAAAGCTGCCATCTCATGAGAGATTCCCCAGGTGAAGGCCTTGGATACTACACTAACAAAAAAGACACAATTCCACTATAGCCTATATGTTTTGCAACTAAATTAGCCTTGACATAACCCCCCAGAGGAAGGCTGTAACCTAAGACCAAGTCTGAACACAGAGTGTAAAATTCTATCCTGCCCTTGGACATTTAATAAGCATTAACTAGGCCCAGTGCCAGGATGTTAAAGACCCAAATGTGAGGTAAAAAAGAAAAAAGATTCTTGACTTTATGATCCTTAAGGTCTAGATGGGGAGACAAAACACATAAAATAGAAATTTCAAAATAAGAGAGCATATGAAATGGGCCAAAAAAAAAAATATTACTGCTAGTGTGAAGCAGTTCAATGTAGTGCTTTAAAACCCTTGCTCTGGGACTTCCCTGCTGGCGCAGTGGTTAAGAATCTGCCTGCCAACACAGGGGACACAGGTTCGAGCCCTGGTCCGGGGAGAGGCCACGGAGCAACTAAGCCCATGCCCCACAACTACTGAGCCTGCGCTCTAGAGCCCGTGCGCTGCAATTACTGAGCCTGCGTGCCACTACTGAGCCCGTGTGCCACAACTACTGAAACCCGTGCACCTAGAGCCTGTGCTCCGCAACAAGAGAAGCCACCTCAATGAGAAGCCTGCACACCGCAACAAAGAGTAGCCCCAGGGCTTCCCTGGTGGCTCGGTGGTTGAGAGTCCACCTGCCGATGCAGGGGACACGGGTTCGTGCCCCGGTCCGGGAGGATCCCACATGCCGCGGAGCGGCTGGGCCCGTGAGCCACGGCTGCTGAGCCTGCGCGTCCGGAGCCTGTGCTCCGCAACGGGAGAGGCCACAACAGTGAGAGGCCCGCATACCGCAATCAAAAAAAAAAGAGTAGTCCCAGCAAGCAGCAATGAAGACCCCGTTCAGCCAAAAATAATAAATAAATAGAGTTGGCTTAAATAAATGAATAAATTAAATTAAATTAATTAATAAATAAAACCCTTGCTCTAAGGCTAGACTGCCTGTTTGAATCCTGCCTCCATCCCTTAGTAAGGGCAAAACCCTGGGAACGTTAGTTTCTCTGAGCCTCAATTTCCTCATTTGTAAAAATGTGGATAATAAACATACCTACCTTGTAGAGTTCTAGTGAAGATTAAACTGAGATAATCCATGTAAAACCCTTCATACCATGCCTAGTCAACACACAGTAAGCACCAATACAGGTTAGCTAAGTTAATAGCTATTGTATCTCATCAGTATCAATTGATGCCGTCAATTGCCATCATTATTTTATAAATTACAATGAAAGAAAATCACTTCCCAATTGTCTCTGTGATTCTCTACCACTCTGTCAGTCTATACATCAATTACATCAATTACATTCAATACATATGGTACCAATAATGCCTTTAACTCAGTTGAAGTGATGACAATTTGAAAAGCTATGACCATAATTACTGATATTACATCTATGTCATAACTGCCCCCTGGCTGATGGTGAATGCAGACACATCCTGATTTCAGAGATGTTAATGTGTAGAAAAAAATGGGTGTCTTAGAATTTTTTTAATTATTACAATTTATAAAATTCTAAGGGACTCAGAAGAAGCCAGGAGTTTGTTCAGGAGCTCAAACTCTGCAGTTTTATAAACCAAAAGGACAAAAAAGCAATAGCTTTGACAGATGTTTGCAATGAATCATCTTTGTTGCTGTAAACTTGTAGAAAACTGTTAAAGTGTTACCACAGTGAATAGTAAAAGGAAAGCATTTTCAGAACTACCAGGCCAAACTGATGTGCAGAGAAATTTTCTCAGAATCCAAGAACTATAAAGGTGTAAGGGAATCATGCGAGACTTGACTCTATCCCTTCTACATCACCCTGACATCTAAAGGTCATCCAATCTTTTTAAAAAATCCCTCCAGTGATAGTAAACTCAAAACTTTAAAAGGAAGTTGATATCATTTTAGGGAAATTCTGCTCAAAGTTCTTCTGTATATTAAAAAAAAAAATCTTACTTCTGTGCCATCTACCTCTTGGCCCGAGTCCTACCCTTTAGGCCCATACCCTCAAACATAATCACTCTTCATTCCACCTCAAGTGCCCTCCCAACAGCCTTCACCTCACCTCCCCACCCCTCTTGGCCACATCTTCTCTTTTCCAAGGTCCATCAATTCTGAGGGTCAACAGTAAGAGCTGAGCTCAGCTGTGTGATTCTTCTTCTGGGCATTCGTGGAATCACACAGCTGTGATCATCTGGCAGCTCTACTGAGCTGGGTGGTCTAAGATGGCTTCACTCAGGTGTCTAGTAGTTGTCCTGGCTGTCAGCTCCAGGTCTCTCCACACAGTCTCTTGTCCCCAAGGGATCTAGACTACTTTACCAATAGCGTCAGGACAGCAAGAAAGCGAGAGCAGAAACTGCAAGGTCTTTTAAAACCTAGGCTCAGAACTCCCACAATGACGGCTCTCCCACATTCTCTTGGCCAAAATGAGAAACAAGCCAGCTCAGACTAAAGGTGGTAGATAAACAGACTTCACTTCTTGTTAGGAGGAGAAGCAAAGTCACAATACAAACAGGTGTGTATACCAGCAGGTGCTTATTGTTTTATTTGCATTATCTCACTTGACTCAACAATGTATGGAGTAGGCACTATTATTATTTCATGTTACATATGAGTATGGTTGATACACTGATAAGGTGGGACTTCATAAATCATAATTGGAAAAACTACTATCTTTCTTTTCTCCACATTCCATTCAAACCGGTTCTGTAGGGATGAAATCTAAGGCAAATCCTGTGACTTTTGTGGTCACTCTTAGAAAATAAGAAATCTACTTTTGAGCCTTCTGAAACAGTCTTAGTACAGTAAATAAAATATCCAGTGCCACATAAAATTGGCTTCCAACTTTTCACTTTGCAATCATTATAACACTAATTGATCCAGGCAAGAATCATCAGTGGATGCTAAATATAGATGGTGAAAGTTTAATGAGGAGAAGGAGATTTATAGTGTCTCAAAATAGCTCCCTTGGGCTTCCCTGGTGGCTCAGTGGTTGAGAGACCGCCTGCCGATGCAGGGGACACAGGTTCGTGCCCCGGTCCGGGAAGGTCCCACGTGCCGCGGAGCGGCTGGGCCCGTAAGCCATGGCCGCTGAGCCTGCGCGTCCAGAGCCTGTGCTCCGCAGGGGGAGAGGTCACAACAGTGAGAGGCCCACGTACCGCAAAAAAAAAAAAAAAATAGCTCCCTTCAAAATAGTTATTCGTTACAAATGGGAAAATTGTCACTTTATAGTGGAGCAATCTGGCAGACACCACCTTATGCAAGCAATCAAAGTTAACATAAACAACAATGGGACAAACTGACACCACGTGCCTCTTGATGTGGTGTATGAAGAAGAGCACAGCCTCAGTGGTGAAATATTCCTGCTAAGAATGCAAATTTTTCAACTAATCATGAGGAAACGTCCCATAAACTCAAATTGTGGAGTGTGATGCAAAATAAATGACCTATAACCTTAAAAGTTGTCAAGGTCATGAAAGACAAAAACTGCTGAAGAACTGGCCAGATTAAAGGAGAATAAAGACACATGAGGACTTCCCTGGTGGTGCAGTGGTTAAGAATCCACCTGCCAATGCAGGGGACACGGGTTCGAGCCCTGGTCCAGGAAGATACCACATGCCACGGAGCAACTAAACCCGTGCGCCACAACTACCGAGCCTGTGCTCTAGAGCCCATGAGCCACAACTACTGAGCCTGAACCCTACAGCCCACGAGCCACAACTACTGAGCCCGTGAGCCACAACTACTGAAGACCACACGCCTAGAGCCCGTACTCTGCAATAAGAGAAGCCACCACAGTGAGAAGCCTGCTCACCGCACCTAAGAGTATCCCCCGCTCCCTGCAACTAGAGAAAGCCTGTGCACAGCAACGAACACCCAACACAGCCAAAAATAAATAAAATAAAATAAAAAGACACATGAAATGAAATGTAATGACTGAGAGGGACCCACACTGGGGGTAAGACCTCACAGGATACTGACAATGACTGTTCTCTCCAAACATCCTCTTCTAATTACCAGCCTTCCCCTTGGGGTAGGGGTATGGTCAGCTAAGGTTGGGAAATCTGCTCAACCACCTCCTCTTCAGCTCCTGATTTGGTGATCTTATCCATCACTTTGGAATTTGGGACAGTTGGTAGCATTTTGGGGGGATTCATATAAAATGGAAACAAGAAGCCCTATTTTAAAATACCATTGTGTGAGGAAACTAAGACTTTAAAAGTTTAAGTAACTTGTCCTAGGCCACAGATAATAAAAAGAAGAGTTGGGATTCAAAAATTAGTATCAAATTTATGCTTACAAATTTTACCTTAGTAGATTTGGCCTGTTGTTCTGGGCTGTTGCATCTTTTTAGATCCTGATTAAGTTGTTTAAGAAATTTGCTCTACCTGTTAATAATTATTTATCAAGTGCCTACTGTGATGTGCCTTACATACATTGTCTCATTTTATTTTGTACAACTGTAACACGTAGCTATTATTCCCATTTAACAGATGAGAAAATTGAGGTTGAGAGTAGTTAAATGACATGCCCAAGATCTCACAACTGGTAAGGTGTAAAGCCAAGATTCAGAGCCATGTGTATCTCCACTCCAAACTCATGCTTATATCCAAAATGCTATTCACCTCCCCATATTCACTATATACATTTATCTCCAGCTTTTACCTCACCTCTTTGACAAAGGATTTGAAACAATTTTTAGTGAAATATAATACAAGGATGCATATCAGCCACAAAGTACAAGGGAGAAAAACACTCAACTCAGGAGTGGGAAATCAGTGGCCAGTTGAGATGATGAAGGTAAAGAAGATGATTATACCAAAACAAAAAACAAACAAAACAACAAAGAGAAGACATTCAAAATGAATACAAAAGGGTTCTGAGTTTTCTGGAAGAGAAGGTGGAAAGGAAAATCTCCATGAATCCCATAGCTCTCACGGTAAGGTAAGGAGAAGAAATGGCAACAGTCTTACCAGATCATAAGGGGGGGTGTATCCAGTTATCTGTTACTGTGTAACAGATCACCCAAAAACTTAGTGGTTTTAAACAACAACCACTTTATTAACTCTTAGGATTCTGTGGGTCGGCTAGGCTCATCACCTTGTGGTTCTGGTGTTCTACATCTGGGGGCTCAGTTGGCCTGGAGAGGTTCCAGATGATTCATTCATAATTCTGACATCCTGTCAGGCAGCTGAGAAAATGACTCAGCTGGGATTCTGGAAGGGCTGGGGCTCTCTTTCTATCCATGTAGTCTCGGAGCCTCTGCCTCTCCCTCTCTATCGATCTTCTCCACTTGGTCTCTTCACGTGGCCTCTTCAGTAGGGTAACTGGACTTCTGACATGGGGGCTCAGAGCTCCCCAAAGAAGCATTCCAAAAAACTAGAGATGGAAGCTGCCAGTCTTCTTAAAGGGTAGGCCTGGGATTAGCACAGTGTCACTTTTGCCATATGCTATTTGTTAGCACAAGTCCCGGGCAAGCCGGATTCATTGTGGGAGGGTCTACTACACAAACATGTGAATATCAGAAAGCATGGTTCATTGGAGCCTTTCTATGGAGAACGACTACCACTAAGGGAGATCTACTTTTTTCCCTAGCACTTAACTGTAATATGAAATAATTATATATACTTTTTTTTTTTTTTTGGCTGTGCCTCAGCATGTGGGATCTTAGTTCCCTGACCAGGGATCGAACCCACACCCCCTGCATCAGGAGTGTGGAGTCTTAACCACTGGACTGCCAGGGAAGTCCCTTATGTATACTTCTATAGACATTTTATAAAAAATACAAAGGTATACTACCTTTGAGCATGACTTTTTATACGACCCCTAAGAAAGTCAAAATATAACGTAAAATGAGACAAAAGGTATGTATTTCCGACAGAACCCAGGGTAATACACTCCAAACATATTGCTTTATGATAATTTGATTGATATAGGGGTAAAACTTACGGAATTTATAGAAATGAATGTTTAACATTTCCCCCAGGTTGTGCCACTTAAATACCTATTGTTTTAACAGGAAATATTTTTTGCAGATACAAAACAGCTAATAAATGAAAAACTAAGATGACTGTCCCAATGCCCTCCAGCCAAAAGATCATCAGAAACCTATGGTTGAACAATATTAGATGACATCAGGAGACAGAAGCAATTATGATTAGTTGTCTTAATAAGCCTTATCTAGATGTAGAGAAGACTAGAATGAGGCTAAAGCTATATTAGTAAAGAAGCAGCAAACACTCATATTTTACCAGGATGGGGAGATGTTTGGTCATTTTTGTGATTTGGACAATGTACATGTTTTGTCTGTGTTCAGATAGGAATAAGAAGTGCTCTTGTTTTAGTTGCCCTATGATCCAGCAATCCCACTCCTGGGCATATATCCAGAGAAAACTCTGATTCGAAAATATACATGCACGCCAATGTTCATAGCAGCCCTATTTACAATAGCCAAGACATGGAAACAACCTAAATATCCATCGACAGATGAATGGATAAAGAAGGTGTGGTAGATGCATACAATGGAATACTACTCAAGCATAAAAAAGAATGAAATAATGCCATTTGCAGCAACATGGATGAACCTAGAAATAGTCATATCGAGTGAAGTCAGACAGAAAAAGACAAATATCACATGATATTACTTATATGTGGAATGTAAAATATGATACAAATGAACTTACTTACAAAACAGAAACAGACTCACAGACATAGAAAACAAACTTATGGTTACCAAAGGGGAAAGGGGGAGAGGGAGGGATAAATTAGGATTTGCGGATTAGCAGGTACAAACTACTATATATAAAATAGATAAACAACAAGCTCCTACTGTATGGCATGGGGAACTACATTCAATATCCCACAATAAACCATAATGGAAAAGAATATATATATACATATATATGTATAATTGAATCACTTTGATGTACAGAAGGAACTAACACAACATTGTAAATGAATTATTCTTCAATAAAATAAATAAATGAAAACAATAATAAAACCTAAAAAAAGAAGTGGTCTTGCTTTGTTTTGATTTATCACAATCACATAGTAGCCTTATCTGATGTGAGTGTTCTATGAAATTATTTATGTTCATCAGGAAAACACCAAGGCCTAGCTGTGCCAGGCCAGCTTATAGCAACATCAGGTGCTGATAGTACTAACATCATAAGCTGATAGTACCAACCCAGGGCCTCTTTTCCTCTGTCTCAACTATAATAGCAAAAAAGAAAAAAAAAAAACTATTCTTTCTTAATGTCTAATTACAAGGGACAGATTAAAGTAAGTTATGGGGCTTCCTTGGTGGCGCAGTTGTTGGGAGTCCGCCTGCCGATGCAGGGGATGCAGGTTCGTGCCCCGGTCCGGGAAGATCCCACATGCCGCAGAGCGGCTGGGCCCGTGAGCCATGGCCTCTGAGCCTGCGCGTCCGGAGCCTGTGCTCCGCAACGGGAGAGGCCGCAACAGTGAGAGGCCCGCGTAACACACACACACAAAAAAAAATGTAAGTTATGAAACTGTGCATCCATATAATGGAATACAATGCAGCCATTTAAATGATGTAATGAAAGAATATTTAATGACATATAAAGATATTCTCAATACACTGTTAAGTGAAAAGACTGATTACAAATCAGTACTTACAGTGTAATGATAGTTTGGTAATTATATACACATATGCATAGAAAAAAGATTAAGAGAACATAAACAGCAGTATTAAACTTGGCATATCTGGCTGCTGAGATTATGGACAAATGTTATTTTCCAAAGTTTCTCAATGCAGATGTATTACTTTTGCAATGGGTAAGGACAGTTTTGTCGCTATTGCTGTTGTTGTTTTAACAAGGCTCACAACGTGAGCGAAAACTCAGAAGCAGGACTCATGGTGAGACGGCAAGGACCTTGAAGAGCCTCATGAATGAGCATTTAGGGAGCAAGATTTACATTCCAGTATGCAAGTTAAGAATACTGACTTGTACTTCACTCCAGGTGGGGGTAAAAAAATAGCTTTGGATTTGCTCAAAAGGTTTGGCTCAAAGTCCTAGATTTCTGCATCATTAAGCAAAGAATAAGTGACCAATTACTTTCTGCCAGGCACTGTTCTAAGCACTCTGCATGTATTAAATCAACTAATCTTCAAAGTAACCCTAAGACATAAAGTTTATAATTATTCCCATTTTACAGATGAGAAAACTCATAGAGATCAGTCCAATAACTTTCCCAGTGTCCTACAGCTAAAAAGTGGCAGATCAGCATTTGAATCCAGACCTTCTATTTCTAGAATCTGTGTTCTCAAGTTCTGCTTGAAAGATGATGATGGCAGAATTTAAACGTATTAGTCATAAATTCATATAAATATTCCTGTACTCTCCTTAGACTTTTAAAAATCTATATGGCATCCCAATGGGCCAGCCCTAAATTTCTTAAGCCAGGCAACTGACAAAAATGTTAGGCAGCCTCAAGGATAGAGTCTGGAAGATTTAGATGGAAACCTAAGTAGTATAGTTAATTTGCAATGTTGTGTTAGTTTCTGGTACACAGCCAAGTGATTCAGTTATACATAAACACATATATATTCAGTTATATATATATACATATTCTTTTTCATATTATTTTCCATTATGAGTAACCATTATTCTTATCTCTATCCTCATATACCATTATAATGATATACCATCATGTTCAAAAATTATAATGCATATGATAAAATATTATAACAAAAAATATTACAAAATTTTTCATTTTACCATATAAATAGCTGTCAGTTATATTGCCATTTTCATTATCTACATTTCTAGAGAAACATAGGTCCCTAGAATATTCCTTAAGTTTTTCTTCCAAATTTTCAATGCTCGGATATTACAAAGAAAACCAAAACTGGAAGTATGCTAATCAATTTGTTCAGATCGCTCTTCACTTGAACTATATCTTAATCTATCATGGCCAGAAAACATGTTCTATGGAAATTAGTTTGATGTTTATTTGTACAGGAATCTTCTTATTTATGAAATTTATGTAAAACCTTTGTTTCTTTGCTCTAATTTCTTTATATTTTATTGAATGACATCTTTGTCAAAAACCTTTTGATTTAGAAAAACTATTTTCTCTAAAATTAAAAAATTTATTATTTTCAAAAGTGAAACTTAGCTAAGTAAGGGGTTTTTTGTAAAGCTTTTGCTAATATTAGTAATAACAATGAACAGTTTATACCAAATCACTGTGGCCAGTGCAACTTCAAAATAAATTTCATTTTCCTGCAAAGGCCACAAGTTGCTCTTTGCTCAAAATCTATTATTTTGTTTAACTTTTCTAATGCATCTTGTATCTTGCCTAAATTAAATGCATTTAGTTTGACAAAATTTAGGAAGCATTTTCCTCATGTGGTCAAGAGTGACTTTGTATATGCTTCATCAAGATGTTCAATGTTTGGGCAGATCCAGAACGTTGTAGGTGATCTTTGATATGTTCCAAAGAATATGACTGCTGTTGACATGATTAAGTCTAACAGATTTGAACAAAGTTCAGAAGTGGTTTCATGAATGTTTCCAGATTGGGGCTAAATTATGGCATGTGCACTTTATTTTTACAGGACCTTTGTCATAGGCTTTATCATGCATGGAGGGGATCACAGTCATAGACTTACACCACTAGTGCCACATGGTACATCTATTAACATAGGATTTACTGGTAGAGCATACACAGTCCCCTGAACTCTCACTACCCCACAGCACAGGCCTGGCATAGGTGTTCTCAATGCACCTTGGTCAAAGTCCCTGGCACCTGTCTGAGGCAAGGGGTTAGTCAGCACAAACACCACAAACAGAACTCAAGGAGAAAGGACTCTGCCCCCTCTCTGCGTTACATATTTATCAAGTGGACTAAGAGAGTGTAGGGAATATCTAGTTTCTCCAAGAAACGAGAATGTAACAAGGGATTTGGAGCCCAGGAAGAGTGACAAGGAGTGTGTAAACCTAAGGCTGAGGTGTTATACTGACGGCCTTGAGAAGAGCCTTGAAGCTCTACCCGTAGGAACACTGGCACCAGCGGCAGCCTAACCGTCCCTCTGCAAACAGGCTCAGTGTCTCTGAGCCAGCCCTCTGCTAACCTACCAAATGAGGGAAAGAAACATGCCTCCAGGACCATCCAGATTTGTTTCTTTTTTTTTTTAACTTGCTCTTTTTTTTTTTAACATCTTTATTGTAGTATAATTGCTTTACATTGTTGTGTTAGCTTCTGCCAGATTTGTTTTTTAGAAGACTTGCCTTCAGCAATCTTTTCAATCAGTGCTAAAAATTATAAAATCTTTTTTCAGTTCTTTACTTAAGCCAAAAGCCTATACTTTTTTATATCGGGGTAATACTAATGGAATATTCCTTAATTTTCCACTTTTTTTTTGGTAGTTCAAATGTGCGTGCATATAAAATTATTCAACATGACTTTGTACAACCTAGTTGAAGTTGATAATACAAAGATTCGGGGTTTTTTACATATTTTTCTTCTCTCGCTTTGCTAACCACCATATTAATAACCTTATATTTAATTTTCCACCCTAGATAGTGATCATTATCTGTCTTAAATGTTGAGCCATTCTAGCTTCAACTTTCAAAATCATTTATTCTAAATCTAGAAATGTTCCACTATTCTCTGATATGTTATGCTGTTAAAATAATGTTACTTTAAGAGTATTATAATAACGTCCTACATCAGCGTTTACTTCTGATGGTGAAGCTATCACCATTTGCTGTTTATTCAGCCTTTTTTTTTTCCAGTTCCAGTAATAGCATGTGTGTTTTTGTATGTGCCAGTGACTTTTCTGTTCTTTTATTCAGGAACCTAAATATTTCCAGTCACAAATACCTTCATTAGTCAAAGCTGACCTTGAAAATTGGTTGTGAGATGCCTTACAGTATAAAAACACACATAGCCTTTAAACATAAAATACAGGGACTTCCCTGGTGGTCCAGTGGGTAAGACTCCGTGTTCCCAATGCAGGCGGCCCAGGTTCGACCCCTGGTCGGGGAACTACATCTCACATACATGCCACAAGCCGCAATGAAGATCCTGCTTCCAACAACTAAGACCCAGTGCAGTCTAAATAAATTTTTTAAAAAAGCTTAACTCTTTAAACTTAAAATATAAAATACTATTTCTAGAGTTTCTAAATTTCAATTGAAAGCATTTTGGTATAAAATGAAGTACTACATTTTCTGCTAAGTGAAAATAGAAATGAAAAATTATAACCATTCATTTCAAACAGAAGAGTGTGATTATCTAGGATCATTTTTCAGGATCATTGCTCAATAAACACTGAAAAGCCTCAGGCTTTTTTCTTGATCATTCAACCTGTTGATTTTTCTCTATTCATTTGAATTGCTTTAGCTAGTCATTAAATCTTTATTAATAAAGAATGTGAAATTTCAGAGATTCATTTGGCCTGTTTAAGCTGTGAATCTGAAGAGAATAATTTTCTTCCTAGGCGCACTGCATGGATCAGTTATCAAATCTCCATTAAATAAAAAATTGTAATCTCCTATTCAAGAATCTCATGGGGGTCATTCTCAATAGAAGTCTTCCTGCTTTCATTGTTTCCAATTTTAAAAAATTTAAGAAGACTCCCTCTTTCAAAGACTTTCTTTTCTTTTCAGCTCTTTTTTTTGTTTTCAAACTCCACTTTTATATTTTCTATATTTATAATGACCTTGACTTACAGTCATTCTCAATGATCCAGATTTTAAAATAATCTGTAATATATTGACTTTACACAACTTAAATGTATTTTCTTTTTAAAAGTAAACTAAAATACATGTAAAAGGAAAAATTGAAATGAAATTTCAAGTATGTTTTTCAAAAAAGTATTTTTCTACTAAAATATTCAGAAGTATTTAGTACATTAAAAGGCAATATATAAATTACAATTAATGGATATCAGAGTATTCAGTCAAAAAATGTTTAAATAGGGCTTCCCTGGTGGCGCAGTGGTTGAGAGTCCGCCTGCCGATGCAGGGGACACGGGTTCGTGCCCCGGTCCGGGAAGATCCCACATGCCGCGGACTGGCTGGACCCGTGAGCCATGGCCGCTGAGCCTGCGCATCCGGAGCCTGTGCTCCGCAACGGGAGAGGCCACAACAGTGACAGCCTTGCGTAACGCAAAAAAAAAAAAAAAAAGTTTAAATAAAGCTTAATTTTTAATTCAGTTTTCTAAAACTTTAAATCTTTTAACATATTTTTATAAAAATAAAACTATTCATAATTCTAATATTCGGTGTCCATTTAGTTGCCAATGTAAAGAATCAGTTTTCTGTTTTACACATGTTATGTCTAAACCACACATTTAGTAATATGAATTGTTCATTATTACAAATGTTCCTCAGCTGCTATATTTATCTGCTGCAAACACAGTGCTAATGTATGAGGAACTACAAGTTGGAATACCAAGAGAGAAGCAAAGGAAGGGATGCTCAGCACTACTGGGAAAGGACACTGCATTATGCAAGCATCTATTGCATTGTAGCATCTGAGAGTAAGGATTTGTTAAGTAATTAATTTGTCTTCTCCCTTTTACCTAAGCATTTTTTTTTTTTTGCCACTCAGGCACTCCAAGTCCTCCATGTCCATGTCCAAAGTTGGCCCAGTACACCCTACAGACCTTCACAATAGTCTAAATCAGGGCCACTTTTTTTTTTTTTTTTTTTGCGGTACACGGGCCTCTCACTGTTGTGGCCTCTCCCGTTGCGGAGCACAGGCTCCGGACGTGCAGGCTCAGCGGCTATGGCTCACGGGCCCAGCCGCTCCGCAGCATGTGGGATCCTCCCGGACCGGGGCACGAACCCGTGTCCCCTGCATCGGCAGGCGGACTCTCAACCACTGCGCCACCAGGGAAGCCCAGTGCCACCTTTTAATCTTATTTATTTATTTTTGTGGCCATACCACGCTTAATTCCCCAACCAGGAATTGAACCTGGGCCCTCGGCAGTGAAAGCACCAAGTCCTAACCACCGGACCATCAGGGAATTCCCTCAGTGCCACCTTTTTAAAGGACATAAGACAAGATATGTGGATGCATTTCCCTGGAGCCTGAATATCATTAGTCACAAAAGAGGGTATGTAGGTTACAGGTCAGGCCCTGCCGTCCTAAGCACCAAGTCAGAGACCAAGGTGCCCATATGTACTTTAAGAAATGTACTTCTTGTATCTATGTGATATTTGAAAACTTATAATAAAGTGCAGGGTCCAGAGCACAGGCCCCTCTTGCTCACATCTAAGGTCCTGGCCCTACGTTGCTTCATATTCTTTGCTACAAACAAAACCATGATAAACTTTCTCATTTCCATCTCCTTGAGGATCTGTGAAGAGTTTCTCTGGAATACAGACTCAGGAGGCAAATTGTTGGGTTATAAAGTATACCACATTTTTTGGCTTCCCTGGTGGCACAGTGGTTAAGAATCTACCTGCCAATGCAGGGGACATGGGTTCGAGCCCTGGTTAGGGAAGATCCCACGTGCCACGGAGCAACTAAGTCCGTGTGCCACAACTACTGAGCCTGCACTCTAGAGCCCACGCGCCGCAACTACTGAAGCCTGCATGCCTAGAGCCTGTGCTCCGCAACAAGAGAAGCCACCGCAATAAGCCTGTGCACAGCAACAAAGAGTAGACCCTGCTCACTGCAACTAGAGAAAGCCCACGCGTAGCAATGAAGACCCAATGCAGCCAAAAATAAAATAAATAATTTTTTTTAAAAAATCAAAATAAAGTATACCACACTTTTAATTTCACTAAGTACTGCTTTCTGGAACAGCTATACTAGTTTACACACCAGCCTATAATATGTAAAGGTTTTCCCTATTTTACTATGCAAATATATGATTTTTCAAAATTGAAATGGTATTGTCCTATACTTATTGCTTCACAATTTGAATTTTTCGCTTGTATAGTTTGATATTGATTCACTGGTTGGATCCTTTAGGCAAGATTGTCTAGCCAGTAACCATTCAATTGTATTAGCATTAGAGTCATATTTACTGCTTCCTTTATTCAATTAATATATTTGTTTATCCAGAGCACAAACTTCAGCAAACTACTAAAACTGTTCTTGGGACTTCCCTGGTGGTACAGTAGTTAAGAATCCACCTGCCAATGCAGGGGACACAGGTTCAAGCCCTGGTCTGGGAAGATCTCACATACCACAGAGCAACTAAGCCCACGTGCCACAACTACTGAGCCTGCATGCCACAACTATTGAGCCCATGCGCCTCAACTACTGAAGCCCACGTACTCTCAGACCCGTGAGCCACAAGTACTGAGCCTGCTTGCTGCAACTACTGAAGCCTGCGTCCCTAGAGCTCATGCTCTGCAACAAGAGAAGCCACTGCAACGAGAAGCCCGCGCACCGCAACAAAGAGTAGCCCCCGCTCCCCACAACTAGAGAAAGCCCACGTACAGCAACGAAGACCCAACACAGCCAAATAAATAAAAGTTTAAAAAATAAAATAAAATAAATTAAAAAATAAAACTGTTCTAGGCATTGGGGAACCCAAAGACAAATGGGGCATAATCTCCTACACTCAAAGACCTTGGAGTCTGGAAGACGTAATGAGACACCTATTCCAAAGCCTTGCAAAAGTCAAGATTACTCTCATTTTCATTTCTTCTGCTACAAATTCATTAACATTGTCAAAAGAAAGGAAATTAATCTGAAAATACATGTCTCTAGCAAACTCTCACTTCTAATGATGTGCTTACTCTGTAAGAGCTCATAAACAATACCTTAAATAATCCTTTCTTGAGTCTTGCCCAGGATAAAATTAGGTGTGGGTTCTCCACCTTCTCCTTTTGGAAAATTGCCTCTGTATTCACCAATATCCAATCCTGATTTCATTCCCCCTGATTTTCAAAATAACATTTGTTCAACCACTCATTCTGGGCTGTCTGAGTATGCTGGACATAACTCATGTAGTCCAGATGATTGAAGTTATTTAGATCTCTGCACAAGTTAGATACTCTCATTCTTCTAACCCACTTTGGTTTAACCATTTTCAGTATGAAGAGCATTCTCCTTGACACAGAAGACAGACTCAGAGCTCTGCTCACTCTGTCACTTGTTCACATTACACAGTTGACCCCAAGCATCACCTACAAGCAATGATTTTCTTTTTCATGGGCAGCAGAGTAACAGCCAGTGACAACTGTTTTGAGGAAAGACCTGTGCCCTTTCCAAATGGAGAAGGTGTTATTCCATATAAGAGAGAGAATTTGAAGCATCTTTAAATCCCCTGCTTACACATCCCCTTGGGTTAGAAATTCTAGTTGTTTTGTTCTTGATATAGTTGCCTGTAAAAAAAACACATTGAGAGCATCTATTTTCTGTGTATCTCAGACAAGATTAAGAAAGTTATTATGATTGAATCTTGCCATGAACTCACAATTTCTCCCCTTGGGAAAGTTGTAAAAGGAGGACAAATCCTTCTCCCTGCTCCCTTCAACCTTTGCTGATAATAGCTCAGCTGTCCCCATGGATGTCCATGATGTGGGATGTGGGCTGTGGGCAAAACCCATCAGGGACCACTTGCAGCCAATTTCAGGCCCAGAGCCATGAAGACTATGAAAGAATCCGGACTTCAGCAGGAATCTGAGTACTTGATGGGTGATGTCTAGATATCGCTTTGCTTTTTTATTTGCTAAGGAATTAAGGGGACGTGAACCCTGCTAATTAGTCTTTGTTGTTTCCATCCTTTAGTCTCTGTCTCACAGCAATCGAGGGAACTGAGATGTGTTCCTGCCCGAGAGGGCAGGCAAACCCAATTTGGGTAGTTCTTAAAACTCTGGTAGGAAATATTAAAGCAACTAATTGTTCCAAAACCATATGTTTTTTCCATCCTGTATATAACTTTGATATTTTAGATGAAATATAGACTTATTTTGATACCATAGATAAATCTTGCCATTAAAAATTTGTGCTAGAGGACTTCCCTGGCGGTCCAGTGGTTAAGACTCCACGCTTCCACTGCAGGGGGTGCGAGTTCAATCCCAGGTCAGGGAAGTTCCGCATGCCGCACAGTGCAGCCAAAAGAGAAAACAAAGGAAAGGAAAAAAAAATTTGTGCTGTATATTGTATGATTCGATTTATATGAAATGCCCAGGATAGGCAAATCCATAGAGACAGAAAGTAGATTAATGGTTGTTAGAGAATGAAGGGAAGGGAAAATGGGACATGACTACTAAATGGGTATGGGGTGGGTTCTTTTTGGGGTGATACAAATATTCTGGAATTAGATAGTAATGATGGTTGCATAACTTTGTAAATATACTAAAACCCACTGAATTGTGCACATTAAAATAGTTTAAATGCTGATTTTTATGTTATGTTAATTTTATCTCAATGAAAAAAATTTTTAATCTGCTTTGCTCTGCTCCAATAAATTAGTATTGTCGAATGTAAGGGAAAACATAAAGCAACAACTTATATAAAGCTGCAGAAGGCTAATGTTAATAAAAGATGGGGCTTCCCTGGTGGCTCAGTGGTTGAGAGTCCGCCTGCCGATGCAGGGGACATGGGTTCGTGCCCTGGTCTGGGAAGATCCCACATGCCGCGGAGCGGCTGGGCCCGTGAGCCATGGCCGCTGAGCCTGCGCGTCCGGAGCCTGTGCTCCGCAACAGGAGAGGCCACAGCAGTGAGAGGCCTGCGTACCGCAAAAAAAAAAAAAAAAAAAAAAGATGAATTGATCAAAAGAAAAAAATAGGGAAGTGTGTGTGTTTGGGGCACCCACCTGTATGCAGAGACCCCAGTATCCCGGATCCCTGACCTTGGTTTTCCAACACGCTCATACTGCCACCTGGTGGCTTTGAGACTCCAAATCAGGTAAGGTCCAACATTTATGACTGACTGCCATCTCTTACCTATTATTCTCTCCAAGTTTGCCCTCTTCTGGTGGTAAAGGATATGCAAAATGAATTCCTTAGAAAGATTTGAAAATCCAAGTGGGTCAGTGTATTAAGATCTACTAAGCTCCCAAATAGCTGAGCAACATGTTAACTCAGAGAACAGCAGAGGTAGAACTTCAGGCACACCTCATTCGTTCCATCAAATAAATATGTATTGAGCCTGCTTTGTACCAGGCACTGTTCGAAGCTCTAGGAATATAGCAGAGAATAAAACCAATGAAAATCTGTGCCTTTGTGGAGTTTATATTCTTGTGGAATGGGGCAGGACAATAAAAATTAATGAACTAGAGTTGCACATATCAACCTGAATACGTCTCAAAAACATAATGTTGTAGGGGAAACATTTTATCAGAAAACATACTATATTAAACCAGTTTTACAAAACTTTTTTTTTTACAAATCTTTAAAATTTTTATTTATTTATTTGTTTATATTTTGGCTGCGTTGGGTCTTCGTTGCTGCACACGGGCTTTCTCTAGCTGCGGCGAGTGGGGGCTACTCTTTGTTGCGGTGCATGGGCTTCTCATTGTGGTGGCTTCTCTTGTTGGGGAGCACGGGCTCTAGGCGTGCGGGCTTCAGTAGTTGTGGCTCACAGGCTCTAGAGTGCTGGCTCCGTAGTTGTGGTGCACGAGCTTAGTTGCTCCACAGCATGTGGGATCCATCTTCCCGGAGCAAGGATTGAACCCGTGTCCCCTGCACTGGCAGGCGGATTCTTAACCACTGGGCCACCAGAGAAGTCCCTTACAAAACTTTTAAATGTGCAGAACAACATTATATATATTGCTTAAGGAATATTGCATAAATAGGCAAGGAGTACTTGCTTCCACACCTGGAAAAAGGAAGAGCACGAATTTTTAGCATTTACTGATTTCCATAATACAACCAGATCACAATATTCCTGAAATATTAACAATCAGCCCTTGTGAGCCTATAGGAGCAGCTCCAGCACACTGCTGCTGGATGAGTTGGCCCTATCTAGGAGAATGGATGATTCATTCCTAGTAACAGAAGGGAAGAATCATGGCTGGTATGATGGATGAGTAGATGGGGTAGTGGGAGCTTATGAAAAATTCTCATTTTCCTAGGATATAGGAAGCAAGTGAGTTTAAGAGGGAAAAGTTTTGAAAAGAAAAAGGAAAGAGGAAGGAGGGATCAAGATGGTGACATAAGAGGTTCCTGAACTTGCCTCCTCCCATGGATGCATCAGATATACAGTTACACATGGAGCAATTCCCTCTGAGAGAAATCCAGAAACTAGCTGAGTGACTCCTGCACATCAGACAAATGAGAAAATACCCACATCAAAATGGGTAGGAAAGCCGAAGACACACTCTCACTATAAACCCTGACCCTGGTACAGCACCACACAATTGGGAGGGACTCCCCAGTTCCATTTCATTTAGGTCTGTTCTCCCTGAGGAGCAAAGGGTTTGGATCACACATCTAGTGTCCCAACTTTTAAGGCTTCTACAGGAGGGATAGGCCCCCAAATCACCTAGCTCTGATAGTCAATGGGGATTGCATTCACAAGAGCCACAGGACGACAGCAAACACAGAAGCAGTTTTTAAACGTGCAGGAGATTCCTTGCCACTCCCCCTGCAGCTATATACCCGAGCTCAGTGCAGAGGGAACAGGCGAAAATGCCCATCTCCCAGTTTCTTCCTGGAAGGGGTTTCACTCCATCCTTTCACAGCTGCGGCCTGAGTGGTCCAGCTTCTAATTAACCTGCATCTAGGCGCTAATCGTGATCCTTCCCTTTGGGACTCTGTTAGATATTGACACACCCTCAACGATTGGGAGCCACTAAGTACAAAAATGGCAGACTGGACAATCACAAAGGTTTGAGAAGCAGCCAGGAGCTCGGGCCAGGCTGATTGGACACACACAGAATGAAAATGGGAGGATGGAAATAGGTATTCCATGCAAGTAGAAACCAAAAGCAAACAGGGGTGGCTGTACTTGTATCAGACAAAGCAGACTTTAAGCCAAAAACTATAAAAAGAGCTGAAGAAGGTCACTGTATAATAAAGGGGTCAATCCTTCAAAAAGATACAAAAATTGAAAATATTTATGCACTCAACATCAGAGCACCTCAGTATATAAAGCAAACATTAACAGACCTGAAGGGAGAAATAGACATCAACACAATAATATTAAGAGACTTCAGCACTCCACCTTCAACAACGGATAGATCATTCAGACAGAAGACCAATAAGTAAACATTGGACTTAAACCACAAGTTTGTTTCTGCAAAGTAGCAGAAAATGAACACAAGCAGACGTGGACCCCTCCCGGATAGATTCACCCACCAGGGAGAGCCAGTCAGTCGGCATTGGAGGAAAAAGACATTCCCTGTGGTCAGTTACAAGCACAACTCTACCATCCTGTCCGTGATGCCAACTGTTATGATTTTAGTAAATCAGCATTTGTTACATAGAGCCCTAGTGAGCTGTGGTTCACAAAAGAAAAATTGAGGTAGAGAGGTTTATTACTCACAGATCCTTGGGAGGCCACTTGTTTTCCGGTCCTTTGTGCTGCAGCGTACCACCTGGGCGGAGTGCACTGCAGCTTCCCATCCCAGAGGGCACACTCCAAAAGAAGCAACCAAGGCTTCCCAAACCTCAAAGCACTGCTCATCGGAGCTGGTTTGAAGTGCCTCAGATGTGTTTTCCTTCTGTTAGCGCCCTACAGCAGGTAAATTTCCCCCAGCGGGTGTTAGATTTGGGATATATTTCCCGACTGTACGCACAGACCCAGCTACTGTTAGAACTGGCTAAGATTTTCACAAGGTCACATTGTATTTTTTTTAATAAATTTATTTATTTTATTTTATTTGTTTTCTTTTTGGCTGCGTTGGGTCTTCATTGCTGCACGCGGACTTTTCTCTGGTTGTGGCGAGCGAGGGCTACTCTTCATTGCAGTGCGCGGGCTTCTCATTGCGGTGGCTTCTCTTGTTGCGGAGCACAGGCTCTAGGTGCATGGGCTTCAGTAGTTGTAGCACGCAGGCTCAGTATTTGTGGCTCACGGGCTCTAGAGCGCAGGCTCAGGAGTTGTGGCGCACGAGCTTAGCTGCTCCGCAGCATGTGGGATCTTCCCAGACCAGGGCTCGAACCCGTGTCCCCTGCATTGGCAGGTGGATTCTTAACCACTGCGCCACCAGGGAAGCCTGGTCGCATTGTATTCATGGCAACTCCTGTCCAAGTGTGAGCTCCTCAAGGTGCGGAGCAGTGGCTTTAGAAGGAGGAGAAGGAGACTCCCCTTCCCTGACACACCATGTTTGTGGACGGCCCCAGGACTCTGAGTTTTAACCAGTACAGTAGGGACACCTTTGCCGGACAAGTCAGGGCTCCTTGCGAACGCAAGTGCGGCTGGGGCCAAGGTCCCTCTGTCGCTGCATACCTTGCTGCTGTCACACTTCATCCTCTGACCCTATGGGATGTCATGGGGTCACTTCTGGTGCGTGGTAGCACAAGATCTAATGGTCTGCTATCACCATTCCTGGCTCTAATAGGCAGAGGAATCTAAATCATGGTAACTCCAGGTAACCCTTCTAAATTTCCCAAGCAAACCTCATACAGCCTACAAGCCATAGCAGGTAAAACTATAAAGAGTACAAATTAAGCTACATGTGTCAATTGGCACCATATTTCTCAAACAGTTAGTGGTGGTTGCCCCAATGGCTCTCTCTGTTCCTAGTATAGGTATGGATGCCCTCACTCAGGGACACACCTGGTGGATTAAACCCAAATTGCTGGCCTTCCTCGTGGGAGCTACCAAATGGGGACCTGTCCACCTGCCTCCTCCAGTGAAAACAGTAAGTACACTCCAATATTGGCTGAAGCAAGGTACAGAGGGCCTTTGGCTCATCACTAGAGATATGCTTGACCCCAGGGTCATTAGGCCCACCATCTCACCCTTTGATAAACAGCCATATCTGGCCAATGTTAAAACTGGCCACCAAGGAAAGGAGATTAACAACTGACTATCGAAACTTAGATGCACGGATTCCCACCACTAAGGCTCTCATTGCCAATATTACAGAGATGATATATAACATCCAAAGGGCTCAGGGCCCCTACTTTGCTGTCCTAGATTTAGCCAACATGCTTTTCCCTGGTCCCACAACCTAAATTTGTTTTCAATTTCAGGGCACCCAGTAGACCTTTACGCACATGCCCATGGATTATCTATCTGAACAGCTCCTCCATCGCACATAACCTATGCAGACAAGATCTACATTCACTCAAACCAAACCACTGCTGCCTTGAAGTCCGATAGATGACATTCTACTGTAGGGGCCCTCTGAGGATGCAGTCTCGGAAGACTTATACCTAGTAACACAACATTTACAGCAGAGAGGACGGGCCATTACCCCACGTAAAATCCAAGGACTGACCACGTCTGTCAAGTTTCCTCATGATCAAGCCTCCCACTACCTACGGCAGGCACAGCACATATGGGTTCTCTTCCCCTTTGGGAGACAACACATTCCACACTCATCCCTTCTACTCAGGCCTGTTTATGCTGTTTCATGCAAATCGGCTTTTTTCTATTGGGGAGAACCTCAACAAACTGCGTTATGGCTGGTGCAGCAAGGCACACCGCAGCCGCTGCCCTCAGGCCCTCCAGGCTCAGACTGCCGAGTCGAACCACTGTCGACGCCTCATTACGCCTCACGGAGTGTCTGGACTAAGGACAGCTCTACCTAGCTGTCCGTGGGGTTCAGGACCAGACGTCTGCCCCAAACAGCAGCTGGTTGCATAACACTCAAGCACCAAACTGTGGAAGCCTACTGGGTTCTTTTAGAGACAGAGGCGTTAATAGGCTCACAGCTTTACATACAAGTCCCCATGCTGCCTTGGGTTGGGGAATTCAACATAAAAGAAGCTCATCATGGCCACTGAAGCCTCACTGCTAAAATGGAAACGGTATCTTTGGGAAAGAGTGAAACCTGATGTAAAGGGCATTTCCAAATTACAGGAGGGTGTGGCTTCCCCCATGCTCGGCCCCTTGCCCACTGACACTGAGGGGCAGCTAGTGGCACCCTCACTGCCGGTCTAACATTTTGGGGAGTCCCTTGGGATGGAACTATCTGACATGGAAAGGAAGTGGGTGATCTTCACCGACGGCAGCACCACCAATGTACACAATGCAGCCTGATACAAGGTCGCAGCGTATCATCCTGCTAGCGGCATCTCACTAGTCCAGAAGGGTTCTCATGGCTCAGCCTGACTGATGGAGTTGGTGACAGTGTGCCTGACTCTCCAATAGGCCATAAAAATGGGACTCCCAAGGGCACACACTTTTAACTGACCCTGGGTAGTATCCAATAGGCTCACTGTCTGGTCTGGACAATGGCAAAGGGATAATTTCATGATTCAGGGAAAGCCTATATAGGTGCCTCCACTCGGAAAGAGATAACCATGCTGAATATGGTCGCTCATGCCTCTGCCCACACAGGCCAGCAAACACCAGAAGCAAATGATAATAACGTTGCCAACTCCTTTTCCAAAGTACACACCTGTTCCAAGGCCCCCAGTGAGCCACCTCCCAAAATACCAGACATAGCCCCGGACACAACTATTCCTCCAGAGATGTCATACCCACTGGCAGAGGGAGCCCATATTCCATCAGGCCATAAGGGGAGTGACAGCACTCACTGATGGGCATATACAGCTGACCCTTGAACAATGTAAGGGGTTGGGGCGCTGACCCTCACAAAGTCAAAAATCCGCCTATGACTTTACAGTCAGCCCTCCGCATCCGTGGATTCAGACAACTGTGGATGGCGTAGTACTGTACTGACTGAAAAAAATCCATGCCTAAGTAGAGCCACACCTTTCAAACACGTGTTGTTCATCACCCCCCCTTACCCCCAACTCTAGCTGAAGTGGTGGTTAATAATTGCCTCCTTTGCTCCCGGTCAAAACGCTGAAAGGCTCTCACGTGGGGATATGAACCCCTGGGCAACAGACCCTTCTCACAAAGGCAGATTGATTTTATCACGCTGCTGCTGCTACCCTCTGCTGGAATCATAAGCACAGGACCATCATCAACCACACCTTCGTGGGACTCCTGCTGGCGGCTTCCTATCATGTAATCTTAATCAGGTATCTGCTCGTCCCTTTTGGCCCACCAGACATCATAAATTCAGATCAAGGTACCCGTTTCACCTCCCAAGCTGTCCAGCCTTGGGCTCTAGAACACGAAACCTTGGGGGATCTCCACTTGCTTACCGGTCCCAAGAGGCTACACTTACTGAGCACATGACCCACTCAAAGACATGCTCCTCAAGTTTTTAACAATAAGTGGTCCCCCAATTGGCCAGAAATTGTACCTCAGCTCTAATACCACTTTATTCCTAGGCCCCGGGTCTCCAATCCCCTGAACATCAACTACCAGTCTTCTCGAAAGACTCCCCTGCTAGTACTCACAGGGAACCCCTCTCCTTTGACATCAGAGAGGATGTAGTTCACATGCATTCACCAGATGAATGCTCCCCTTACCATTTTTTTTTCCCCTTACCATTTTAATGCTTCGATCCTCTCACCATCTTTCACATGCTGGTGACCCAACTGAGGGCAAATTGTGCAATATGACCCAAGAGGACAAACCCCCTACCCAACTGCATGGAGAGCATGACTATACAGATTTTACTGGCCGAGATAATGGTCCAGTACCAACCTGGAAGCTGAGGCCATAGGCTTTGCCTCATTATTTGGGTTATAAAGGCTGATTAATTAAACCAAATTCATCAAACATTTTGCAGAAGGTTGAAATGATAGCTCCAGGACCCACTAGCAGAGCTGTGTGGACCTCAGAGAGAGGAAAAGAGGGCCTCCACCTAGTGGATACCAGTCATTTTTGGAAATGAAATCCAAGCAGAAACACTGGCATCTACTGCGCTATCAGTACATTCAGGACAGGTCCCTACCCCACCTTAAAGGAAGAGGTAAACAACTCTTGTTCCAAAGCAAGTACATTCAGCCTTTGGTTGGTATCCAGAATGCTCACCGGAAGGAGGCCCTGCAAGCTAGTCAAATGCAAATACTCTCCTTTGTTGTGGCTATTACTCTTATTGCCTACAGCCTGGGTAATAGGTTGCTAGTAGTCCCCTCGGTCCCAACTCTGTCTTGGGAGATGTGCAGAAGCCAAATCAGCCAGGTGCACAGCTGCATCCCAGGATAGCTGAGCACCAGATGCTGGCAGGCCCTGTTAAAAGGGCTACAGTGAGTGAGCCACCAGGTGTGGATTCTGACCCAGAGGTCACCTTCCTCTACATTAAATGGTACCAACAGAAACAATGCTTCAATGAGTCACTCCCTCATTATACCATGCTGAAAATTATATCCCAGGCAGAATGGCTCTCCCAATGTAGCCAAATCAAACTCATTGGGCTGGCAGATTTGTACCCTAATGAGCTTACTATAGTTTTAATGGGGTGATCTCTGGATTGTAAAGCTGCTGTCCACAAAATGTCCCTACAGTTAGCCTATCAATGTGCCCAGACTATATATAAATTGTGGATGGAGTTCCCGCAAAGCTCAGTCATGGAGATCACATGCTGCTTTGCAAGATGCACCCCTGATGGAGATCATTGAGATCCTCTCAACCAGCAGTAGAGTCCATTCTTCCAGTTGCATCCTGAGGCAGGCCTCTAGCATATTTGCTCAGCATTTAACCCCAGCCAGCCATTCTTACCCTTCCTGGATCTCCACCTGGCAAGGCGATCCTTCCTTGAGCTGGCCTTCGCCAATCCCAAGCACACCAACCCCTCAGACAACGTGGCCCCAGTCCAAGAGCTCACCGTTGGAGATGACGGCATCTCAGACTGTGACTTCACAACCCAAGAGAAAGTCGAGGAAGGCGATGTACTCCGACCCCACTGGACACTGGGACTTTCCCCTCCCAGATCACCTCCACACCAGGAGGGAAATTACTATGGTGACTGTTAACTTCCAGGCTGAGTTGCAAAAATGTTTTCAGTTGATCAACCCTGAGGACCCCATAGAATACTATTTCTCTGAAATAGCTAATTGCTGGCCTCATAAACCTTGCGTCCGTATCAGAATGTTTGCAAGACTGTAAGTCCCCCGGCAGCGCTAGACATCATTTCACCTTTGTGGTAAGCCAAACCATGTATATTCCAAACCACACTAGCCACAATGAGGGACTTGGACACAACACCCCTAGTTTGACCTACTTAGATCCCACGGTTAGGGACCTCTTGCGGCTGTGTTCACTGCTCAGCGTACTAGATTACAGCTTTTGCTTTCCACACGATGCATCCATGACAGACCCAATTTCTCTTGTTATTCCCACCATGCCTACCAGTACCTCCTCCACACTGGAAAGTGCTACCTCCACTCCTGTTCACATATTATCCATAAGTTCCTCACCATGGCATGCGACAGCACTGCCCCGCACCACAACCGAGTGGGCCAGGGCTGACAAGACTATATTCGTACAAATCTCCAAGATAGCAGCCCAGGCCCTGCAAGTAAAATGAAGCTGGACGTGTCACCACACAGGGTCACACCTACAGCCCATTTAGAACTATCTATACTGCAGTTCTTCCTAGAGATCAGCCCTTGGGCTAATTCCCTTCAAAACACAGCAAACCTCATTTAGGCTAAACCAAACCTCTAATCTAGACCCCAAACAGGGTACCCTTGGGTAAGCCTCAAAATAACGAACCCTCCACAGCGATACTTTCTACCAACTCGACTAGAACATAAAAGGCTGGACTTCACCCTGTGTACTCACTGCCCCTTAATGATAAATAATATCTCACTTAAGTTTTATTGTGGACCTAACTCAGGAGGCCAGTGTCAAGTCCACTTGACTCTGCCCCATCTGCAAGCAATCTGCAGAGGTGACCTTTCTTACTGCAACACTGTCACTTTTGATATTCTAGCCACCTTTTAACCTCTTGGTGTTTCTCTGCTAGAGATGTGTCTGGCTCACATACCAAGAGAGCCATTCTTATCCCTATCCTGTTGGGACTGGGTATCACCAGGCATAGGAACGGGTGCTTCTACCCTAGCCCAACAAGGTCAAATATTAAAAACCACCCAGCAATTATCAGCCACCCTAACCAACTACAGGCAGATGCTACACCATACTCTGAGTCTGATGCAGCAACAACATGACTCACAAGCACAGAAGATGACGGATAATTGACTGGTGTTAGATTTCCTCTTGGCAGAGCAGGGTGCAGTCTGTTCCTCACAAGGCACCTCTTACTGCAGGTACATTAACAACTCAGGACAAGTACAGCCCGACCTCCACAAGCCATGTCAAGGTTTACAGATCATGCATCAAATAATTAAAATATTTCAACAAATTCCCACACTCCTTGAGGTCCCTGATTTGTACTCATGGCTCTCTCCATCCACCTTGGCACAATGGCTAAACTGGATTTCAAACAGTAGCAAGTCTATTCATCATAGGCTTCATCATTATTGCCCTAGTTAAATGTGCTTTTTGATGGCTTCTGAAAACAATCCCTATGTCCTTTAACACATCAGCTACACAGGGGATTGTATTCCTAATGTTGAGGCATCACAGGACGGACTGTTGAGAGTTCAGCTGCTACATGGTATTGCTGCCTTGGCATCCATTTTGTTTGGCCAAATGACCTGCAGGTGCTTTAAAATGACACAAGCCCCTCGTTCAGGTGCATGCCCTAGATAACAACCCATGGAGTACAAACAAAAGTTCCAGATATGACTCCTCCAACAGCCCTGTGATAAAGTTTCCCCTGAGTCCCAGGGCCTTCTACTACTTTAGATAAGGCCCCTGATAAAGTTTATCCAAATTCCACTCATTTTTGTTTTAATAGACCAATCCAGCCTTAACCCTCGAACCCCAAAACACATCACCTTTGGACCCTAATAAAGGTATGTTCCCCAGGTCCTGTCATTCTCTCTGCCTACACCCTGCCTTGATCTCCCCATATGGCCTTGTGAGGCGTCCTTTCTCGAGGACCCGAGAGTAATAAACTTCTCTGTTTCTTTTGTGGTCTTTTATTGAACTATATGTCACCCTGGGGCTCTACTTAACAAAAGTTGATTTAGCAAAATCATAACAAAGCTCCTGCACAGCAAAAGAAACCATCAACAGAAAGAAAAGGCACCTACGGAAAGGGAAAAAGTATTTGCAAACCATGCACCTGATAAGTGATTAATATCCACAATATACAAGGAATTCATTAGAAAAAAACCCACAAATAACCCATTTTAAAAATGGGCAGGGCTTCCCTGGTGGCGCAGTGGTTGAAAGTCCGCCTGCCGATGCAGGGGACACGGGTTCGTGTTCGTGCTCCGGTCCGGGATGATCCCACATGCCGCAGAGCGGCTAGGCCCGTGAGCCATGGTCGCTGAGCCTGCGCAGTCCGGAGCCTGTGCTCCACAACGGGAGAGGCCACAACAGTGAGAGGCCCGCGTACCGCAAAAATAAATAAATAAATAAATAAAATAAAATAAAAATGGGCAAAGGGGGCTTCCCTGGTGGTGCAGTGGTTGAGAATCCGCCTGCCAATGCACGGGACACAGGTTCGAGCCCTGGTCTGGGAAGATCCCACATGCCGTGGAGCAACTAAGCCCGTGTGCCACAGCTACTGAACCTGCGCTCTAGAGCCCGTGAGCCATAACTACTGAGCCCACGTGTTGCAACTACTGAAGCCCACGTGCCAAGAGCCCATGCTCTGCAACAAGAGAAGTCACTGCAATGAGAAGCCTGCACATCACAACGAAGAGTAGCCCCCGATCGCCACACTAGAGAAAGCCCATGTGCATCAATGAAGACCCAACACAGCCAAAAATAAAATAAAATAATAAATAAATTTATAAAGTAAATAAATAAAATGGGCAACAGGTACATGAAGAGATACTCAATATTACTAATCATCAGGGAAATGCAAATCAAAACTGGAATGAGATGTCATCTCACAAGTGTAAGGATGGCTATTATCAAAAAGACAGGAGGGCTTCCCTGGTGGCGCAGTGGTTGAGTCCGCCTGCCAATGCAGGAGACACGAGTTCGATCCCTGGTCCGGAAGGATCCCACATGCCGCGGAGCAGCTAAGCCCATGCACCACAACTACTGAGCCTGTGCTCTAGAGCCCATGAGCCACAACTACTGAGCTCATGTGCCGCAACTGCTGAAGCCTGAGCACCTAGAGTCCGTGCTCCGCAACAGGAGAAGCCACTGCAGTGAGAAGCCCGCGCACTGCAGCAAGGAGTGGCCCCTGCTCGCCACAACTAGAGAAAGCCCGCACACAGCAACAAACACCCAACACAGCCAAAAATAAATAAATTAAATAAATAAATTTAAAAAAAAAAGACGAGATAAGTGTCGGCAAGGATGTGGAAAAAAGGAACCTTTATAAACTATTGGTGATGTAAACTGGTACAGCCACTATGCAAAACAGTATGGAGTTTCCTCAAAAAATTAAAAATAGAACTATCATATGATCTAGCAGTTCCACTTCTGGGTATATATCCCATGTTCATTTCAGCATTAGTCACAACAGTCAAGGCATGAAAACAACCTAGGTATCCATTGACAGATGAGTGGATAAAGAAAATGTGATGTATATATACAATGGAATATTATTCAGCCACAAAAAGAAGGAAATAATGCAATTTGCAACAACATGGATGATCCTTGAGGTTATCATGCTATGTGAAATAAGCCAGACAGAGAAAGACAATACTGCACAGTATAACTTATATGTGGAATCGCAAAAAAAAAAAAAAAAGAAAGAAAGAAGTCAAACTCATAGAAACAGAGAGTAGAACGGTGGTTGCCAGGGACTGGGAGGTGGGGAAATAGGGAGAGGCTGGTAAAAGGTACGGACTTTCAGTTATGAGATTAGTAAGATCTAAAGATCTAATGCTGGGCTTCCCTGGTGGCGCAGTGGTTGAGAATCTGCCTGCTAATGCAGGGGACACGGGTTCGAGCCCTGGTCTGGGAGGATCCCACATGCCACGGAGCAACTAGGCCCATGAGCCACAACTACTGAGCCTGTGCGTCTGGAGCCTGTGCTCCACAGCAAGAGAGGCCACGATAGTGAGAGGCCCGCACACCGCGATGAAGAGTGGCCCCTGCTTGCCACAACTAGAGAAAGCCCTCGCACAGAAACGAAGACCCAACACAGCAAAAATAAATAAATTAATAATAAACTCCTACCCCCAACATCTTCTTTAAAAAATAAATAAATAAAGATCTAATGCGTAAGATGGTGACTATAGTTGATAATACTATTGTATTTTATAGTTGAAATTTGCTAAGAGAGTAGAACTTAAGTGTTCTCACCAAGGGAAAAAAAAGTAAATATATGAGGTGACGGATGTGTTAATTAACTCGACGGTGGGAATCCTTTCACAACGTATACGGATACCAAATCATGTTGTAGGCTTTTAATATATTACAACTTTATTTGTCAATTATACCTCAATAAAGCCGGGGGAAAAAAGCAAGGAAAGAAATAAAATAGTTGTCTAGAAAAGGAGAGTAAAGAGATTAGGGAAATATATTGTTGGGTAGCATTAAGGGCCCACTTGAGGTTAGTGGTCATAAACTTGAAGAGAGAACAGTTAGCATAATTGAATGCTTTGGTTCAGCCACATTCAGCTGCACGGTGTAGGCTCTGGGTAGATGGATAACTGGATTTTACCAGGGACAAGTAAAAGTTGTGAGGATCAGTAGATTGATTGTCCTCATCAGATCAAAGGTTTGTGGAAATCAGATTGCTAGAAGGAATGGGCTAAACTGACAGGAGGTAGCGGTCAGAAAATGGACCACGTGAATTGAAATGATGGAGACATTGCAATTAAAGTCAATGAGAAACAGTGATAAATGAGCAAGTGACTGAGATAGGGTGGAGAGTAAGATTCTTGCAGGAGAGGAATACAAGGAACTGAGAGTCTAGGATGTTGGATGGATAGAGAAATCACCAAGATTTAAGACAGTTGCAGTGTTGAAGAGAATGACAGTGAAAGAGGAGCTCAAATCAGTAAATGACTGCAGTAAAGAGAGGAAGCGAGTGTCAAGCCTGATAAGAAATTCACAACTAAACTTTTTCTTAAGGATTTAGGGGAAGGGGCGGGGGGGGGCGGTCGGCGGGGTGTGTTTGAAAGCAGTGAGAAGACAAAATACTTCCCAATCCTGTTACAAGAAAACACAGACACTAGTTGAGAAGGCTGCAGGTGAAGCAGTTCCTCCAAGACAGAATCAGGGCATCTCAACCCGAGCCCTGCTGATGTTTGAGGCCTGAAGATTCTTTGTTGTTGGGGGCTGTCCTGTGCACTGTAGGAACTTTAGCACCATCCCTGGCTTCTAACCACTAGTTGCTAGTAGCATCACCTCTAGTGTGACAACCAAAAATATCTCCAGACTTTGCAAAATGTCGCCAGGGAGTGGGGCAAAATTACCCCTATTGAGAACTGCTGAACTAGAGCAAGAAGGTGCAGGAAATATTCAAAGAAGAGATTTAAAACATAAGGGCGGGACCTCCCTGGTGGTCCAGTGGTAAAGAATCTACCTTCCAATGCAGGGGACGCGGGTTCGATCCCCGATCGGGGAACTAAGATCCCACATGCCGAGGGGAAACTAGGTCTGTGTGCCGCAACCACTGAGCCCACACGCCTCAGCAAGAGAGCCTGTGTGCCGCAAACTACAGAGCCCACACGCTTTAGAGTCCGCGCACCACAACTAGAGAGAGAAAAACCCGCAAGCCACAACTAGAGAGAAACCCGCGCGCCGCAAGGAAGAGACACCACGCCACAACAAAAGATCCCGCATGCCTCAACGAAGATCCCACGTGCTGCAACTAAGACCCAACGCAAGCAAAAAATAAATAAAGGAAAAATAATAAAACATAGGGGAGTTTTGCAGATGATTAACCATGAGCCCCAGAAGGCAAAGAGGAAAAGGTGGGGATAAATGTAAACTGAAAGTTCTTCTGTGCACCAGTCAAATCATACCACTGGCAGCTGACAGATCAAGGCTGGTCCTATCAAGGTGTTTAAAGATGAAGTGAATTTTCTCTGTTTTCTGCAAAGGTGTGTCTCTGCTCTCGAAGTTGCTCTCTTTGATATCACCATTGCCTAATGAAGGTTGGTGACAGGGACAATAAGTTAACAGACCTTGGTATTCCTGTAGCTCTTAAGACTTAAGCTCTACATCAATGCAGGTCCAACTGCCAGTGATAAAATTCCATGGTGCATTGAGGTTGAAATATCCAACCAAGAATGTCATCACAAAAGTTCTGAAAACTGGAAAAGATGCTATAAATTGAAATTAAGTTTAATCTGATTATCCTGTAAAAATAATGTTGGTTTAAAATATTTTTTGAGTAATCAATACGTTCACATCGTTCAAAATTAAGAAGGTACTGAATGGTTTATAATAAAAAAACTCCTTTCACCTAGGTCTTTCAGTTCCCCGACCTCAGGGAAAGAATGATATCAGGGTTTTTTATACCCTTTCGGAGATACTCTCTGAATATACAAGCCAATATGGATACTGAAAAGATTTTTTTTTAACAAACCTCTTATTTATTTATTTGGCTGCGTCGGGTCTTAGTTGCAGCACTTGGGATCTTTGTTGTGGTGAGCGGGCTTCTTTCCAGTTGTGGTGCACGGGCTCTAGAGCATGCGGGCTCTATAGTTGTGGTGCATGGGCTCCAGAGGGCAAGGGCTCAGTAGTTGCGGCATGCGCGCTCTCTAGGTGTGGCAGGCAGGCTCTAGAGTGTGTAGGCTTAGTTGCCCCTCAGCATGTGGGATCTTAGTTCTCCGACCAGGGATCGAAGCTGCATTCCCTGCAATCCACCCTGCAAGGTAGACTCTTAACCAGTGGACCACCAGGGAAGTCCCATGAATAGATTTTTTTTTAATGTATTATATTCTTAGACATGATCACACCACTATCATATTCAAACAATTATAAATGATATTGTTATATACAGCAAGTTTAAAACTCATAATTTATATATCTGTATTAACAGTGTGTATAATCGATTACTTATCATTTGACAGGTCACACAGCATAATAATTTTTTTAATTAATTTTTTTATTTTTGGGTGCATTGGGTCTTCTTTGCTGCATGCGGGCTTTCTCTAGTTGTGGCGAGCAGGGGCTACTCTTCATTGTGCTGTGTTTGCTTTTCATTGTGGTGTCTTCTCTTGTTGCGGAGCATGGGCTCTAGGCGAGCAGCTTCAGTAGTTGTGGCCCGCGGGCTCAGTACTTGTGGCCTGTGGGCTCAGTACTTGTGGCTTGCAGGCTCTAGAGCGCAGGCTCAGTAGTTGTGGCGCACGGGCTTAGTTGCTCCGCGGCATGTAGGATCCTCCCAGACCAAGGCTCGAACCCCTGTACACTGCATTGGCAGATGGATTCTTAACCACTGCGCCACCAGGGAAGCCCTAATAATTTTTATATAGGGTCCTTCTATTACTTGTTTATAACACCTGATTCATTTTTACTGCCGCAATAAATTGAAAAGGAAAAAAAAATCATCATCACAGGTTCATTGTTGCTTCATTGGGGCAATTTTGTCTGGCAGCATTTTGGAACCACTTAAAGTGATTAAGGGTCAACATGATGGTTTCACATTCCAGAAGACTGTTTAGCTTTCTCTCTCTTTGGTGATCTTTCTTTTCTTTCCTTTTTTTTTACTTATGGCATTTTAAAATTTGAGATATACTTCATATAACATAAAATTCACTAGTTTATACAATTCAGTGTGTTTTGGTATATTCGCTCTGTTCTGTAACAACCATAACCACTATCTAATTTAGAACATTTCCATCACCCCAAAAAGAAACCTTGTATGCATTAGCAGTTAGTCCCCAATTCCCCCTTCTCCTCATTCTTTGATAATCACTAATCTACCTTCTGTCTCTATGAATTTGCCTAACTGACATTTCACATGAATAGAATCATACAATATGTGGAATTTTATGTCTGCCTTCTTTGAATTTGTGCAATATTTTCAAGGTTCATCCACATTGTAGAGTATAACATTACTTCATTTTTTTATGGCTAAATAATTGTAGGGATAAAATAAATCCCAATAAAAGAATTGTAGGGATATACCACATTTTCTTTATCCACTCGTCAGATGACATACATTTGTTTTGTTTTCACCTTTTGGCAGTTATGAACAATGCTTCTATAACTATTTGTGTAAAAATTTTTGTGTGAACACACATTTTCAACTCTCTTGGGTATACACCTAGAAGTGGAATTGCTCACTCATATGGAAATTCTGTGTTTAACTTTTTGAGGAACTGCCAAACTGTTTTCCACATCAGCTGCACCATTTTACATTTCCACCAGCAATGTATGAGAGTCCCAATGTCCAATTCCTCTGCATCCCTGTCAACACTTGTTATTGTCTGGTTTTTATTTTTTTAATCTTTTTTAACTTTTATTTTATATTGGAGTATAGTTATGGTTTTGAAAAATTATTATTATAACCATCCGAGTATGTGTAAAGTGGTATCTCATTTGTGGTTTCCGTTTGCATTTCCCTAATGACCCATGATGTTGAGCATCTTTTCATGAGCTCATTGGCCATGGGTATATTTTCTTTGGAGAAATGTCTTTTCAAGTCCTTCCCTCATGTTCAAACTGAACCATTTGGGGTTTTTTTCTTGAGTTGTAAGAGTGTTTTATATAATCTACATACTAGACTCTTGCAAATATTTTCTCCTATTCTGTAATTTGTATTTTCACTCCGTTGATAGTGTCCTTTGATACCCAAAATCTTAAAATTTTGGTGGGGGGGCTTCCCTGGTGGCACAGTGGTTAAGAATCTGCCTGCCAATGCAGGAGACATGGGTTCGAGCTCTGGGTCCGGGAAGATCCCACATGTCGCAGAGCAACTAAGCCCATGCACCACAACTACTGAGCCTGCACTCTAGAGCCTGCACGCCAAGAGCCCGTGGTCCGCAACAAGAGAAGCCACCACAATGAGAAGGCTGTACACCTCAACGAAGAGTAGTCCCTGCTCTCCACAACTAGACAAAGCCCAGTGCATCAATGAAGACCCAACGCAGCCAAAAATAAATAATTTTTTTTTTTTTAAAAATGAAAGAGCTTTTTTAGCACCATCTGCTCGCCACACCGCCTTCTGCTCCTCCCGTCGCCGTCCGGAGTCGCTGCCTGCGCAGCTCCAGCCGCCTGGCTCCCCGTGCTAGTCACCGATATTTGGCGCTCATACAACATGGCAGACATAGACAACAAAGAACAGTCTGAACTTGATCAAGATTTGGACAACGTTGAAGAAGTAGAAGAAGAAGAAACTGGTGAAGAAACAAAAATCAAAGCACGTCAGCTGACTGTTCAGATGATGCAAAATCCTCAGATTCTTACAGTCCTTCAAGAAAGACTTGATGGTCTGGTAGAAACACCAACAGGACACATTGAAAGCTTGCCTAGGGTAGTTAAAAGACACGTGAATGCTCTCAAAGACCTTCAAGTTAAATATGCACAGATAGAAGCCAAGTTCTATGAGGAAGTTCATGATGTTGAAAGAAAGTATGTTGTTCTCTATCAACCTCTATTTGATAAGCGATTTGAGATCATCAATGCTATTTATGAACCTACAGAAGAAGAATGTGAATGGAAACCAGATGAGGAAGATGAAATTTCAGAGGAACTAAAAGAAAAGGCCAAGACTGAAGATGAGAAAAAGGATGAAGAAAAAGAAGACCCCAAAGGAATTCTTGACTTTTGGTTGACCATTTTTAAGAATGTTGACTTGCTCAGTGATATGGTTCAGGACCATGATGAACCTATTCTGAAGCACTTGAAAGATATTAAAGTGAAGTTCTCAGATGCTGGTCAGCCTATGGGTTTTGTCTTAGAATTTCACTTTGAACCCAATGAATATTTCACAGATGAAGTGTTGACAAAGACGTATAGGACGAGGTCAGAACCAAATGATTCTGATCCTTTTTCTTTTGATGGACCAGAAATTATGGGTTGTACAGGGTGCCAGATAGATAGGAAAAAAGGGAAGAATGTCACTTTGAAAACCATTAAGAAGAAGCAGAAACACAAGGGATGTGGGACAGTTCATACTGTGACCAAAACAGTTTCTAATGACTCTTTCTTTAATTTTTTTGCCCCTCCTGAAGTTCCTGAGAGTGGAGATCTGGATGATGCTGCTGAAGCTATCCTTGTTGAGGACTTTGATGTTGGTCACTTTTTACATGAGTGCATAATCCCGAGATCAGAGCGCATAATCAAGATCAATATACTTTACTGGAGAAGTTATTGAAGATGATGATGATGATTATGATGAAGAAGGTGAAGAAGCGGATGAGGAAGGGGAAGAAGGAGATGAGGAAAATGATCCAGACTATGACCCAAAGAAAAATCAAAACCCAGCAGAGTGCAAGCAGCAGTGAAGCACGATGGTCTACCTTCTGCTTCCCTGGAAAGGATGAATTTACATCATTTGACAAGCCTATTTCAAGTTTTTTGTTGTTTGTTTGCTCATTTCTGTTTTGCAGCCTAAAATAAAAATGTCAAATATAATTAAAAAGAAAGAAAGAGAGAGAGAGAGGAAGAAAGAGAGAGAGTGCTTGCTTCGGCAGCACATATACTAAAGTTGGAACGATACAGAGAAGATTAGCATGGCCCCTGTGCAAGGATGACACGCAAATTCGTGAAGCGTTCCATATTTTTGAAAAACAAATGCCGCATGCTAACATGTATATATGGAATCTTAAAAAAAAAAACAAAAAACGGCTTCCCTGGTGGCACAGTGGTTGAGAGTCCGCCTGCCGATGCAGGGGACACGGGTTCGTGCCCCGGTCCGGGAAGATCCCACATGCCGCGGAGCGGCTGGGCCCGTGAGCCATGGCCGCTGAGCCTGCGCGTCCGGAGCCTGTGCTCCGCAACGGGAGAGGCCACAACAGTGAGAGGCCCGCGTACCGCAAAAAAAAAAAAAAAAAAAAAAGGTTATAAAGAACCTAGGGGCAGGACAGGAATAAAGATGCAGATGTAGAGAATGGACTTGACACAGAGAGGGGGAAGGGTAAGCTGGGACGAAGTGAGAGTGGCATGGACTTATTTATACACTACCAAATGTCAAATAGATAGCTAGTGGGAAGCAGCTGCACAGCACAGGGAGGTCAGCTCGGTGCTTTGTGACCACCTAGAGGGGTGGGATAGGGAGGGTGGAAGGGAGACGCAAGAGGGAGAGGATATGGGGATATAGGTATACGTACAGCTGGTTCACTTTGTTATACAGCAGAAACTAACACACCACTGTAAAGCAATTATACTCCAATAAAGATGTTAAAAAATTAAATTAAATTAAAAATACACCTTTAAAAAGAGAGAGAGAGAGAGAGGAAGGAAGGAAGGGAGGAAGGGCAGAAGGGAGAAAGAGAAAGATAAAGAGAGGGTAGGAAAAATTGGATCACTGTAAATAAAAGAGATTAAAGAGATAAAATGAGAAAAAGCAATCTTGGTGCTTGATTAGATCCAGATTTTAACAAAAAAATTTAAACGAGTTTTGGGACAATAGTGGAAATTCGATAATGAACTATTAGGTAGTATTAGGCAATTATTGTTCAAGTTTAGATGTGATGATGGTATTGTAGGAAATAATATTGCAGTTATATAAGAAAAGTCATTTTTAAAGAGATGCATGTTGAAACAGTTATGCAATATCAGAATATTTCAATTTAATTTAAAACACTTCAGCATTATACCAGACTCTCTTTTTTGTGTGCATGTTTAAAGCAAACACTAAAACTCTGTATGTTAAAAAAAGCTATCACTGCAAATAATGACCTTTTTGGACAGTCCTGCCGCACTGTCAAAACAATATAAACTATTCTGTGTTTTTGCTTTTACTTTACTTTTATGAAAATTTTGTGTGATCTCAACACTTTAGTTCTTAGTTAAAACAAGCAAGTTTTGAGTGACTGGACATTAATCTTGGGTCTGCTCACTTGAGCTCTGTATCTGCAATGCCAGAGGCTTGCTGGGGGCATTGGAGCCGAAGTGGTTAGAAGTGTTAATCCGCCAGCTTTAAATCCCAACTCTGCCTTGTGCCAGCTGACTGGCTCACCTTGAACAAGTTACTCTACCACTCTCAGCCTCAGTTTTCTACAAAGTGGAGGTAATAATATTAATTATTCTTCAGGTTGCTGTAATAAGTGAGATAAACTATGTTGATTTCTTAGTACAGTGCCTGATACATGGTGAGGACCCAAAGGTATTATTATTGCTACAAGACCTTGGGTGGACCACACAACTTCTGCCTCTGTGAAACCAAGAAATTGGATTAGATTATTTCTAAACTTGTTTCCATCTCTCTTTTGGTGTAAGTGACTTCCCCTCCCTGAGCCTTCATGTCTGCATTTAAAATGAGGAGACTAGGGACTTCCCTGGTGGCGCAGTGGTTAAGAATCCGCCTGCCAATGTAGGGGACAGGGGTTCGAACTCTGGTCCAGAAGATCCCACATACCGCAAAGCAACTAAGCTGGTGTGCCACAACTACTGAACCTGCACGCCACAAGTACTGAGCCCACGTGCCTAGAGCCCGTGCTCTGCAACAAGAGAAGCCACTGCAATGAGAAGCCTGTGCACCACAACAAAGAGTAGCCCCCGCTCACCACAAGTAGAGAAAGCCCATGTGCAGCAACGAAGATCCAAGGCAGCCAAAAATAAATAAATAAATAAATATATTTTAAAAATAAAAATAAAAGTAAAATAAATAAAATGAGGAGACTAGAGGAATTCCCTGGTAGTCCAGTGGTTAAGTCTCAGGCTTTCACTGATAAGGGTCTGGGTTTGGTCCCTGGTCAGGGTACTAAGGTCCCTCAAGCCGCTCGGCATGACCAAAAAATAAATAAAACCTTTTAATAAAAATAAAAATAGAATGAGGAGACTGGAGATACCATCTATTTCTAACATCTCTGACCATAAAGGATCCTCTTCTAAACTTCCATGTACACAGATCTGAACAGGGGAGTTAGACTCAATTAACCAAAACCTCCTCACCTGCTAAGACTGAGAAGGTAAGCTTGGAGAGAGGAAAGATACTTACATATTTTCAACTCCTCCCAAAGTCTGCCTGAGTTTTGATGCTTTATTAAATGAGAAAATGTGCATAAAATGGTTAGTACATAGATGGCATAGCTGGTATAGATGACACCATGATGATAGTAGAGATGGTATGATGATGATAATGAGGAGGGAACTAGGAAGATTGCTCTTTTCCTTTGTCAGGAAGTCAGTAATAAAAAGGTATCATTTCCCCATAAAATGGATAGCGATTATTGAAGCTAACTTTAAAAATATATAAAAATATATAGGAAGGAGACTTGTCCTATCAGACATTAAAACTTAAAAGTGTTTATAATTAAAACAGTGTGGTACTGATGCATGAATAGACAGACCGAGGGAACAGAATAGAAAACGCATAAATAAAATTTAATGCATAAGGAAATTTAGCATATAATAAAGGTGGCATCTTACATCACTGCAGCAAAGATGAGATTTTTTTTTTTTTTCAAAGATGAGATTTTTAATAAATGGTGCTGAAACAACTGCGTAGCCATTTGGAAAAAGGTAAAATTAGATCCATATGTCATACCATATGTGAGAATAAACTCCAAACGGATCAAGAACCTAAATGTAGGGACTTCCCTGGTGGCACAGTGGTTAAGAATCTGCCTGCCTGCCAATGCAGGGGACACGGGTTCGAGCCCTGGTCTGGGAAGATCCCACATGCCGCGGAGCAACTAAGCCTGTAAGCCACAACTACTGAGCTTGCGCGTCTGGAGCCTGTGCTCCGCAACAAGAGAGGCCACGACAGTGAGAGGCCTGCGCACCGCGATGAGGAGTGGCCCCCGCTCGCCACAACTAGAGAAAGCCCTCGCACAGAAACGAAGACCCAACACAGCCAAAAATAAATTAATTAATTAATTAAATAATTTTTTTAAAAAAAGAATCTGCTTGCCAATGCAGGGGACATGGGTTCAAGCCCTGGTCCAGGAAGACCCCACATGTCATGGAGCAACTAAGCCTGTGCGCCACAACTACGGAGCCTGCGCTCTGGAGCCCGCATGCCTAGAGCCCGTGTTCTGCAAAAAGAGAAGCCACTGCAATGAGAAGCCCGCGCACCGCAACGAAGAGTAGCCCCCGCTCGCCACAACTAGAGAAAGCCCGTGTGCAGCAACGAAGACCCAACGCAGCCATAAATAAATAAATAAATAAATAAATTTATTTTTAAAAAAAAGAAAAAGAACCTCAATGTAAAATATGAAACTACACAGCTATTGGAAGAAAACATGAGTGAACTTCCCTTTAACCTCAGTGTTCTATGATTCAAAATCCAAAGGCAATAATAAGAGAATAAATCTGACTATGTAAAACAACTGTATGCAAAAAATACCATAAACAAAACCAAAAGACAACTCACAAACTAGGAGAAAATTCTTGCAACATACATCACAGATAAAAGGGTAATATTTCTAATACATAAAGAACTCTTGAAAGTTGAGGGACAAATCCAATAGAAAAATGGAAAAGAGACATGAACAGACAATACACAAAAAGACATAAATATATATGTTTAAACACAAAAAAATTTAAACTAACTCATAAATAGAGAGTTCACTTAAAGAGACTCTCTATGGACAAATCTGGGACAATTTGAGTAACAAAATAATGATAGCAATAGATTAGAACACACAGAATAAAATAAATAGCCATGAGCTCATACTGATAAAAATGAATAATTGAATGAATAATGGGAGAAGAGAGAAAGATCTTCCTTAGAGTAGAATTCCAATTAATAAATGTAGAAGGAATGATTGGCAATAGAAAACCATTTGACAAATAGCGTGGTAATACTTGTTGCTGGCAAGAAAGCATTAGGAGAAGCATGGTATTTAGTCTCAAAAAAATCTCCCCACAAGACACTCTTTTTCATTACAAAGAGATAGAAAATGATTTTACAGTGGAGAAATCCAGCAAATATCACCTGATAAACAGTGATTGAGGTTAACATCACCAGTAATGAGACATATTGGCATCATGTATTGTACCTTCAGATATGATGAACTGAGATGAACGCAACATCACTTCTGTGATATTTTTGCCAAAATATATAACCTTAATTTAATCAGGAGAAATGTCAGACAACCCAATTTGAGTTATGTCTACAAAACAGCTGGCCAGTATTCTTCAAAAATTTCAATGACTGAAAGTAAAAGACAAAGACTGAGACGTTATCCAGATTAAAAGAAGATAACAATTAAATGCAATGTATAATCCTGGATTAGATCCTTGCCCAGAAATGGGTTATTAGTGAGACAATTGATGAAATTTAAATAAAGTCTGCAGATTAGTTAACAGTATGTCAATTTCCTGGTTTTCATGATTATACCTGTGGTTATGTAAGCCAAAAATACTTGGGGAAGCTGGGTGAAGAGAATTCTTTGTACTACTCTTACAACTTTTTAAAAAAAATAAGCTTGGGGGCTTCCCTGGTGGCACAGTGGTTGAGAGTCCGTCTGCCGATGCAGGGGACACGGGTTCATGCCCCGGTCCGGGAAGATCCCACATGCCGCGGAGCGGCTAGGCCCATGAGCCATGGCCGCTGAGCCTGTGCGTCCGGAGCCTGTGCTCTGCAACGGGAGAGGCCACAAGACTGAGAGGCCCGCGTACCCCAAAAAAATAAAAATAAAAAATTAGCTTGGAATTATTTTAAAATGAAAAGACAAAAATAGAACTTGTCTGTTCAAATAATTATTATACTTCAAAGTACTGTCTCTGAAATGTTATTTATTGTAAGGCTGTGAAAAAGTTTTTGACTTTTTCTTTTGAAAGTGCTTTCCATATCAGTTTTTATATATATATATTTTTTAATATTATTATTTTTTGGCTGTGTTGGGTCTTTGTTGCTGCATGCAGGCTTTCTCTAGTTGTGGCGAGCAGGGTCTATTCTTCGTTGTGGTCTGGGGGCTGCTCATTGCAGTGGCTTCTCTTGTTGTGGAGCACAGGCCTAGAGCACACCCGCTTCAGTAGTTGTGGTGCACAGGCTTAGTTGCGCCACGGCATGTGGGATCTTCCCAGACCAGGACTCGAACCCAGGTCCCCTGCATCAGCATGCGGATTCTTAACTACTGCGCCACCAGGGAAGTACCCTGTATCAGTTTAAAATGACACAAGAAAAGTAATTTCTTCCAATATTTTTTTTAAACTATTATGGAAAATTTTAAACAAAAAAGTAGAGAGAATAACCCTTTGTTTCCATTATGAACCCTGTGTACCCACTACTGAATTTTAGCAGTCATTATCCTCCCCATATTCACAATATTTATTTATTTGGGGTTTTTTTCTGGAATAATTTAAAGCAAGTCCCAGATATGTCATTTTGTGGTAAAGACTTTTTTCTTTAAATATATCCACCATACCATTATCACATCTACTAATATTAATTCCTGAATACGATCAAATTCCCAGACTTAATTCAAATTTTGCTGTCTTAAAACAATTGGTTTGAATCAAGATCATGAGGTACATATTTGATTATGTCTCTTAAGACTTTTAGTCTTTTTTAAAATTAATTAGTTTTATTATTAATAATTATAATTTAATTATTTTATTTATTTATTTTAATTATTTTATCTTAATAATTTAATTATTTTATTGATTAAATTAAATAATAGATTAATTTATTTATTTATCTTCGTTACAGCACACGGGCTTCTCATTGCGGTGGCTTCTCTTGTTGAGGAGCACGGGCTCTAGGCACGTGGGCTTCAGTACCTGTGGCATTCAGGCTTTGGTCGTTGTGATTTGTGGGCTCTAGAGCGCAGGCTCAGTAGTTGTGAGCATGGCCTTAGTTGCTCCGCGACATATGGAATCTTCCCCGACCAGGGATTGAACCTGTGTGCCCTGCACTGGCAGGCGGATTCTTAACCACTGCGCCACCAGGGAAGGCCCAACTTTTAGTCTTTGATAGTCCACCTTCCCCCTTACACACTTGTTTTTATTGATTTTTTTTTAATAAGCATTCTTTATTTATTTATTTATTTTTGGCTGCGTTGCATCTTCGTTGCTGCGCACAGGTTTTCTCTAGTTGCAGCAAGCGGGGGCTACTGTTCGATGCAGTGCACAGGCTTCTCATTGCAGTGGCTTCTCTTGTTGAGGACCACGGGCTCTAGGTGTAAGGGCTTCAGTAGTTGTGGTGCACGGGCTTAGTTGCATCCACAGCATGTGGGATCTTCCCGGACCAGAGTTTCAACCTGTGTCCCTGGCATTGGCAGGTGGATTCTTAACCACCCTGCCACCAGGGAAGTCCCTTGTTTTTAAATTTATTCAATTTGTTGGGGAAATTAGGCTATTTGTCCTATGAAACCTGATTACTTCTTGGTGTTCTGGTGCGCTTTTTTAAACTTCTTTTTCTATTCCCTGTATTTCCTATAAACTGTTGGTTAGAGCTAAGGCTTAATTAGATTTGAGTTCAATTTGGAGGAATCATAAATACTTATAGAAGGTGCTTTGTAGTTCCTATTGCATCACCTCAAGAAGTATACCATGTCTGATTATCTCACTTTTTTTTTATTATCTCACTTTTAATGGTATTAAGATTGATTGGGAGGTTCCAATGGTACACACCTGATTCCCTCATTATAAAGTTCAACATCTTTTTAAAAAGTAGTTGTTATAAACAAACAACCCAATCAAAAAATGGGTGGGGGCTTCCCTGGTGGCGCAGTGGTTGGGAGTCCGCCTGCCGATGCAGGGGGCGCAGGTTCGTGCCCTGGTCCGGGAGTATCCCACATGCCGTGCACGGAGCGTCTGGACCCGTGAGCCATGACCGCTGGGCCTGCGAGTCCGGAGCCTGTGCTCCGCGGCGGGAGAGGCCACGGCAGTGAGGGGCCTGCGTACCACAAGAAAAAAAAAAAAAAGGGTGGAAGATCTAAAAAGACATTTTTGGGGCTTCCCTGGTGGTGCAGTGGTTGAGAATCCGCCTGCCAATGCAGGGGACATGGGTTCGATCCCTGGTCCGGTAAGATTTCACATGCCGCGGAGCAACGAAGCCCGTGCACCACAACTATTGAGCCTATGCTCTAGAGCCCGTGTGCCACAACTACTGAAGCCCGTGCGCCTAGAGCCCGTATCTGCAACGAGAGAAGCGACCACAGTGAGAAGCCCGCACACTGCAACGAAGAGTAGCCCCTGCTCACCATAACTAGAGAAAGCCCACGCACAGTAACGAAGACCCAACACAGCCAAAAATAAATAAATAAATAAATTTATTTATTTAAAAAAAACAAAAAACATTTCTTCAGGGAGTTCCCTGCGGGGTCCTGTGGTTAGGACTTGGCGCTTTCACTGCCGCGGCCCTGGGGTTCAATCCTTGGTCATGGAACTAAGATCTTGAAAGCTGTGCGGCATGGCCAAAAAAAGAAAAAAACGAAAAAAACGAAAAAAACGAAAAAAGAAAATAAAATGAAAGCAGTTCTGAAGGGAAAATTCTATGTATAGTGTCTATATGTTTTTTAAAAAAAATTAAAAATAAAATAAAAAGACATTTCTCCAAAGAAGACATACAGATGGCCAAAAGGCATATGAAAAGATGCTCAACATCGCTAATTACTGCAGAAATGCAAATCAAAACTACAGTGATAACCTCACACTGGTCAGAATGGCCAACATCAAAAAAAACTCTACAAATAATAAATACTGGAGAGGGTGTGGAAGGAAAGGAACCCTCCTACACTGTTGGTGGAAATGTAAATTGGTACAGCCACTATGGAGAACGGTATGGAGGTTCCTTAAAAAACTAAAAACAGAACTACCACATATGATCCTGCAATCCCACTCTTGGGCATATACCTGGAGAAAACCATAATTTGAAAAGATACATGCACCCCAATGTTCATTGCAGCACTATTTACAGTAGCCAAGATATGGAAGCAACCTAACTGTCCATCAACAGATGAATGGATAAAGATGTGGTATATATATACAATGGAATATTACTCAGCCATAAAAAAGAAAAAAATAATGCCATTTGCAGCAATGTGGATGGACCTAGAGGTTATCATACAAAGTGAAGTAAGCCAGACGGAGAAAGACAAATATCATATTATTTCACTTATATGTGGAATCTAAAAAAATGATACAAATGAAGTTATTTACAAAACAGAAATAGACTCACAGTCATATAGTTTTGTAACTTGTAGTTACCAAAGGGGAAAGGAGGGGAGGGATAAATTAGGACTTTGGGATTAAAATATACACACTACTATATATAAAATAGATAACCAACAAGGACCTACAGGGAACCATACTTAATATCTTGTAATAACCTATAATAGAGAATGTACAAAAAGAATATATATTTTTGAATCATTTCGCTGTACACCTGAAACTAACACAACATTGTAAACCAACTATATTTCAATAAAAAAAATTTTTTTTTTTTTAAAGTAGATGTTAGGGCTTCCCTGGTGGCGCAGTGGTTGAGAGTCCGCCTGCCGATACAGGGGATACGGGTTCGTGCCCCAGTCCGGGAAGATCCCACATGCCGTGGAGCGGCTGGGCTCGTGAGCCATGGCCGCTGAGCCTGTGCGTCCGGAGCCTGTGCTCCGCAACGGGACAGGCCACAAGAGTGAGAGGCCTGCGTACCGCAGAAAAAAAAAAAAAGTAGATGTTATATATGTTTAGCTCTATCAACAGCAGACACATTCAAATCTTGAAATCTTGCCCTGGGGGAGCAATCTTCATAAAAATGTTTTTCAATTACCTTTCCTAACATAAAACTGTGGTTGAAGGTTCACATCAACCTTTCCATCACAAAGTATTATGCAAAAAAAATTTTTATGAGGAAACTAAGTTTAAAATTGCAAAATACAAATAAAGCTCATATTCACCTCAGAAATTACCACCATGATTGGGAACTAAGTAGATAGATTTGGGAGGTCTTGGCTATGAAGATATAAGGAAATATCTAAATCAATGGTGGTGTAGTGGTTAAGAATCTGCCTGCCAAGGCAGGGGACACGGGTTTGAGCCCTGGTCCGGGAAGATCCCACATGCCGCAGAGCAACTAAGCCTGTGCGCCACAACTACTGAGCCTGCACACTAGAGCCTGCAAGCCACAACTACTGAGCCTGTGAGCCACAACTACTGAAGCCCACGCGTTTAGAGCCAGTGCTCAGCCACAAGAGAAGCCACCGCAATGAGAAGCCCGTGCACCGCAACAAAGACTAGCCCGCTGCTCGCTGCAGCTAGAGAAAGCCCGCGTGCAGCAACAAAGACCCAATGCAGCCAAAAATTAATTAATTAATTTTAAAAAATTAGGGAACTAAGTCAAATAATTCTTAGTTCCCTAAGATTAGTAGGGAACTAAGCATTATTAAAAATAAAATTGGGCTTCCCTGGTGGCGCAGTGGTTGAGAGTCCATCTGCCGATGCAGGGGACATGGGTTTGTGCCACAGTCCGGGAAGATCCCACATGCCGTGGAGCGGCTGGGCCCGTGAGCCATGGCCGCTGAGCCTGCGCGTCCGGAGCCTGTGCTCCACAACGGGGGAGGCCACAACAGTGACAGGCCCGCGTACCGCAAAAAAAAAAATAAATAAAATAAAATAAAATAAAATTGACACAGCTGTCTCAGGGAGGAGTGAAGCAAGGAACTGTGACTTTTCATTACAACCCCATCTGTGCCTATATTACTTCAATAGTATTACATAGGGCAGAGAAAAGTAAGAGTGCGGAAAACATTCAAAATAAAAAGCCTACTAATTATGTAGACGATTCCAGTTTTTTCTGTTCCATCAGAATCCACTTGGAAAATATATAAAGGGACCAAGGTCAATAAAAGCTTATCTGGTGACTGAAAATCTTCAAAAGGACTGACGCGTCGGAAGGAGTCTGAAGTTCGGAGGTCTGGTGGGCATGCGACTCGAAAATTAGGAGGGTCAGAGCTCGACTGCTCGCGTTGCTAGGCCGGGGCCACCACAAAACCTCGCTGGGGGCGGGGCCACTTGACATCACAGAGACGCTCCGCCTCCTTACGTCGCGCACTCGGGAGGCCAGAAGGTTTCTGGCGGCATCGGCGCCATTTTGCCGGAGCCTGTGACCGAGTGGGAGTGGAGTGGAGCGGCTGTTGTTGCCGACTCTTTCCTCCTCCCCACGGTCCAGTCAGCTGGTTGATTAGGCCATCGGCCCTCAAGCCGAGACCTGTCTCTTATTTAGTTCTGGGGAGTGCCTGGCCGACATGAGTGATGTAGAGGAGAACAACTTCGAGGGCAGAGTGAGTACAAAGCCGCGGGAGCCGTCTTCGGCGGCGGCCCGATGCTCGGGGTTTCTCTGGGACGAGCGCGGTCGGGCGGGGTTGCGGGGAGTTCTGCGGGGGCCCGCGGGGAGCAACCTCTGGAGCCATCGAGGTCGCTTCTTCACATCCCAAGATGGCTTCTGGGTTACACTCTTGCCCCAAACACCACGGATAACCTTCCCTTCCCCCTTTCTTTGGAGACTGATAGCTGGACCCCTGGGTCTGATTTCCCCCAGCGGTGCGCCCTGCCTTCTCCCCACCCCGAGGCTTCCTTATCTCTGTTCCGAGGTGTGGGTCCCGGTGGGGCGGGAGGAGACGGCAGGGAGTTCCCCCCGGCCGGATAGTGGTAGGTGCTTCCTGCGGTGGCGTTTCTGGCGACCCCGAGCATCGTAGAGGGTCTCGGGGTCGAAAGTGCGCGGGGCTGCTGTCCGGGCGGGGAGAAGCTGGCGTGGGACTAGCTGGGGCCTGTGTCTCCTTGGCTCTCTATTGCAGTGAGCGGCCGCGTCTCTGTTGGAACCGGCGGCGTTGCGTCTATAAAGGCGAAAGCCTTGAGGTTGAAGGTGGGACGAGCCTAATGAAGTGGTTAGTCAACGACCGCACCGACCCTTAAGCGTTCTTAAGACGAGAGCTGTGAGGGGAAAACTACGCGAGGAGCCCTTTTCCTTTAATGTCCCTTCTGCTTTCCTTTCACTTCAAAATGAATGTGGAAATGCTATAACGCCTTATTTTTCGAATTCCTTGATGTTGGGCTTTTTTTTTTCTTTCTCTTCTTTATATATCACCTTTTAATGCTTTTCTTCCTATGACCTTTCACCTCAACACTGACCACTCCTTTACAGGTTTTTACGGTAAAAAAAAAAAAAGAGAGAATCTTCTGTCTTAATCTTACATAACTGAACAAATTTCATGGCTCAGTATTTTTACAGTAGTTAATGCTATGCTATTCTCTTAACTCAAAACGTTACCTGAAAATTACAGGCCCTCTGTCTTCCATTTCTCTTTTCAACCCATCCCCCAGCAAAGAGGGCTCAAAGTTTTTCATTATTTTGGATGTGATGAATATAAACATCACAAAGATACGTTATCCTCAGCTTAAAGATACTAGAACGTTTAGCAATGATTGGGTTATATTTCCGATGTTACCCTCGTAGTGAAAATTGATGTGAGCTAGTGTAGAACCCTGAAAAGAAAACAGTCCCCAGACAGCATTTTCCGGCTCTCGTGTTGGCATTCTGGTCACTAGGGGAAACTCATAAAAAACACTTCAGGTGTATGCTGGATGGAATGAATTTTGTCTTTTTATAAGAAGTTCATAAGATAAGCATCGAACCAGACAGTTAAATCAGAAGGTCAATTTAGGGTTTTCTTTTTGAGGTTAGAGACAAAGAAAGCTATCTTTAATGCCTTTAAGATTGGATTTCTCTAATAAAATCTGGAGCGTTAGATATTAATGAATAGTTGAACCTGCTCATTTTTTAGGATGGGGTATTGATTGTCACAACAGAAGTTTTTAAAATCATGTAATGGTATTTAGGTGGTCGATAGTCATAAGCTGCTTCTTGTTTTGAAAATGTTAGGTAGTTATGGGAAGAAATTTTGCTGTCTGTTAATCTTCAGTTAACTTCAGTACAGTTTTGGGCAGTTAATGTTTATTTTGGTTTGTGGTGAAGTGAAGAGGACTACTGTTTTGGACCTTGTTTTCTTTTAAGTTCTTATTTTTTTATGTAGTCATCAGGTTGAATTTGGCTAGTTCTAGGTAATTGTTACCTTACCCATCTGAGAAAGAAATAAATGTAAGATTCCCACCCAGTTTTAAGCTAAAATGCATGTAGGCATTAACAATTTATTTTAATAGAAAAAGGTTTTTACCTTTTCCTTTTAGAGTGTTTGTGGTCATAGAAAATATTTTTTCACATGTGATAGCCAAATGTGTTTTAGTATTAATGAACTCCGATTGTATAATAAATACATTCACCTGTTACCTTTTCTTTTTGGTTGGTTGAGATATTTGTCTTTATTCATAACTGGGTGAAGAATTAAAATGCCAGAAACTTTTCTGAGGGTGTATGCTTTGTCGTTGTTGTTCTCTTAAAGCAGTTTCATATTCACCAGTTCTTTTGGTTTTTAAACTATAGTGATCTTTTATCAACTAACCACAAACCAGCAATTAAAAAAGGTTTTATAGAATACAGTTGTTATCTTTGTTTCTAACTGTAGTAACCTTTTAGAGAGCCTCAGAAAAAGGATTTTCAAATGATGTTTCTGAGGTGTTTTAAGTAGTTATTGTACTTCAAACTTTTTGACTAAAACAAATTAGAGAAAACATAGGTCAGTATTCAGATTTCATTTGCTTTATGTACAGAATAAACAACACATTTTAACGCCATCTTATTGAAAAGATATTTAAAATTAGAGGGTAAGTTCCTAGAGACTGCGGAACATATTAAAGAATCAGGACTCGTACTAATAGTTACTACTTCTATAGCATTTTAGGATCTCCTCCCCTCCCCGCCATCTTTGACATATTTTCTCATATACTGCTCATAATCTTGCAAGGGCTGGAGAACTCTTAGCATTTTAAGAAATTAAAAACTTAGGCCCAGAAGACCATGCAGCCAGAAATATGAGATTTACAAGTCCCAGTCCATTGCTCATTGTATACTTAAACTATGCTGTGTATATATTTTGATTACATTTTTTTAAAGGAGCACACTGCACTTCAGTGTCTCAGAGCCATTAATGGAGTTTGCTGAAAACAATGACAGGAGCTTAATTTTCCATTATATATTAATATCTCTTGCATTTTCAAAGGACTGGAGTAAAAGAGCTTTAGGAAAGAAAATATAATTGGCTGAATTTTGTTATAAGTAACCCTAACAGTTAACCAACCAATTTCCCTTCTGCCTGGGGTGAAACTGTTGAGCATCCACTACCTTTTTAGTAAAGGTCAGGTGTTCTTGAGGGAAAGAGAGCTTGGAATCTGATTTGAGATGACTGACAGCTCACATCTGGGTAAAAGTAAGTATATAATCAAGTGCTGTGTGATAGAATTAATAAGGAATTCAGAAAATAAAGCTGAGCAGTTCCGTGAGCTTAGAGGAAAGGGAAAGCTTTATCTAATATGTAAAACTTACGCTGGACATTATGGTAAGGGAAATACGAATATTGATTATAAGGATGAGACAAGGAAGAGGTTGCTGGACTAATGAGACATGATAGATTTGACTGTGTAGTCAGATAATGGAGGATTTTGAATTCTAGATTTAGAAATTTGGACTTAATCCAGTATGCAGTAAGGAGCCATCTATGGATTTTTAATTCTGGGAGTGGCAAAATGAAAGGAATTTTAGCAAAGAACGGAGACCAATATAGGAAGAGCCGCAGGGCACACTTGAAATATTTAAGGAAGGAGCTTATGAAAAATCTGATCTAAACTGGACAACAGTGGGATGTAAAGAATGAGCGAGACATTTTTAAGGGATCCAGGAGAATAGTGGTGCCAATAAAATATCAATAAGTAGGTCCATTAAAGCAGTTTGCTTGGGACATTTATATCAACTTAACAGAATTTTAAGCGGAAATGTCTTTTGGAGCTGGGAGTGATGTTGGCACTTGATCTATGACTTTGAATGTCATCTTCAGAAAAAGAATACAACTTCAACTAAAATTCAATCTCCAAAAATTTTAGTCTCCTTGATAGAAATTAAGGGGAACAGAAATTAAGACTTTCTTGTTATTTTACTTATTCCCCTCTACCTCTAATTTTTTTTTGAACGAAGCTTAGAAAAACGTTAAGTCCAATTTTTTTCTTTGACAGTGGCCCAGTGCTCTTAATAGAGGTTAAGGATTCTCTATCTTATAATTCCACAATTGTCTATGCTTTGTAGAATAGTTTAGAATAGTTGAAGAGGAAGGATACTACTTACTCTGGCGTCCGTTTTTCAGAGCTTATTCTGGCTTCTTGAGTAGCTGGAATATTTTAAAGAGACTCCTAGTGTTTCCCTTCTTAATATATGAGATGATTACCTGGATGATAAACGTGAAGAGCCAAACACAAATTCATCTGTATCCGTTTGGAATTTAAATTTGTGTGTCTTAAGATATTTTGTTGAAGAATAGCAGAAATGGGGGAAGTTTTGCTTTTTGTTTTTTTGGTGTTTTTTTGCTTCTTTGAACCCTGGTTTGTAATTATAATAAGGGTGATGACTATGCCATTAAAAACCCAGCTTGGTGACTGGTTCCTTTTAAAAAAAAAAAACCTCTCCTTTCTTATTTTCTTTTCTTTCTTTCTTTTTTTTTTTTTAAGAATACAAATAAGATTGAATCCCTGTTACAGATTAAGAATGTTAGCACTTTAGCTTAAAAAAAAAAAAACTTGGTTCACCTTCTTAAGCAATTTATATATCTCATCAACCTGTTGCAAAAGGGTAAGGCTTCCTTTTAGTAGGAGTGGTATTAAACTTGGGGGATAGTCTTATGTGTCTTGGGTTTAATTTTTTTTCCCTAAAGTACTATGGTTTATCAAATTTTAATGCTTTTTTATTCCCCCATCCATTTAAGCAGAGAATTTGTGAAACTTAAGGTGACGTTTTAAATACTCAAATTTTTGTATTTGAGGTTCTTTCACTGAAGGGTGCTAATTTGCTCAGTATAAGCAGAAGTTGGGATTTTTAAAAAGAGCAGTACAACTAATCATACCCATGGTGCCTAACTAATTTTACAGATTTTTTGTAGATACTTTTTATGATTTGTACCGTTCCTAAAACAAGTATAAAGAGTCTTGGGATCTGAAAGAATATCCAGAGATTTAAATATTTAAGAATGAGAGTCATTAAAAAAAGTACAGATAAACTTTGTTTATGGACTTAATTTTGTAAATGAACTGGGGTTACTTACTTATGGTATAGTGTGTAATGTAACAGGTGTGAAATAGCCATGAGTAATCAGCATGATAGTTTTTTAGAACTTGTGAACAGTGTGAAAACCTCTTTGATAGCATCAGTGGGTGCTCAGGCATCAAGTAACTAACCCTGGGACCTTTATAAAAGGTATATGTCCACAAGCTGACTGAATTAATACTGATTATTTGTACACATGTCATAACCAATTTAGTAGGACTGAAGTGGAGGTGAGAAAATGGTAGCGATCAGATGGGGAAAAGAATCAGTAAACACTAAAAAAAGAAAAGCTGAGAAGAGAATACAGAAGGAAGTGTTGTTTCCCCTCCCTCCTTTAAGTTACTGCTGTCTGTAGTTCTGTATAATCCTTATTGTCTCGTGATTTTCACCAAAGTGAGTGACTAGGCCTGACCAATCTGAGGTAGAAGAAAAGTACGATTTTTTTCCTTGAAACTAAAGCCCTGTAGTCTTACTTATTCAAGATTTGTAAATACTCCATGACATTAGAAGATGAGAACATAAGTAGGGAATTCTGTAACAGGTTCTTAGTAGTCTGTTTTAATATAGTTAAACCACTTTAGCCTTTTTACACTTGTTTCTGTACCTTTGAAGTTGCCACTTACACACTAGCTTTTTGGACATTACAATTGATCATGGCATATAAGCCGGCTGGTTTATGAGCCACATTTAAAATTTGTACAGAAGGGAATTCTCTGACAGTCCAGTGGTTAGGACTCCAAGCTTTCACTGCCGAGGGCAAGGGTTTGATCCCTGGCCAGGAAATTAAGATCCCGCAAAGCCCTGTGGCACAGCCAAACTAAATAAATAAATAAAATTTGTACAGAAGATTTGTAGATTTTACAGGTAATTTCACAGTGTGACATGAGTTTAAATTTGATTACCTGTCAATTCCTTAATAATTTGTCTAACACATTGCCAAAATTATTCCAAACTTTAGAGAATATAAAGACATACAGGTTGGAATATGTGTGAGCCTTTGTAGGTACAAAGACCACTTTAATCTTACTTAGAATGCAGATACTGGTATGACTTTAAAAAGGGGGAAATTATCATTTAAAATAGCTAATGTTATGAGCAATCGGTATTTTCTTTTTAAGAAATTGCTCTAATACCAGTTATGGATTAAAAAGAGAGTGAAAGTATTTCTTTTACAAGCCTAAGGATGAATCTGTAAAAGAAGCAGTCTATTATACTCGAAAGGAAGGAGGCAGAACTGCTATTTCTGTAGACTGAAATGAAAGAAGTGAGTAAACACAGGAGGTTTCCCTCAAATCCTAAAGAAGGAAATTCTTAGTACAATAAATATAAGTTATTTGGGTAATTTAAAATCCTCCCCACCCCCACATACAGTTTACCTAAATGCACTAGTATGTTTCTGTGGAAATCTTCAGTTTTACAAAGTAGTAGGGAAATATAATTTTGAGAATTTGTTTTAAAAGCTTATACTATATTCATATAGACTTGAATTTCTGTAAACTTGGCACTGTTACTTGGCGTTTGCCTTGGAATTTTGCCTTGCCATAATAGTAGAATGGGTTACAGCATAGCATTTATATTGGTTTATTTTAATGGGCTTTAAGTATTAAGTATACATATGGTCAGAATTTTTTTTCCCATCTATAATATACTAGCTGTATTAAAAGACCCTGAAGTTATTGTTTGCTGTAGGAATCGTTCATGTTCGACATGAACATATTTAATAACCTTTTTCCTGGTTTAAAAAATAGTACATGGTTATACTATTTTTATACATAGAAAGATAGTTCTTTGCTTGTATTGGATACACTATAGTAATTGTAGTTAGCGCCTTTTTATTTTTGGCTGTGTCCTTCAACTACCACCAGAGGCATCTTGTTAATAAAAAATAGTTCAAAAAACAGTTCAAAAAACAGACAGGGGCTTCCCTGGTGGCGCAGTGGTTGAGAGTCCGCCTGCCGATGCAGGGGACACGGGTTCGTGCCCCGGTCCGGGAAGATCCCACGTGCCGCGGAGCGGCTGGGCCCGTGAGCCATGGCCGCTGAGCCTGTGCGTCCAGAGCCTGTGCTCCACAACGGGAGAGGCCACAACAGTGAGAGGCCCGCGTACCGCAAAAAAAAAACAAAAAAAAACGGACACTATTTAAGCAGGTTGTACTGTGAGAACTTTCTGCCTAGCTCCTCGTTTATAGTAGCTAAGGTAGACTGGAAGCCTCCTTAAGATATATTTCTGTTAAAATTCGTGGTATGATTTGGTTGAGTCATTAATCTGCCCATTTCAAGTAGGCACTATACTTTTAATGGTTGGTGGGTCTAGATGCAGGTTACTGAAGAATTTGCAGAACTTCTTGACTGGACAGCTTTAAGAGCAGGTTAAGTAGTCTCCAGTGAAACAGGACAGGTAACACCCCTTCTCAATATTTATTTTTCTCTTCGCAATTTCAGTTCCGTTTCCAAATTCTGAATAGTTGTATGAATTTCTTTGGAAAAAGTTGGAATTACCATTTCATAATGAAGACAAGTCAAAGGTAGAAAAGGATAATCCAGCATTTGTCTATAAAGGGCTTATGGTTGCCTGATTGCCAATGCACAGTTTGGTGAAAGTGGCATTTATTTGGTTGTCAGCCTTTGAGGAATGTTATTTTAAAATGGTGAATATGACTATGTGTGTTTGAAGACTAAACTGCTAGTTCTTTACAATGACAGGGCGTTTGTTTAGTATTATAGTAAAAATAATTATGAAGATTGAAAGTTTTTTATGCTTTACAGTTTATTCTTTTAAGTTTACTGACAGTTACTGATTTACTTTTTAGATAGATAAGTCTCCAAATTGCTTTTGGAAGTTAAAATTATTGACATCTTTATAAGTTAAAGGGAAGTTACTCTTTCTTAATCTTGAATGATTCCGGGGGAAAAAAATATGTAGTTTGAGGTTTCCCTGATACAAAAATTGAAGAGTAGGCAACAAAGGAGGTTACGTATATGTGACACCTTGGATAATAAAAAGCAAGCCTTCTTTTAAATTTGCTGATGTCTTTTGAAAAGATATTCTGTCATATCTTAATGCTTTTGTTAACAAACTAAAAGGAAAATTGCATATTTTCCAGTGGGTTGCTATACCAGAAATGGGATTTAAAATTTAAACTTTAAGTTGTTACGGAGTTACCTTGTTAGCATTAATACCTAAAAAGTGGTTATTTTCAGCACTACTGAATAATTTTCAACTATTGTTTTTATGATGGAAGGCTTAAACCTAATATATAAAATTTTGATTTCTATCCTAAAAAAGGTTTTAGAGTGTTACAGAACTCAAAGCTTTCTATATGTATAACAAAGGCTGTGGTGATGTTTGTAGATTTATACCAGCGGATCTGTTTTATATGAGGGAAAGCCAAAAGGGAGAGGGGAATATATTTTTACCTAATGAATTATAGGTAATGAACTGGCCTGTGAGGCTTCAATTACAAGTGAATTAGCCATACTTTTGTTTTTGTTTCTGTTTTTAGTCCTGAATGTGCTGCTTTTACAGTTTCAGTGAATGAAAAAGCCTAAGTTGCTGTGCCTGCTCCAGGCATCTGTCCAGAAATTTAGCAAGTATCTGAGATGTGGTGAAAGACTTATTGTAGGTAAATAAATGGGAAAAGGTGATATTAAACAGAAAGGTAGCTATATATTTTGATTTTGTTTTCATCTGAAAAAAATAAATAGGCCTAGCAGCATTAGTACTGTCCTTGATGAGTAAGTCTTTTGATATTAAACCTGAAGGAAAACTTTAAGGAAGTTGCGTGATAGTCTTAATAAATAGCCTAAATGAAAATTGGTGCGAAATTGGGATTATTTTCGCTAATAATCAAGGCTTAAGTGGACAGAGAAACCACACTGTCCATCCAACTTCAGTCATAAGTGCTTCATATGTCTATCAAATTAAAAAAAAACAAACAGGCTTTTAATCAGTTTTTTATATCCAACTTCTTCAGAAGCCAGTCAATTTTCTGATAAAGGATATAGTTACTGAAGGGAGTATAAGTATGCATAGCTGCATAAAATATGGGAAAACTATGAACAAAAGAGGTAGGATAAACAATAAAGACCATGATACTAATTTTGTAATGTACATTATGTACTTCACTGGATAAAATAGAATTTTTTAAATGGCTCAGTTGCAAAAATACATCTACTAAAAAAAAAAAAATACATCTACTACTAGGAATTCACAAGCCAAAGGGGAAATTTTTTAAATTTCATACTTTCTTTTCCCCTTGGTTTTTTTCAGTATGCTTGTTTTATTTCAGGTTGTATCTTTCTGGTTAAGTCAGAGTGAGCAAAGATAGTGGTCAAACAAAATCAGGAGATGGTAGTGATTTTACTAATTTTTTTTACTTCTTTGAACCTCAACATGTGTCCTATAATGTGTGAGTTTAGATAGGTGTGTACAAATATTTCAGCCTATGATGCTTTGCTTTAACTATATCTTGATACCTTAGCATGGCTTAGTGAAGGCTTATTTTAAGATCACTTGGAATCTTCAGGTTATAAATTAGTGAAAACTTAAGGCATAGGTGGGGGGGTTACAGTTTGTTAGAGTTATGCTTGAATTAAGTATTTATATTAAAACTGTTCACGTTTTAGGAACTAGGATGAAACATGAAAGGGGAGGAGGGTGAAGAGTATGGTAAAAACATTTAGAGAAATTCAGTAAATTCTCTTTAATTGTTAGAAACTAGACTTTTGAACAACTTTAAAGATTATAAAATTGTTTTTTTAATAAACTAGTTATTTGCACTTTACCTGCTGGCTTTTCCATTTGGTAGATAACATTCTGAACTCCAGCAGAGTTTTATAATCCCCACGTGCTTAAATATACTAAATGTTCTTTTTCCATTAAGGTTAATGTTCGTGAAGAAATTGAAGAGTTTTTTCCAAGAATGTGGAAGATAAATCAAGATAAAAGAAGGCTAATGAAAAGTATTAAAGATCAGAAAATTAAAATTGAATGGGGGAAAAAATTGAACAGAAGATTGGTCAGATAGAAGCACTTGAATATTTTTTTTTAAGGCTATTTTGAATTGTTTGAATTGGGGAAGAATACACGAAGTATGAAAAATGAAAAACTCAATGAAGAATGAAGAGAAGTAGAAAGCAAGAGTGAAGTAGAATTAAAAGAATCTGGAAGAATGAATGGGTCCTAGGTTAAGTAAATGTATGGTTTATGTTCCAGTGTCTGTATGATCAAGTTGTAGATGAATTTGCATGATTACTTAGTTAATAGAGAATTGGTGATCTGGTTCAAGTAGGGAATTATTGAGGACAGTTAGCAGTATTAACAATGGGTTATTAATGAGCTGAAATTTTTTCTGGAGGGTGTTGCCTAACCATTTGTTTTTCAGGAGCAATCAATATAAATAATTACGGTACTTTAAATGTTAGGTGTTAGGCATCTACGTGACCAGTGCCATTTGTAATACTGTCTTCTTTGTTAGGAGTCTCGCTCTCAGTCAAAATCTCCAACGGGAACTCCTGCTCGTGTAAAATCGGAGAGCAGGTCAGGATCTCGTAGTCCATCAAGAGTTTCCAAACACTCTGAATCCCATTCTCGATCAAGATCAAAATCCAGGTAAGTGTGTTTAAAATAATATGTAAGTATGTTTAAAATGCTTTTCCTGGATTTTTCAGGGCAAAGTGGTTTTTACCAAATCCCTCATTTTTGTTGCATTTTTTGTGGAAATTTCACTGAAGACTCAAAATCATGAAGTTGTCTTTTTTTTTTAATCTGTGGTTTAGAAATGAATGATACGTAATAGATACAAAGACTTAGATAAGGTAGAATTTTCCCTTCGTCCATTCATCTATCTGATGCTAGCTATTAATACAAATTAAATGTGTTGTTTGATTTAAATGTGCTTGGCATTTGAAGGTTAATGTTTGATATTATTTCAATAATATTTGCACAACAAAAAGGTAATTTTCTCCATTGGAGACTTGGCATGCAGTTTAGTGCAGAGATGGTTGATGTATGTATGTTGTACTGGTTATCAGAATGATTTCAGAAGATTTTTCAAGTTTCACCTTCCAGCTGCATCCTTTACCTGAAGATTCTAACTAATTAGATCCAGCGTGGAACTCTGGTCAGATACAATTGGCAGGAAGTGGTCCTGGAGTGATTCAGAGCCCCAGCCACTACCACTTACACTGATTAAAACAAAGACTCTAGTGAGCCACTGCAAGGCTCACTGTATCAGATGTCCCAGGTGTACTGGTGTGTGGAAAAAACAGTTAAAAGCAACCTGGGACTTCCCTGGTGGCGCAGTGGTTAAGAACCTGCCTGCCAATGCAGGGGACATGGGTTCAAGCCCTGGTCCGGGAATATCCCACATGCTGCGGAGCAGCTAAGCCTGTGTGCCACAACTACTGAGCCTGCACTCTAGAGCTCACAGCCACAACTGCTGAAGCCGTGCCCCTAGAGCCCGTGCTCCACAACAAGAGAAGCCACCGCAATGAGAAGCCCGTGCACTTCAATGAAGAGTGGCCCCCGCTCGCGTACAGCAACGAAGACCCAACACAGCCAAATAAATAAACAAATAAAATTTAAAGTAAATAAATAAAAACAACCTGGACAGTCGGTTTGATAAGTCATTGTAATTTCTTCTTTAAAGAGGTAATTTATGTCTTTGAATAGAGTGTGATTGCAAGGGGGCATGAGACAAAAGAATCAAAGGCATACTTTTCGTGCAATCCACAGCTATGTCTTTTTCTCTGTTGTATCCAGGATCCAGCCTAGTGCTTGATTTGCTAATCACTCTACATAATTAATTGAATCCACATGTGCAGAATAGTGCTAGATAGAATTCAGGTGTAGAAACAGAAGCGAGCACATTTTCGTTTTAGGACTTTTGTACTTGCTGCCCTTAGCCTAGGATTCTCTTCCGTCAAGATATTCTCATATCACTTGATGCAGTTCTCTGCTCTTGTATCACTGGAGAACATTAAATACCATGCACACTCTTTATTCCCTTATTCCTAATTTTTTTCGTAATATTTATCACTATCTGACTTAGAGAAAAGGTAAGCAGTCCTGAAAGATTTTAAATTAACGTCACTTTTTGTTACTATAGTCCTCCCTCAGTATCTGTTGGGGAAGGATTGTTTCTTCTGCGGATACCAAATCCTCAGATGGTCAAGTCCCTTATATAAAATAGCATGGTACAGTCAGCCCTCCACACGAAGGACTAACTGCATTTAAATGTAACTATTGATATTTTATGTGACAACTTATTAATGTTTTTTATATTTTAAATTGAAGCTATAAATTGGTGCTAAGGAAAATAGGAAATGTCCTGTTTGGTATTCGTATAAAACACAAGTTATTTTCTTGTTTCTCCCCCACCCCGGCCAGTGATTAATTTCTTGCAGATAGTAGGCCATTCATATTATTTTCATTCCCACCCAAGATTGTTTGCCTCCTTTCAATAAAGCTGTACTCTAAGCTTCATACACAAGATTTGTCCCAGTCCTTTCGTCATCTTCATTTTCATTCCATCCTTTATAAGTATCCTAATTCCTAGCAGATTATACTCTTTTGCAATTCTCTAATCACATTTCCATGTTTTCTTGCTAAGGAACCTTTGTTCTTGGTATTCCTAGAACACTTTTCCCCTGTCTCCCTAGTAGAATCTTATTAAGTCTCCTAGCTTTATTGTTTAAACTTTCTGGCCCTTAGCATTTATATCATTTATTGAATACCTCATAGAAGTTATTTTGTATGACTTTCATGACTACTGGTCTGGGTGTTTAAGGATAGATCATATGAATAGTAATAAGAAATGGCATTTTCTTTGCATTAATAGGCAAAGAAAAAGGACTGTGAGCAATTGGAAATAATCAAACAGGAGATGAACTAGGGAATCAGCAGTAGAGAGATTGGTGAGATGCTGTAGAAAGCTTGAAGAAATGAAGACCATTAGACATGAAGACTTAGTTTAGTGGGGATTTAGGTTGTGACGAGTTAATTTAGCAGATGCTAGATTGCAGCAGGCGAAGGAAAGACTGGGAAGGAAATGATACTTAACAATGGAGGGAATATAGGACTATTTTGAAAATGTGATAAGAGTCAAGCGATTTTATTGTGATGGTAATGGTAGTTGATGGTTTGTTTTGTCTTTTGTGTGTGGTGAAATACACAAAATTTATAGTCTTAACCATTTTTCCGTGTATGGTCACTGGTATTAAATGCATTCATATTGTTGTGCAACCATCCGCCTCCATAATTCTTTTTGTCTTGTAAAACTGAAACTCTACCCATTAAATAATGACTCTCATTCTCCCCCCCAGCCTCTGACAACCACCATCTTATTTCTGTCTCTTATGATTTTGACTACTCTTAAGTACCTCATCTAAGTGGAATCACACAGTATTTGTCTTCTTATAACTGGCTTATTTCATTTCACATAATGTCCTCAAGGTTTATCCATGTTGTAGAATATTAAAGAATTTTCTTGCTAGTGCCAGTTGATTTTTTTCTTTCTAAAGAAGGTGGAGCCTTAACATGTTTGTAAGGTAAGGTGGGAAGAGTGAATTTAGAAGGGATAGACTGGGAACAAGGAGGAGTTGTAGTGAGGAAGAGTACTTTTTCCTCTGAAAGGGGAAACGAGCTGAGAATAAGCAGGGATATATATAGGTATATGTCCTTGGCATTGTCAAAAGTTCAGAAAGCGAAAGTAAAACCAATGAATCATGAACATAATTAGTAAAAATTTACTGTACACATACCAAAAAGACACTTTGCAAACTGGGAGCACTCCAGCCAAACATGGAATGAGGCTCAGTGGTATGTTGTTACAAAGCAGCTTATATGGTGAGCAGGCAGTGTCTTCACAGTATTTGGTGATTAAGGTAAATTAATGACTGATCTGGTTTCGTCTGCTCAGGGAACCTTCATTTGGTGTCCGTTTGCTTTTGAATTTAACAGCGTTAGGCATTTTGTTCCAGTATCTTTACCTAAATTTATTTCTCTCAAAGGTCGAGGTCAAGGAGGCATTCTCATAGACGTTACACTCGATCCAGATCCCATTCTCACTCTCATAGGAGACGATCTCGAAGTAGGTCCTATACACCAGAATACCGGCGTCGCAGGAGCCGAAGTCATTCTCCAATGTCTAACCGGAGAAGACATACAGGCAGCAGGGTATGTGTTTTTTAAAAGTTAATGAGGGACTTCCCTGGTGGTCCAGTGGTTAAGAATCTACCTTCCAGTGCAGGGGATGCAGGTTCGATCCGTGGTCGGGGAGCTAAGATCCCACATGCTGCAGGGCAACTAGGCCTGTGCTGTAGAGCCTGCACGCCACAACAAAGATTCCGAGTGCTGCAACTAAGACCTGACGCAGCCAAATAAATAAATTTTAAAAAACAAAGTTAATGAAAGCTTATTTTGTCTTTCCTGTGTATTTAGTCATAGTATAACATCTTTTATGGGAGCTAGAGCACTGTTTAAAAGTGGTACTTCAGAAACATCCTTGGCTATATGAATATTGTTTATATGCATTCAAGTGTGTTTTCTTTTTTTGACTTTTGAGTTGTTAAAAGAAATGAAATCTGGGGACTTCCCTGGTGGCGCAGTGGTTAAGAATCCGCCTGCCAATGCAGGGGACATGGGTTTGAGCCCTGGTCCAGGAAGATCCCACGTGCCGTGGAGCAGCTAAGCCCTCGTGCCACAGCTCCTGAAGCCCGCACGCCTAGAGCCCGTGTGCCTGGAGCCTGTGTGCTTAAAGCCCGTGCTCCACAACAAGAGAAGCCACCGCAGTGAGAAGCCCGTGCACCGCAATGAAGAGCAGCCCCTGCTCACTGCAACTAGAGAAAGCCCGTGTGCAGCAACGAAGACCCAACACAGCCAAAAATAAATTAATAAAATAAATAAATTTATTTTTATAAAAGAAAGAAATTGGGGAAGAAGCAATATGTTCCAATAATTGAGTTGAAAATACTGAGATTAAAAGTTTTACCATGGGAAGGGTAGCAAGGAAATAGCAAAAGCCCTGCAGTAATATTAATAGCTAACACTTATATTGAGCAATGTGCAAAGTTCCTCAATGAAGTAATACTTTTAATCTCTCTTTGAGTCAAGTTACCTTATTATTGATAAGGAAATTGAGTCTTAGATATGTGACATGGAGGTTTGTTTGTATTTAACCATGGTGGAGTCTGCTATTATTTAATGATGCTTTGAAATTTGCATGTTAATTTTTCAAATCTGGATTGTGGGAACCTTGAAAGATTATCCTTGCTAAAGAATGAAAATTGAGGAGGAGAATCTAAGCAGCAATTGCAGATGAAGTCAACGTTGAGTACAAATCTATAAGGGATATAAAACATTTGAATAAACTAAAAATATGGCATTAAACTAAGGATGAATTCTTAGGATACGTTCTGAAAATTGCTGGGCTAGAAAGTTAGGGACATTTTTATTCAGGATGCAGCCTGGAGTATATTCTAAAGAAGGCTTGAGTGTACTATGAACTGTAAAATATAGCTCGCCTGTTTTTTTTTTTTTTAAATTCTTGTTTCCAAGTGACTTGAAACAATATAGTCTTTGTGTATTGGGTGAAGTGTTCTAAGCAAAGTATTTCTGTGTGTTTTTATTTTAATTTGGAGCTTAAAGTTAAATAACATCTTTATTCAACAGGCAAATCCAGATCCCAACACGTGTCTAGGAGTGTTTGGCCTCAGTTTGTACACAACAGAGAGAGATCTTCGCGAAGTATTTTCTCGATATGGACCGTTGAGTGGTGTCAATGTGGTTTATGACCAGCGAACTGGACGATCACGAGGATTTGCTTTTGTTTATTTCGAGAGAATAGATGACTCAAAGGAGGTAATTTTGTTTTTGTAATTATTTGTCATTTTGAAAATTTTCTGATGTGCATTATTTAGTATTGAGTTACTGTTAAAAGCTGATTGATAAACTCCCAGTTCTATAAACATTATGTCCTCTTTCATTGTCTGACATGATTTAAACTCTACCTCTCAGTATTAGAATTGGAATGGCCAGTTTCACTTTCCAGCTAATACTCTCTGGTATAGGCATATCTTTATTGAAATCCGGCTTTGTAAAGTGAGGTTGTGTTTGAGTTAATGGAAGAGGTGAAGTATATATGTGTTCTCTTTTGAATAACCCTTATTCATGCTCCAGGCAAATGATTACATTGACCTTTTAAAAGAATTGTGTTTAGGGCTTCCCTGGTTGCACAGTGGTTAAGAATCCGCCTGCCAATGCAGGGGACACAGGTTCGAGCCCTGGTCCGGGAGGATCCCCCATGCCGCAGAGCAACTAAGCCCATGTACCACAGCTACTGAGCCTGCACTCTAGAGCCCATGAACCACAACTGCTGGGCGCGCATGTGACAGCTACTGAAGCCCGCGTGCCTACAGCTCGTGGTCCGCAACAAGAGAAGCCATCGCAGTGAGAAGGTTGCACACTACAACAAAGACCCAATGCAACCAAAAAAAAAGAAAAAGAAAAAAAAGAATTGTGTTTAGGTTTAATCTGTTTAATTTTTGTAAGTGTCTATAATTAGCTCCCTGTCTCTACAGAGCTTTATCTATTCTCTTAAGTTCATCTACCATTCTGTTCTATAAATGAAAATAATACATGGAAAGAATTGGTACTTTTTCATTTTTGTTTAGTGCCATTCTTAATTTGCCTGACAGAATGATCCTAATCAATGTCAGGGATTTGAAATAGTACTATTCTAATGTTCTAGATAATGGATTATAGAGGAAGCAGTAGGCTTGCCTTCTCCATATTAAAAGTTCATAGTGACTGAATTAGAAAATTCCATTTTAAGGAATTTTTGAAGGTCATTTGTTAAAGAAATGGAAGGTACTGGCATTTCTTTTTTGTACCATTTTACACGTGACAGTAGTTGGCTATAGGTCATTATTGCTCTTTGCATCAACAATGTTTGATTGCGGTATAAGCAGTCGTAATAAAAGAGTATCTTTCAGAAACAATAAATGCTATTTTTATTGGGTGGTAGAGGCCAGGGATGATACTGAACATCCTACAGTGCACAGGATAGCCACCCGCAACACGGAATTAGCAGGCCCCAACTGTATCAATAGTGGTGTGGTTGAAAAACCCTGGATAATTCTAACAAAATAATGCTCTGAGTTGAAGGCATTTATGTTATAGACATTATGATAGACACAGTAATGGTTTTTTTACTGTTACATGTTTGTGATTGGTTTATTCCTGTTCTCAATTAAGGGATAAAGGTGTAAATTTAGAAATACCAGGATATCTCACCTGAAGTGCGTAGTGCAAACAATATCATAATTAAACATTTTTTTAATATGAAACTTGTTTGTCCAATCTTTTCACACACCTCCTCCTCTTAGGTTTATTTCTGGATAAGATAAAATTAAAATGGCAACTTTACTTAGTTCCTGAGAACTTCTTAAAATGTGTTAAAGTGGTTGGATTCATTTTTGCATTTATTGGTATTAGTACCAAAGGGCAAAGTGTTATGTAATGTGAGCACAGACATAAAGACAGCACTTGCTGGCGGATTAAGAAGTTCCTTTATATTTGGAGTTCACTAGGTGGCAGTGTGTTACTTAAGGAATGGCTCTACAAGTTTTCAAGGAATGGCTTGACAAGTTTAGACTTGTCCACTGAGTTGCAATTTCTGCTTTGAGTTGCTCAGACTGAAGCTAGTTACTGAAGCCTCAGAATTCTTCAGGCTTCCCTGGGTTGTGTGGTTCCTTCTTTATGGCTGTAGCTGCCCCTAGTCTTTCAGCAGAGGCCTGCTTAAGTGTCCATGTGTACGTTGAAAACTCAGTACTATTGACATGCATATAGCAGGGATTAATACATCAAATCCTAGCCCTTCTTACTTGAGAAAGAAGTGTTTAGAGAATTTTAATTTTTGAAATTTCAAATGAAAAATGTGTTAAATTTTTTGCAGTTTTGATAGTTTCTCCTTGGTGAATTATGCATGACTTTCTGTGCCTGTTCTCCTTTATAGGCTATGGAAAGGGCAAATGGAATGGAGCTGGATGGTAGAAGAATTCGTGTAGATTATTCTATCACCAAGAGAGCGCACACACCTACACCAGGCATATACATGGGCAGACCAACTCAGTAAGATTTCAAGTTTCCTAAGCTGAATTTTAGGAGCCAGAAATCCACCAGAAATGTGTGCAAAATTTTGATGAATCAAAAGATAAACTTCTTTTCTCTGTAACTTGAATTGAAAGTTATTTAATATGACTATATGTATTCTTTGAATTGTTTTATTTCTTTGATTTTTTATATGTATATTTGAGCATGGGGAGAAATTAAAACTATTGAAGTGCACTCCTGGCTATTTTCTTGTACTACAGAAATAGAAAAAATATTAAATACTAGAAAATTGTATGCTTTTAAATATTCTCTAAATGTATATGTGACCTTGGAAGCCTCTGTGTATATGGAATGGTTTTACTGATATTAATGTTTGTTTTTTAAAAAGCCAGTTTTGCATTGTGTACAACATAAATAGGGACTTTTATAAAAGTTTTTTAATATAATATAACCAAAGGCAGTATTTCTTAAGAGTGAAAGAAGAAATATAGGCTTTCATTTAATGTGAAGCCTCTTGGGAAAATATAGGATTTGACAAGGAGAGCCTACAGAAAATAGTAGTAATAGTGAAAATAATGTCCCTATGATTAGGAGTTGGGAAAACAGCAGGAAAAAGAAGGCTTAGAGTTTAAATTCACTGCCAGAGGTTTGAACACCAGACCTTGAAATTTTTTAGCGCTGGATGTCAGTTCTCTTTGGTGTTCAGGGTTGGTTACTTTTAAATTCTTGATATTTATTAACTGCTTTTGAACTAGTCATAGGACATACATCTTAGCATTTTGGTACTTTTTCACCTTATGGAAAAAAGCACGATGCTTTTTTCACCTTTCACAAAAGGTGTTGCTGTTTTGGATAGTGCATTAATAGAAGAGCATTTTATAGTTTGGAGAGTTTTGTGAAATTATTCCTGGTTATTTATGTTATACATATGAAGCAAAAGCAGAATACCATGGGAGTCAGCAAAGTGAGACGTGGAAGTAATTAGCATGAAAGGGTTATCTCTTCTCTCTCTCGTCTATCTCCCTTCCTTCTTCCATTTTATTTAAGCATCCATTTATATTAAATGATGACAGAAGGTGATCATTCACACTGATGTAGAGTTTTCACATTTTTCTGTAGCAGTGGTGGTGGAGGTGGTGGTGGTGGTGGAGGTGGAGGTGGAGGAGGTGGCAGACGTCGAGATTCTTACTATGATAGAGGATATGATCGTGGGTACGACAGATACGAAGACTATGATTACCGGTACAGGTAATGTTTTAACTTACGATTTCTGTTCTAAGTTAGATGATAGTAGTAGTGTTTGGCACTTTTAATTTATGTTTAATGTGTATTAATAAAAATATTTAAAATATGGGGCTTCCCTGGCGGTCCAGAGGTTGAGGCTCCGTGCTTTCAGCACAGGGGACACAGGTTTGATCCCTGGTCGGGGAACTAAGATAAGATCCCACATGCTGCACAGCGTGGCCAAAAAAAATAAATAAATAAATAGATTTTATATGATGCTTTCTTGAAAGTAGGAAAAATGATTTTTCTCAAGACCAAGAAAAGTGGTTAATTATCTGTATTGGCCAATACTGTTCTAGTATTGTTGGCACATGGAAAACTTAATAGCTTTCCTCTTAGGTCCATTATTATTTTGAATGATGGAATATTTGGTTTTATCTGCCTCGGTGTAGTGATTATATGATATGCTGATTAATCTTTTATTTCCTACAGAAGAAGATCGCCTTCTCCTTACTATAGTCGATACAGATCACGATCAAGATCTCGTTCCTACAGCCCAAGTACGTACACTTTTGCTTTTGTTGCATTACGAACCTCATTTCTAATTAATGGCTTATATTTTATAAAATTAAGGTATATAGTGACTGTTAATAGTTGGGAAAATATTAGGCAAGTCAAACTATAATTCTCATTTGATTAAAAAAAATTTTTTTTTACTCTTTTCCAGGACGCTATTGATAAACAGAGTGGTTGCAGTTGAGGACATCTTTTTCTTTCTTTTTTTTCCTTTTCTCTTTTTTTGTTTAATTCTGGATTTCCCCAAGCTTCTAATCCTTCCTACTCCTTAAAAAGAACCCTTACAAACATCTTTGGTTTATTTAGCATCTACACTTTGTCGATTGTATTGCTGTTTTCACCCCTTTTATTATATTCTTAAAGATGTAATTGTCATTTTGAGTAGTGAAGCATCTTGAGTAAAAAAGGAACCCCCAGTGTTATGCTTTTGTAAATGTTTTTTTGTTTGTTTGTTGCTTTTACAGAAAATTAACTCCTGCCTAATCGAATGAGGAAAGAAATGATCTTTTTAAAGCTTCTTTTGTGTTAGATATTGTATTAGACATGGTATTAGAGAGCTGCATTTACTACAAACTCCTTTTTTAACTTTCTTTTGGGAAAGTTAGTAACAAAGTAGTTCGGTCATGTCAGGTTTGTCTGGGGTGGCATGGAGCAATCAAATAATTGAGTGTAGAAAGTTTGAAGCTATAGAAGGAAACACTTGGTCATTTCTTTTGAAGAACGGAACTTTTGAGCCCTAAAAAATATTTCGTTTTTTTAGAGATGAAAAGCTTGTGGACTCCTACAAAACATGTTGTATTTAAAATACATTTGTTAAAACTTAAAAACGTAAAGTTTGATTTTTGTGTTGGAATTTTTGAAGTTTAATCAGTGAAGGACAACCCTTATTATTTATTATTTAGAGCAGTTGTATGCTTTGCTGTTAGAAATTTTGGTATTGGGGAAATGGTTTAAGTAGGCTATTGTATAGAGTCCTTAGAAATAGTGAGGCGAAGGGTAGTCTCCTTTCAAATAAAAGTTAATTTCTTTGAAAATGGGACTGTCTCTTTATTGTGGTACAATGGGAAAATATAACTGTATTAATTTGGATTTCCTTTTTCCTAACATTTTTGCTTACGCCTGAATGTATAATCTGTGTCTCTTCTTCAGTCTTGAAAAACCATTTTCTTTCCTCCCTTTTTTGGTCAACGAACTTGGAAATATTGAGAGTATTCTGAATCAAACACTATGCTGAAGGAAAGATAAATAATATGGTTCATTTCTTCAAGAAGCCCACATTCTAATCGGAAACAACACACTTAAATGACTGTAATGTAATGAAAGGAGAGGCTGTTAGGCTGAAGAGGTGGATGATTTTTCAGGTGACCTTTATAAAAAGGTAAAGGAGCATGAGCCTCCTTTGTTTTCTTCCTCAAAGCAATGAGAATAAAATTAGATAATTATGATCTATATAATAGATCAGTGGGATCTATGGAACTGAAGTACCTCAGACATCTTTATTAAAAAGCTAACTCTTCAGGGCTTCCCTGGTGGTGCAGTGGTTGAGAATCTGCCTGCTGATGCAGGGGACACGGGTTTGAGCCCTCGTCTGGGAGGATCCCACATGCCGCGGAGGAGCAACTAGGCCCGTGAGCCACAACTACTGAGCCTGCGCGTCTGGAGCCTGTGCTCTGCAACAAGAGAGGCCATGATAGTGAGAGGACCGCGCACCGAGATGAAGAGTGGCCCCTGCTTGCCACAACTAGAGAAAGCCCTCGCACAGAAATGAAGACCCAACACAGCAAAAATAAATAAATTAATTAATTAATAAAACTCCTACCCCCAGCATCTTCTTTATTAAAAAAAAAAACCTAACTCTTCAAAATGTGTTTAAAATTTTTTTTGCCAATAAGGGCTATCCAGAGAATGAAGCTGTCTCTTGTTGCTCCCTAGAGGGTTTTTGTTCTTAAAACCAGGTTATTTAAAGACTGGAAATCATTGCCCTAAAGAGAACATTAATTTGTTGACCATAGGAGTACTTTAAAGATTTAAGCTGTATATCATCAACAAAAGTAAAAACGTTGGCTACAATCTGGAGAATTAATAGCCATATAAAGAGATAGTGAACATAATTAAAGACAATATGTAGGGAATTCCAGTGGTTAGGACTCCACACTTTCAATGCCGAGGGCGCGGTTTCGATCCCTGGTCAGGGAAGTAAGATTCCGAAAGCCCTGCGGCACGGCCAAAAATTTAAAAAAAAAAACCATAAAATGTAGACGTTACATATGCATTAATGGAAAGAAAGCAGGGAAGGAGAAAAGGGGAGTAAGGGGGATAGGAGTTTTAAATAGGCCAGTCTTTGAAGGCCTCCCTAAGAAGGTGGAATTTCAGTAAAATTTTAAGGTGAGCAGGGAGGGAGCCTTGTAGATACGTGGGGGAAGCATGTATTAGGTATAGGGTACAGCATGCATAACTGCCTTAAGGCAGTTACATACCTGGAAGTGTTGGAGAAGAAAAGAGGTCAGAGGACAAAGATAATAACCGAGGGCTCGGCACTGCTGGGGAGAATGGGTAAGTAAAAATCCAAGACAATTTTTTCTTTTTTTTCGTATTGAAGTATAGTTGATTTACATATATCGTCTTAAGTTTCAGGTGTACAGCACAGTGACTGTTTTATATGTGTGTGTGTGTGTGTGTATAAAACATACTGTTTTTCAGATTCTTTTCACTTACAGTTTATTACAAAATATTGAGTGTAGTTCCCTGTGCTATATAGGTTATCTATTTTATATACAGTAGTGTGTATATGTTCACCCCAACCTGCTAATTTATCCCTCCCCCCACCGCCCTTTCCCCTTTGGCAACCATAAGTTTGTTTTCAGTCTGTGAGTCTCTGTTTTGTAAATAAGTTCGTTTGTATCATTTTTTTAGATTCCACATATGAGTGATATTATATGATACTTGTCTGTCTTCGATTTCGTATGGTAATCTGTAGGTCCATCCATGTTGCTGCAAATGGCATTATTTCATTCTTTTTTATGGCTGAGTAATATTCCATTTGTGTGCGTGTATGTGTGTGTGTATATATATATACACATACACCACATCTTTATCCATTCATGTGTCAATGGACATTTAGGTTGTTTCCATGTCTTGGCTACTGTAAATAGTGCTGCAGTGAACTTTGGGGTGCATGTATCTTTTCGATTATGGTTTTCTCTGGATATATGCCCAGGAGTAGTATTGCAGTATCATATATGGTAACTTTATATTTAGTTTTTTAAGGAACTCTTCGTCATAGTGGCTGTACCAGTTTACATTCCTACCAACAGTGTAGGAGAGTTCCTACGGTATTTTTCTTTTAATTTTGGCTGCATTGGGTCTTCATTACTGCGTTCAAGCTCTCTCTAGTTGCAGCGAACAGGGGCTACTTTTTTTTTTTAACATCTTTATTGGAGTATAATTGCTTTAAAATAGTGTGTTAGTTTCTGCTTTATAACAAAGTGAATCAGCTATACATATACTCTTTGTTGTGGTGCACAGGCTTCTCTTTGCGGTAGCTTCTCATTGCGGGGCACAGGCTCTAGGGGCGTGGGATTCAGTAGTTGTGGCTCGTGAGTTCTAGAGCGCAGGCTCAGTAGTTGTGGCGCACAGGCTTAGTTGCTCCATGGCATGTGGGATCTTCCCAGATCAGGGATTGAACCTGTATCTGCTGCATTGGCAGGTGGATTCTTAACCACTGCACCACGAAGGAAGTCCCCTACAGTATTAAAGTAAAAATCTACAATAGTGTTTTTAACTCACTGAAAGGTAGAAATAACTTTGGGAGGGGGGTGGTAGTGGTGGTTCTTCTGTTGTTAACTCCTTACAACAGTGGTTCCTGCTTAATCTTACTTGGGTCATGGAGCCCTTAAAGATCTGAAAAAATGGAGACTTACCTGGTGGTGCAGTGGTTAAGACTCCGCACTCCCAATGCGGGGGCCCGGGTTCAATCCCTGGTCTGGGAACTAGATCCCACATGTGTGCTGCAACTAAAAAGTTTGCATGCCACGACTAAGGAGCCCACATGCCACAACTAAGACCTGACACAACTAAATAACTAACAAATAGTAAGAAAAAAAAAGAGGCAGGCATGTTCCTGACTCTTTAAAAAAGATAAAAAATCTGAAAAATAACTTGCAAACTATCTTCCTAGGTAAAGTGCATGTATAAAACAATATAAGTTCACAGACATTGTGCATACATCTCTTAAGGTAAAAGCACGTAACATACAGACATTGCCCACGGATTCAAGAATAGTTGTCTTTCCTCGGCTGGTTTTTTTTTAGGATATTACTGCTTAGAACATTTGAATTTAATAGCACCTTGAGAACTGTGAGGCACACATGTATATTGCTTCATTTTGGCAATTAAGAGACTATTATTTATAATGTAAGTTGAAGGTTTATTCTAAATAGGTCTACCCCAATGTCATATTTAATGTTTTGAGTGTATGGATTTTCTTCTTCCCACTAAACTGAATTTGAAATTAAGTGGATTCAGTGATTAAAATCAGTGCATTTTTTTATTATACAAAAGACACATTAAAAGGTAAGATGAGAGAGATACCACTGAGGAGTAATGAATATAGGAAATGAGAAAGGTTTAAGTAACTTCCAAGAAAGCAAATACACAGGTAAATGGAATAACAGGCTTTGCCAGTTTATACTCCCACCAAGAGTATGTGAAAGGGAGGTCTTCTCTTGAAACAAAAGATATTGAGATATTACTGAAGGAAAATAAGCTTCTATACTCTGGAATTATTTACACCACAAAATTATTTCAAAATGAAATTAAGGTAAAAATTTTCAAAAACAATATGGTGAGACTTCCCTTGTGGCACAGTGGTTAAGAATCTGCCTGCCAGTGCAGGGGACACAGTTTGAGCCCTGGTCTGGGAGGATCCCACATGCTGCGGAGCAACTAAGCCCGTGTGGCCTAGAGCCCATGTGCTGCAACTATTGAGCCTGCATGCTGCAACTACTGAAGCCCGCATGCCTAGACCCCATGCTCTGCAACAAGAGATCCCACCGCAATGAGAAGCCCACGCACTGCAACGAAGAGTAACCCCCACTCCCTGCAACTAGAGAAAGCCCGTGCGCAGCAATGAAGACCCAATGCAGCCAAAAACTAAATAAAAAATAATGGCGAGGACAACATAATAGTGGTACAAAATATGCATACTATGGAATCCTGTATACTTAAAGTGATTTCACTAATTCTGCCCTACACGTGCTTGCAAGTGACCCTAAAAAGGCTACCCAGTCAGGAAACATCAGCACGATGTTCACAAGCTTAAAAAGAAAGTTGTGAGTCCTCACAGGACTCTATGAAGTGCAATCTAGGTATGTACGGTTCCCCATTTATCCTGGGGGGTATGCATTCTAAGACCCCCAGTGGATGCCTGAAACCACGGGTAGTACCAAACCCTGTACTACACATTTTTTTTTCTTTGTGTACATACCTATGATAAAGTTTAACTTATAAATTAGGCACAGTAAGAGATTAACAATAATAAAGTAGAACAGTTAAAAGAATATACTGGGACTTCCTTGGTGGTCCAGTGGTAAAGAATCCTTCCAATACAGGCAACGCGGGTTTGATCCCCGGTCAGGGAACTAAGATCCCACATGGCACAACTACTGAGCCCACGTGCCTCAACTAGAGAGAGAAAACCCACACGCCACAACTAGAGAGAAGCCCGCACGCCACAACAAAGGATCCCACGTGCTGCAGCTAAGACCCAACGCGGCCAAAAAAGCGAAAACAAAAGCAAAAAACAATATGCTGTAAGAAATTCCATGGCAGTCCAGTGTTTAGGACTCCGTGCTTTCACTGCTGAGCGCCCGGGTTCAATCCCTGGTTGGGGACTAAGATCCCACAAGCAGTGCAGCGTGGCCAAACAAAACAAAACAATATAAAATAAAGTTACATGAATGTGTTCTCCAAATATTATACTGTAATTACACTTGTGATAATATGAGATGATAAAAATGCTTATGTGACGAGATTGAGGTGAATGACAGACATTGTTAGGCTACTGTTGATCTGATGATAGGTCAGAAGCAAGATCATCTGCTTCAGGTGATGCTGGATCTTGGATCTATGATGACGTTGATGGTTGGAGATTCTGAGCAGGATGGTGCCAGAGTTCATCACACTACTCACAATGGCGTACAATTTAAAACTTAAGAATTGTTTGTTTCTGGAATTTTTAGTATTTTTGCATCATGGTTGACCTCAGGTAATTGAAACTACAGAAAGTGTGAAAGGAGGGACTACTGTATCTCTCTGATAATTTAATCCAGGCATACATTTTCATGGCGTAATTTTCAGACTACTACACATATTGCTTCTTTGTAAATTTGAGAGGATACTTCCTTGATACAGGGAATGTAACTGGCAACATACTTTAACGATGAGTTGGGGATAAAATTGACAAACTTGGAAAAATTGACTCTTCAAAGAGAGGGCCTAAATAGACTATCCTACTTTCCCCTCAGAGGTGAACATGGACACATGAGTAACTGAAGCATGACAGTTTTAGAACACAGAATGTGGCTCTGATCACTTTAATTTTGAAAAATTAAAAGGACAAATAAAAGGGAGAATAGAAAGTTTAATTTGAATAGAGTTTCAGTTGGAGAAGATGAAAAAGTTGGAGACGGATGGTGGTGATGGTTATACAACAACGAATGTATTCATGCCACAAATCTGTGCACTTACAAATGGTAACTTTTATGTATAGTTTACCACGCAAAAAAAGGGACATAGCAAAAACCCCCAAAGCCTAAAAGATCCACACATATCTAGCTTGGTACTGTTTCTCTCTGGTGTATCCTGCAATTTGAAAATAGCAAAAATGATTAGGTAACCAATGAGGTAATAGTTATAGTACCTATAAGTCCTGATGGAGTAAGTGTCCAATAAATGTATGTATGTATAAATGAGTGAATTAACATAGGGAAATAATTGGTGAGGCCTATTAACTTATGAAATTCCCAGTCCAAAATTACCATCAAATTAAACTGAAAAGCTGAAGTATAAAAGGGGTATGACAGAAGGGGTCTAGGCTGAAACTATTTTCAATGACGATGACCCTAAAAAGGGATTAAGAATCACATTTAATATAAATCTGTTTAATAAAGGAAGAGAAAAGGCAATTTAATAATTATGGAATTCCCTGGCAGTCCAGTAGTTAGGACTCAGTGCTTTCACTGCAGGGGCCCAGGTTCAACCCCTGGTTAGGGAACTAAATCCTGCAAGCTGCACGGCGCAGCCAAAAAAAAAGGAAAAAAAATTATTAAAGTATTGGAGTTTAAGTCACCTCGAAAATTCATTTACCTGAAACACTGGGATCCCTGGTATCAGATAAGTGAAGCATTCTATTTGATATTTACAAAATCAAGTGCAGCAGAGACATCAATGGCAAATGTTTTTTGAAATGTAAAAAGGGACATTAGTTTTATTTTCAAGTACTGTTACATTAAAAATTATTTGTGAAGGCATACACATATCTAATTGAACTTGTAATACAATTTTAAATTTTAAATTATGGTTTGTGTGATCTGGTTTCTCAGAATTATTTAGGGTTTACACTTGTTAATATAAATTTAGTAGGTGCAAAACTCAAGAAGAAATAAGGAAAACTAGAAACATTTGTTGTCTTGTATACATGGATCCTGAATCCATTTATACATTACTGAATGGGAAGACCTAGTAGTACTAGTATAAACATTCCAGTCCTTACCCAAAATATATATATGTATAAACATACAAAAGGGGGAAGGGTTTTGTTAATTGCTTATAATAGCCCCTACAAGATGGGCAGTTTGGGAGGAGTGGATGAAATTATTCCAAGGACCACATAGAAGAATGTATGTAGGAATGAATAAACAGAGGAATAGAATCCAGAATAGATCCAAGTACATACGAGAATTTATAAAGACATTTCATTTTGGTAGAAAAAGGACAAATCAAGATGGTACAATTGACTATTTGGAAGAAAATAAATTTAGACCCTTGCCTCATACTACATTACCATGAATTACAGGTGGATTAAATATCTAAATGTGAAAAATGAAGCTGTAAATTACCGTTTGGGAACCACGATAGTATTAACTAAGACAAGCAAGGCTCTTTGGGTGCCAAAACTAGGGTAAAAGTGTGAGGAATAATGAAAAAAACGTAGTATGAAAATCTCTCCCCAGAAAATACCTAATTACAAAGGGAAAAATTTGTACAGTTGACCCTTGAACAACATGGGGGTTAATCTGTGTATAATTTACAGCTGACCCTCTGTATCTGTGCTTCCTCTGTATCCTCGGATTCAACCAACCAGGACCGTGTAGTGCTGTAGTATTTATTACTGAAAATTATCCATGTATAAGTGTACCTGTACAATTCAAATTCACGTTGTTCAAGGGTCAGCTGTAATTGTACACTGGAGAAATCTGTGACACCCCATAAACCAAATGATCAAAGTTAACATCACAGGGGTTTCCCTGGTGGCGCAGTGGTTGAGAGTCCGCCTGCCGATGCGGGGAACACGGGTTCGTGCCCCGGTCCGGGAGGATCCCACATGCCGCAGAGCGGCTAGGCCCATGAGCCATGGCCGCTGGGCCTGCGCGTCCGGAGCCTGTGCTCCGCAACGGGAGAGGCCGCAACAGTGAGAGGCCCGCGTACCGCAAAAAAAAAAAAAAAGTTAACATCACAGTAATGGGACTGATGAACATCACGTGCTTCCTGATATGAAACACTAAGGACAATATCACTTTTGTGACAGTCAACAGAAAATATGTAACTTGACTCTAATCATGGGAGAAAGGAGATCACCCCCAGTGGAGAGGCATTCTATAAGTAACTGATCTGTTTGCTTCAAAAAGGCCAATGTCATGAAAGATAAGATTGAGGAATAAAGGAGACTTAAAAGCCATATAACAATGCAAGCCACGATCTGGGATTGTGTTTTATTCTTTTTACAATATGATTTTTAGAGAAAAACAAATATATATTAATGCATATATGTGGAATCTAGAAAAATGGTACAGATGAACCGGTTTGCAAGGCAGTAGTAAAGACACAGGGCTTCCCTGGTGGCGCAGTGGTTGGGAATCCGCCTGCCAATGCAGGGGACACGGATTCGAGCCCTGGTCGGGGAAGATCCCACATGCCGCGGAGCAACTAAGCCCGAGCGCCACTTCTACAGAGCCTGTGCTCTAGAGACGGCGAGCCACAGCTACTGAAGCCCGCGTGCCTAGAGCCCGTGCTCCGCAACATCAGAAGCCACCGCAATGAGAAGCCCGCGCACCGCAAGGAAGAGTAGCCCCCGCTCACTGCAACTAGAGAAAGCCCTTGCACAGCAACGAAGACCCAGTGCAGCCAGAAATGAATAAATTAAACAATTTAATTTTTTAAAAAACTATTAGAAAAAAAAAGAGACAGATGTAGAGAACAAACATATGGATACCACGGGGGGAAAGCGGGGAGGGTGGTGGTGGTGGTGGTGGGATGAACTGGGAGATTGGGATTGACATATACACACTAATATGTATAAAATAGATAACTAATAAGAACATGCTGTATAAAAAGAATTTTTAAAAATAAGTTAATAAAATATGATTTTTAAGTGGTTTCAGGGACTTCCCTAGTGGCACAGTAGTTAAGACTCTGTGCTCCCAATGCAGGAGGCCTGGGTTTGATCCCTAGTTAGGTAACTAGATCCCACATGCATGCCACAACTAAAGAGCCCAGGAGCTGCAACTAAGGCCTGGTGCAACCAAATAAATATAAATATTTTTTTAAAAATAATTTAAGGGCTTCCCTGGTGGCGCTGTGGTTAAGAGTCCGCCTGCCGATGCAGGGGACGTGGGTTCGTGCCCCGGTCTGGGAAGATCCCACATGCCGCGGAGCGGCTGGGCCCGTGAGCCATGGCCGCTGGGCCTGTGCGTCCGGAGCCTGTGCTCTGCAACGGGAGAGGCCACAACAGTGAGAGGCCCGCGTAACGCAAAAAAAAAAAAATAATAATAATAATAATAATTTAAAATTTTTTTAAAATGGTTTCATTGTTTTCAGCCATGGGGATTCATACCACTGATTAATCAATCCTCTAGTTCTTCTTAAAATCAGCTTTATTGTACAGTTTACATAAAATTATATTCATCACTTTCAAGTGTACAATACAATTTTTGACTAAATGTGTACAGTCAGGGTTTATATTAATTTTTAAATCTACTTCAGCAGTTACAGAGCACAGAAGCCTTTTCATACCAACAATTATTCTTAGTACTTCTTTAGTACTTATTGTATTAGAGAGTTAATTCTGTAAACTGACTTTCCAGACAGACTGAATTGGTGTGAAAAAGAATTTTATATTTGGGGGCTTCCCTGGTGGCGCAGTGGTTTAGAGTGCGCCTACCGATGCAGGGGACACGGGTTCGTGCCCTGGTCTGGGAAGATCCCACATGCCGTGGAGCGGCTAGACCCGTGAGCCATGGCCACTGAGCCTGCGCGTCCGGAGCCTGTGCTCTGCAACGGGAGAGGCCACAACAGTGAAAGGCATGTGTACCACCAAAAAAAAAAAAAAAAAAAGAATGTTATATTTGATTTTAAATAAAAGTTAATTGAGTTCTCACTAAGCTAAGGGTTACTCTACTTTTAGGTGACAGAGATGTGTCATGAGAAAACAAAGTGCTAACCAAAATCTTATTTAGTGAAACAATTTTCATTCCATGACCTTTAGACTGTTTAGTAAAGGTCCTATAATTTCCACAATAAAATACAATTAGACTTAATTTTAAGGTGCGTGAAGATTGCTAAAAAGTTGTTTATTGGATTAAAAGCAGGAAGCTAACACATTTAAAAAACTTCAAGAGTTGAAATAAAGGACTTTCTGACTAAAAGTCAATTAATGAGAAAATTCAATTAACCAGATCACTCCAACAGCTGATCAAAACTTTACTAAATCTTGGGACTTCCCTGGTGGTCCAGTGGTTAAGACTCCACACTTCCATTGCAGGGGGCACGGGTACGATCCCTGGTCAGGGTTAGATCCTGCATGCCACGAGGCGAGGCCAAAAAATAAAAGATAAATAAATAAAACTTCACTAAATCTTAACACGGATCTTCGTAGAAATGGGCCAAAGTTTGAGTTAAATGTGTTCATAATATATGGTACTCCAAATCTGAATTGGACCATTAGATTTAGAATTGTAAGTCATCTTTGGAGAACAGGACACTAATACATTTTAAAAACTAACTGACATTTAAAGTTGAGTTTATATCTTAAGATATACCCAAATTTATACACTTATTTTACCTAATAATTGCCAAACTAGTATGAAAAATTTGCTTTTAAATTTAAAGAGCAGGAATTCCCTGACAGTCCAGTGGTAAGGACCCTGCACTTTCATTGCTGAAGGCCCGGGTTTAATTCCTGGTCAGGGAACTAAAATTCTGCAAGCCCCGCAGCAAGGCCAAAAAAAAAAAATTGCTACTTCTAGAAATATACCTTAGATATACATGAGCATGGGCACAAATATTCACATATGAAACTCCTTATTGATGCAACTTAAATGTCCATCAACAGAAAACTAGTAAAAGTATATTATGGGGCTTCCCTAGTGGCGCAGTGGTTAAGAATCCGCCTGCCAATGCAGGAGACACGGGTTCGAGCCCTGGTCGGGGAAGATCCCACATGCCGAGGAGCAGCCAAGCCCATGCGCCCACAACTACTGAGCCTGTGCTCTAGAGCCCACGAGCCACAACTACTGAAGCCCGCGCGCCTAGAGCCCGTGCTCCGCAACAAGAGAAGCCACAGCAATAAGCCCGCGCACCACGATGAAGAGTAGCCCCCGCTTACTGCAACTAGGGAAAAGCCTGTGTGCAGCAATGAAGAATAGCCAAAAATAAATATAATTAAATTAATAAAGTTTATTATGGCAACCCATTCAATAGTTTAGTTATTCAAAAAATGAAGAAAAACATTAACAAAATGATACAATCTGTATGTACTGATATAAAAAACCATCCAAAATATATAGGTAAAGTGTAAAACAAGGTGTAGAATAGTATGTATTCTATGCTGCCATTTGTGTATCTGTATTAATGTAGTGCATGTGTTCATGCATGAAATGGAAATATGTACATATCTGCTGTTAAGTACTTTGGAAATATATATGACATGGACATGGTAGTTTCCAGAAATTAGTTGACTGCAGTTCACATATTGAAGGGAGGCTTAAATTTCACATTTTTTAGTACTGTTTGAAGTTTTTAAAACATACATGTTTTTATCTATTTAAAATAATGTAATCAAATTGTGACTATTTTTTATCTCCAAAGATAGAATGTATAATTTAAAAATATGGAGTGATATGTATACTTCAATTCAGTGAAAAATAATTCTCAGTATATGGGAAAAAAACAAATTTTTGTAGAAAAATATTCAAAAGAAAAAAGAGAGGGAGAGAGAGAACCTCTTAACTTGAAAGAATCTCTTAGTTACCATTCTTAAATTCATATAGTCCTTTAAAATTGGTCATTTGTATAAGTAGTCCATAAATGCTTGATCAGTCTTTCATGCTGTATTGTTTTGTTTTACCATTCGGTTAAACATTCTAGATTGGAACCTCAGGGTTGAGTAATGTCTTAAAATGATCTAATCCAACTCTCCATCTAATAATTGAATCCTTTCTAGAACATGATACTCCTTACAGTAGGTAGTTTAAGGAAGTGAGTCTTAACCCAGGGTCCTTGGCTAGGGGGTAGCCGAGTGAATGAACTTTAGAGAGACCGTGAATCTTTGAATATGTATTCAGAACTAGATGTGTTTATGTTTATTTTTCTAAAGAAAGAGTTTAGTGCTCCCATCAGATTCTAAAAGGTGTTCATAACCCTCCCCAAGTAAAAAACCATGGTCTTTTAGGCTAATAGAATTGAAGCTGTGTATGATTTGAAAATCATGAGTGGAAATATGGATGTTGTTGGGAGCCCATATTTTTCATTTTGTGAGAGAAGGAAGATAGAAATGTGGAGTAAGGGAAGGTGAGGAAGATCTCTCTTGTGTTGGATTTGAATTGGAGGTATTAGCATGAACTTACTCATATTAAAATATGTTTCCTTTTATCAATGTTGCCGTCCGTAGAGACAGAAAGCTTAAACAGACCAATTTCTAGAAGAAATAGAGACATTTATTAAAGAACTAATTCAAGAAAAAGCGCCAGGCCCACATGATTTCCAAGGGTAATTCTGACAAGACTCCAAAAACCAGATAATACCAAGATTATCCAGATTGTTCAGGGAATTTTTTTTTTAAATCCAAATTGTTTTGTGAAGCAAGTTTAACATTGATATCTAAACTTAAAGGTAGCACGAAATAGAAAAGTACAGACAAATTTCATTTAAGAATAACAATGCAAATATTCTGAATGAGATAAGTAGCAAGTAGACTCCAAGAGCACATTTCAAACAAATACACCAAAGGGGATTTATTCTACATATATAAGAATGTTTAATAGTAGGTAATACATTAATATAATTCACCATATTAATAGTCTAAAGAGAAAAATCGTATGATTATTTCCAGTTGTCTAATGGCTCTTTACAAAATTCAATAACTATTCTTTTTTTTGGGCTTCCCTGGTGGCACAGTGGTTGAGAATCTGCCTCCTAATGCAGGGGACACGGGTTCGAGCCCTGGTCTGGGAGAATCCCACATGCTGTGGAGCAACTAGGCCTGTGAGCCACAACTACTGAGCCTGCGCGTCTGGAGCTTGTGCTCCGCAGCAAGAGAGGCCGCTATAGTGAGAGGCCCGCGCACCGTGATGAAGAGCGGCCCCCACCTGCCACAACTAGAGAAAGCCCTCGCACAGAAACGAAGACCCAACACAGCAAAAATAAATTAATTAATTAACTCCTATCCCCAACATAAAAAAAAAAAAATGTCTACTATCTCCATTACTATATAACTTTGTATTGGAGGTAGTAAATGCAGTTAGGCAAGAGAAAATTAGAGGCATAAAGACTGGAAAGATGAAGTTAAAAAAATCTCTATTTGGAGGTGATATGAAGGTGTACTGAACATAGAAAACCAAAAGGCATCAATGATAAAACTAACATAAACAATAAGAGAATTCATATATAAGGTAGCAACGTATAAAATCAAAAATGCAAAAACCAGGGGTCTTCAAATGTATAAACACATCCAGTTAGAAAATATAATGGAAAAGAAAATCCATGTACAACAGCAACAGTAAAGATTAAATATGTAGGAATACTTAGGAGAACTTTACAACCCTCCTGAAAGACATCAAAGTAGGAAAAGAAATGCTTCATTCTTGGATATAACATCATACAGAAGACAATTCTTCCCAAATTCATATATAAATTCAACACAACTCATCCATTCTAACAATTTTTTTAAATTAATAAACTTTATTTTTTAGAGGGTTTTTTTGGCTGTGCAGTGCGGCATGCAGGATCTGACCAGGGAAAATACCCATGCCCCCCCCACACACACACACATTGGGAGCACAGAGTCTCAACCACTGGACAGCCAGGGAAGTCCCTAGAGGAGTTTTAGGTTCATAGCAAAATTGAGTGGAAAATACAGAGAGTTCTCATATGCCCCAGTCCAAGTGTTTTTTTCTTTTCCCCCTTAGAGATAGATAATATGATTCTAAAGTTTATTTGCAAAACTAAACCTGCTGAAATAGCTATGAAAACCCTGGGCATGGAGGCAGCGAATCAAGACTATTCTTACCAGATATTAAAACATACTATAAAATCTCCATAATTAAAACAGTGTGGTACTAGTCCATGAAAATAGACACACAGATAAGTGAGTGGAACAGAAAGTCTAGAAATAGACCAATTTACATATGGAAAGTTTGTATATTAAAGAGGTAGCCTTCTGAAATCACTGAGGCAATGATGGACTTTTTAAGAAATGGTGTTGGGACACCTATGAGTATACAGTGAAACACAGAATTAATCAAGGATTTTTTTTCTTTTTTTTTGCCTCGCCACAGGCTTGCAGGATCTTAGTTCCCCAACCAGGGATGGAACCCAGGCCACGGCAGTGAAAGCGCCAAGTCCTAACCACTGGACTGCCAGGGAATTTCCAGAATGAAGCAATGATTTAAATGAAACGAATGAAACCGTGCCAGTTTGAAAAGAAAACATAAGTGAATTTCTTCATCATCTGGGTGTGAGAGAATCCTTGCTAATTACCACTCAAAATCCATTTGCAATAAAAGAAATTGATAAATTCAATTACATAGAAAAAAAATGTGTGACACATACTATAAACAAAGTTGAAGAGAAATGATAAACTGCAGAAAACATTTGTAAATATATTACAAAGGGTGAAACTCCATATATATGTGATGCAGACACATACCCCCCCACAAACTCTTAAAAATGAAGTCAAACACAGACACGCACGCGTGCACACACACACACACACACACACACAGAGAAGGAGTGGGAACGTTCTTTACAGGTGAATGACAGTTAGTGAATGTATAACTGATAGAATTAAGAAATCATTCTGCAGCCTTCAATATAATAACAAATTTAGACAGAAATTATCAATGGATTCTAAAACCTTTGGGTGAATGTTTGTTGGAAAGAAGGATATTTGAAGGGACTCAAAGTATCATGCTACAGATTACTTATTAATCATAAAAGAAAGGAATATTCCTTTACAGTGGAGAGATCTGGCAGTCATCACATTAACAAGGTAACCAAATTTCGCATCATCAATAGTGGACAACACACGTGCCTCCATGAACCTGTATTGTAATACAGTGTAAGGTTTACAACTTTGCTTAGAAGTATTCTTGCCAAAAGTGTTTAACCCGAACCTAATCTGGAGAAAATAATCTGACAAATTCAGAATGTGAGAAATTCTACACACAACCAGCCTGAAAGGCTGGGGTGGGTGTGTAGTGGTCTAGATTAAAAGACACTGAAAAGATATGATTTTGGTATGCTCTACTTAAACCTTGACTGCATGCAGGATCTAACAAATAAATATCCACAAAAGGTATTTGGGTCACTTTGGGAAACTGAATTTGAACTATGCATATTAGCTAATGTGACTGAATGAATGTTAATTTTCTTAGCTATGAAAATAGCATAATGATTCTATGGGAGAATATCATTATTCTTAGAAGATGCAGACTGAAAGGGTGAAGTGTCAAGATGACTGCAACCTTTTTCAAATAGTTCAAACAAAAAAATTGTATATACAGATACAGAGTTAAGTCAAAAAGCTGTGTGGATTCACTGCACTATTCTTTCAGAGTTTCTATAAGTATAAATTTATTTAAATAAAAATTGAAATGTTTCCAACCCATAATTTGAAGAGGAGACAACTGTGGCTAAAGCGTATTTAATTATAATTTTTTTAAAACTGGGAAAAGGGACTTCCCTCGTGGTGCAGTGGTTAAGAATCCGCCTGCCAAGGCAAGGGACATGGGTTTGAGCCCTGGTCCGGGAAGATCCCACGTGCCACGGAGCAACTAAGCCCGTGCGCCACAACTACTGAGCCTGCGCTCTAGAGCCGGCGAGCCACAAGTACTGAGCCTGTGAGCCACAACTACTGAAGCCGGCGCGCCTAGAGCCCGTGCTCTGCAACAAGAGAATCCACCGCAGTGAGAAGCCCATGCACCGCAATGAAGAGTAGCCTCCGCTCACCACAACTAGAGAAAGCTTGCGCACAGCAACAAAGACCCAATGCAGCCAAGAATAAATAAATAAATAAATAAATAAATTTGTATTTTAAAAAAACTGGGAAAAACCTTAGCTTTGAAAGTAAAAATGATCCCAGTTTTCAGCACCAAAAAAGAGAGAGAAAAAAAAAAAGTAAAATGAAAGGGAGATGACTGACCCAATTCCTCAAAGAACATTTCTACACTGTATACAGTATGAATTACTACTCCTAGGCTTGCTAGCACAAGGAATTTCACTTAGCTAACTACAATGCAAGTAAGTTTAGAATCTTTTTCAGCAAATTAATCCTTTGGAAAACACACTATAGTCTCATAGGGTGAGAAAAGTGCAACTAGTAGCAAACTGTGTACTACATAAACAGAAAAGTTAAAAAAATTTAAAAGATCACCCATTAGATAAAACCACAACGTAATAGACAAGAATATATTGACTTCAGATTGAATTGTATCTCATTATTTAATATTCTATGAAAAAAATATTCTATGTATATTTAAGTTATGAATTTAATTAGTTTTTATTTCTTGAATCTTAATAGTTTCAGCCTACAGAAGGTGAAAGTGAGTACTAAAGTTTGGCTAGAATTTATGTTTAGTTTTATAAGTACTAGAACCAAAAGAACAAATGATGCCAAGTGTCCATGAAATGTTTGCTCCCTCTCTCCTTAAAAGTGGTGATAAGTAGGGTTTCCCCTTGGGATGACAAAAATATTCTGGAACTAGGTAGTGAGGATGGTCATACAACATGGGGAATGTACTAAATGTCACTGAATTGTACATTTTAATATGGCCAAAATGGTGAATTTTTGAAAAAGTGATGCTAAAATTTCTAAAGGCTGGTGCATGGGGGATGAAAGCCCACTCACTCTTCCTCTCACCCGTATGTATAAGTGAGATTTTTCAAAAAATGAATTCTGCTACGATTACAACTCTCTAGATGGAAATTTATTATCCTTTAGCTTATTCTGCATTTCTTCCCAGAAAATTCAACTTATAAGTCTCCATGTTGGCTGTGATAAAATTTTCTCTAGACACTATTTAAATACTAAATGGCAACAAATAAGCTATAAGCAAAGTCAACCTTGGGTAGCAATTTCCTGTTTCAGGAGAATCAGTAAAATATTAGAGCTCAAAAGGGCTTTAAAGATCACTAAGTCCAGGCCAGTCATTTTCAAATTAGGGGACAGCCAGACAAAATTATAAGGCTAAACTTTTGTGTAACATCATTGAGATGAACCTGATCTGTTTAATCATTAGTGGGTAAGACTATCCTATCTGTGGGATATGACAGTGCTGATGATTTCTACTCACCACTTTAACACACTGGTTAACAGTTATCTATTCTTCTCCTCCATCCATTCACCCAAGAACATAAAGGGTACAAAATAAGCTTCAGTCTAGGTAAGAGAAAAAACAAGGGGCTCTGCTCCAAACAATAACCAATACCTCGGGAAGAGATTGAGGAGTTAGTGTGCATAGTTGCATTTAAACAGCAGCCTGAGATAGAGGTCCAAAAAGCCTGAAATCTCCCCACCCTGGGTGATACTCACAAATCACTGAAACAAGATGGAAAACAGAACTTCTCCTTTCATAAAACCATAGTGAACCCCTGCCTGGATGTTGAATATTGCTCCAAAAACAGTGAAAGGAAGACAGAAGTCTGGAAAAAGGCAACAAATGATCCAAGAAATCCATCAATGAGTATCTTAAGAGACCAGGCTGAGAGAACCAGGGCACTACAAACTAGAACCTTAAAATAAGAGGATATATCATTGCGGTTCAAAAATTCCTGAAAGGAACTGGTGGGATGTGTGTGAACTTGTTTGGTATTTAGAATTAGAAAGCATAGTTTCAGCCTTGAGAGATCTTTGGAAAAAAGAAAGTTCTTTAGAGGGTACGTAGTGAGTTTCTTGTGGCCCTTTACTGTCAATCTCTGTTAGGACATGATGAACCAAGAAACCTCTGATTGAGAAAAAAAAACTAAATAGTTTATTTGATAGAGTCATTATTTTTTGAAGGCACTTTGATATTTTTATATCATTTAGATATGTTCAAGAAGGGTTTGGATGGATTTCTAAATACAGTCTTTAAAATGGGCCATTAAAGAAAGTTAAGGGCTTTTGGGGTGCATCGCAGACATTTTTAAGGGCTGCATAAATGGCATTTATATGCTGCCTTTTACGGGGTGGTGAGCAAGGACCACACCTTATGCATCAATTTCTGCCCTCCACAGTGCCCTACACCTTTGGGGGCTCAAATATTTGTTAAATAAATAAGAAAACATTATTTCACCAAATATTTTTTGATGACATTTATTAGAGAGAGAATTGTAGACATGAACAAATCCAGTTCAAAGTATACCCAATACACTAAAGTCTTTACAGAAAAATGTATCTGTTATATTCATTATTTTCAGAAGCTAGTGATTCTATAAATCATTTTTGTTAGCTAGCTACATAATTAAAACTTATGACATTATATTACTACATTTTAGATAATGCTAACTATTTGATATTGGCCATTGTGAAATGAGAAATGTAAAAATTAAAGATTCTGTAAAAATCAAAGCATAGATTTCACTATCTGAAAATCATAGCTATTTCAAAGTAGAAGGTGAAATGAGTTTATTGTAACTTCCCAGAATCCCACTTGATAATTTGTATGAGGTTCTCAGCCACTTTACTTTTTTAACTTGAAAATTATTGTTTAAGGAGTTTTAGGTCATAGACTTGCTCTTTTTCTGGACAATTTTACCATTTCTTCTCTTAAAATAGGACTGTATCATAGGGCTACTTAATAAAAACCTCATGTTTACTCAATATACATTGCCAGATGTGACAAAAATCATTCATACAGAGTAAGTCTCAAAAAAGTTTCCTTTAAATTCAATTATACTCTCTACTATTTTTTAGAAGTTAGTCTGTGTATGAAGTGATTAAACTTTATGATGCTCTATCTGACATGATTGTACTGATAAGAAATTATGATCAAAGACTTTTCAGCACCTTCACAAAACTGGAAATGACAGAACTTTGATGTATTTTGTTGCAGAATTAGTCTATATTCTCAATCCCAAAGTAGCTAGTTTTTTTCTTTGAAACAGGATCACCACATGCATTTTAGAGAGTGGGATAAAGTATGCATTTGCACCCCAAAAGCCCCAGCATTTGTATGTTCAACAACTTTAATTGAGGGCTTGCTTCATAAAAGGCTGGATGTTAGATAGTATCATGCATTCATTCAACAAATATTTATTGAGTATATACTATGTGTCAAGCACAATTTTAGGTATTGGAAAATTAGCAATAAGCAATATAGACTAAACCAAACCAAAAAAGAAAAACCCTGCCCTCATGGAGTTTACTTATATACAAAGATAAATCAGGCTTTCTAATCAGTTTACACTCTAACAGAGGAGATAAGTGTAAAAAAAAATTTTTTAATGATAAATGTCTTGCAATATATGAAGTGCTATGTCAAATTCATGCTTCTGAATTCTAACATCGGAGGAGTGAGAGGTAATTTCTAGTGTCAAGGATCAGGGAAGGCTTCATGGAAAATAATGACTTAGTTGAGACCAGCCTACATGTGTAGTCTAAGTTATGAATATGTCGTACATGATTACTTTAAATTAAGTTCATTATATTACAAAATAAAAAGAACAAAGAAAAGTGAGGTAAGTTTAAAATATACAGTGCACAATGTGTCTACCTTTGAATGTGTCATGGGCATGAAAGATTTTCAATATGAAAAACACAACAGCACAAGAAGTAAAAGGAAAAATCAACCCAAATTTGATTGGCTTCCTTGTTTTCAAACATTATTAGTTCTGACTTTAGACTATAAGGACTTTTCTTGTTAAAAATATATTTAAATTGTTGCAGTGGAATAGAAGTTTTATAAACTTCTAAGTTTTATAAAAATCTCTTCTATATTTACATTATTAATAACTTCAAAGTAGCAGGACAAGATTAAAAGGCTATTATTTTTATAAACACTTGGAGGTATAAACTAAATAGGCTAAATAATCTTTTCTGCTGTTATCATTGAGAGTCTTCATTTACTTTCACATTATGAATTTTTTGTTAACAAAATAGTTTTCAATTTGCCTAGACTCTAAAAATTTTAGTCTCTACAAAAATTTGAAATATCATACATGAAAAGCACAATAAATTCCAATAAGCTGCTTTTTTTCTTTACAATTTGTTATTTTAAATAAGTGAGAAATAAGAAATGGCTCCTAAATCAGTCAGTTTGTTCCATCAAGCTTCTCCTTCGTTTTATGAGAATGAATTAAGCAGATAGAATGCACAGGGATACTCATAATCACAGAGTATTAAAGTTGCATTATAGAGACTTCCCTGGTGGCACAGTGGTTAGGAATCCGCCTGCCAATGCAGGGGAAACGGGTTTGAGCCCTGGTCCGGGAAGATCCCACATGCCGCAGAGCAACTAAGCCCGTGCGCCACAACTACTGAGCCTGCGCTTTAGAGCCTGCGAGCCACAACTACTGAGCCTGAGTGCCACAACTACTGAGCCCGCACGCCTAGAGCTGGTGCTCCACAGTAAGAGAGGCCACCGCAATGAGAAGTCTGCACAACGCAACGAAGAGCAGCTCCTGCTCGCCGCAACTAGAGAAAGCCCGCGCGCAGCAACGAAGACCCAACGCAGTCAAAAAATAAATAAATAAATTTGTTTTTTAAAAAAAGCTGCATTATATAACTGTGCTTATTTCAAATACTGAAAATAAAGATTCATCTGCAGGATCTTTTTTTCTCTTAGAGCCCTGCTATTCCCATTATTTTTGGAGTTTTTCAAGTGCACCACTGCTAAAGCTATTTAGCATGAAAGAGCAACTATGCTGAACTTCTTTAATTCTATGGAAAAGTTTCTCTTGAAAATGTTGCTCAAATGAACATTTCCACTCTAGAGGGGGAAAAGCCAAGCCAGGGATAGTCACTGCAGCACAAACAAAAATGTTATGTATTTTTTCTAAGTAATTCTTGCAGAATAGTTCAAGAAACCACCAGGAATAGAAGTAAACATAGATATTTTAACTGAGCACTTTAAATTCTTTAAATCTAATATACATGGTCTTAATCTAATGATATTTTGTTTACCTTTAGTTTGGTCTAGTATATTTTCAATATAATTGGGCTCAAGAGACTCAAGTTTTTGTTCTAATCATCTTAAATTTGTTTCTATAAAATATCCAAATTGGTTCATTCTTCAGAAATCTAAGGGAAGAACTTCCCTCGTGGTCCAGTGGTTAAGTCTCCATGCTTCCAATGCAGGGGGAATGAGTTCCATCCCTGGTCAGGGAAGTTTCCCACATGACTCGACTCCCCACACAAAAAAAAAAAATCTAAGGGAAGCAGTTAGAAAATTAATTTAAAGGCCAAATGTAGTTATCAGTAAACATTCACACTGATTGATCATCTAGTAATTTGACATTTGACTCATCAGCTTCAAAATTTTGACATTTTTGGTTTTCTGTGTTAATTCCCTTTTACCTATAAATTCTGTATTATGGTAATAATTTCTTATCTAAGTTCATCTGAAGCATGAGGTTCTGATTCTAACAGAAGGAAACCGTTTATGGAAATAAATTGTTTTACTCAGAGAGCTGAGACAAATTTTTTACAACCTCTGGTCGGGACATTGGCTTGTTTGGGTGGTTGGCATCAGTAAGGGATTCCTTTACAGGGGATAGTTTTTCATTTTTGTCCTGCTTTCCCTACCAACTCTTCTTACTTAGCTGTGGTATTTAAATGAGCTTTCTTTTCTCTGATACTGGTTCTATATACACAAAGTATCCTACTTGCATTATTTTCCAGTGTCAAGCAATAACCCCTTCCCCTCTTGCATTTGATAGAACTTTCCGAAGTGGTCCAATAATTTCATTGCTATTTCCAGTCTTAGTTCTCTTTCTGAAAACTAAATTCCACAAATATTTGTAGAAAGTCTACTCAGTGCCGGTTGTTGTGGAAAAGGTAAAGGATGGTATAAATAGTTTAATTCTCTTTACAACTGCGGAAACCAGACCAAGGAGGTGAAAAAAAACTGACCCAGGGTCACAGCAGGGTCAGTGACACACAGAGAAAACAGGCGCCTTTGTGGCATCCACAGTTTATGAACATCAACAGATTTACAGGTAAATGAAGTTATTTAAGTGCAGGTTTTAATTCAAAGGCACAGCCAGGGACTTTGAGCTCTGCGAACAGGCCATGGTTCATGTCTCTAGTTAGGGGTGGGAAGCCAGAAGGATTTATGGCCTGTGACCACCACTCTGTCCCGGTGTGAGCAAATAAGAGAAGGGCTAGTGGCAGGGGGCGCTTCTGCCAGCTGTTCTTCACAATGCAGGAGATAGCAGAGGAGGGAAGAGTTTGAACTACAGCACAGGGAGATAGATATGCAAATATATGTACGTGTATATGTATATACACATCTCCCCCCCCTGAAATTTCACTAAAGCAAAAAGAAAATAAAATTCAAACCCAGTGATAAACTATTGTTAATTTGGACTAAATCTGAACATATCATTTTTAAAGTTTGATATGAGGAGGAATTTCTTAGCTTACTGCTAAGAGTGTGTGAAGCGGTTGTTAATACAGATTCCTTGGCTTCTGGAGGTTCTGATGTGGCTGGGCCTTGAATCAAGCTTTTGAGAGAAGAAAAGTCATGGGATCTTTTTCCATATCAGCCTTTCACATTAAACTGAGTTCACATGTTTGGGGTAGTTTAAATGAGATCCTGGGGAAAGTGACTGAGATGAACCAGGTAATTTTTTTTTTCAAGGTCTCTTCTACCTTCAAGTCTTTTGCCTTTAGCTTTCAACGACATGTAGAACTTTTGGTCTGGATAAATATAGGTGTTTGTTTGTTTTTTAGAAAGTAATGCTATTGGGTCTGGGCAAATCTCACCTTGGGTCAGTTTTCTTACCACCAAAAATAGGAAGAAGTATTTTTACTACCTTCCACTCAGGATTATTATGTGGTATCATTCTATGATAAACACAGTCTCAGTCCTGCCACCGAACTAGCTGTGTGTCTACCTGCTTTGATCTTCCCTGGCTTCAATTTCCTCAAATGTAAAAGGAGACTCTAGCAGACCCCCCAAAAATCCTCCCAGCCCTCAAATTTTAGAATTGTTTTATAATGAAAGAGGTTCAAATGAAAGACATATAAAAGAGATGATACTCTGTACTATCCCCTAATTAAACACAAAAACGAAATGCCCAAACTTCTTTATACAAAGAATCCAAGATTTTGGAATATATAAAGGGCTATTTTCCCACTTTGAGTCTTTTAGGACTAAGTTCTAATATGAACTGCTGCAATCTCTTTCTCTTTCCATTAGATAAAAAAAAGTGCTAAAAGTTTACATGTCCAAAGACCAAATCTTAACTACCAAAATTACATTTTAGAGAAATCATAACTTACTATTTACTATAGTGAATCTAGATATTTTCCAGTTCACACAGCCTTTTCCTGTTACAAGTGCTTCAAACACTTTGACTTCCCTTTACGCCACAGAGTCTGCTTTTTTGACTTTACATCCACTCTAGCCTGGGCTTTTGGAAACCATAATTTATTTGCATATTTATATTGGTATATCCATAGTAGAATTGAAAATCCAGAGTCTATGCCACATTTTATATAGCATAATCACTTTGGTAATGCCACTTGGTGACAATTTGCTTAAATTGTATTACTTTCAAAATGAATTTCTGTTTAAATGTCCAACTTCTAATTAGTTACATATACATAAATCAAATTCTCTAATATCCTTAAATTACCTTTAAGACTATTTTTTAAAAAATCAGCAAAACCTGTTTTATGACTTTGTAAATGCCATTGCATCTCTTGGTTTTTAATCGGTTATTATTTCAAGCTTTCATGGAAAAATTCGATGGAAAAGACCATATTTTAACCCACAGATAATAGATTTTAACAAAATAACTAGTAGTCTTCAGCTTAACTTTCATGTTTTCAAACTTATTGAAAAAAATATGAAAAATTGTTTAAAAAACAAAGCAATTGGTTTTTATATTACATACAAAGTTACATTAAATGAAATCACAAGCTATTAAAGAGATTCTACCTATGATAATTAGTAGTAACTGCAAACCAACAATACGTTCAAATTTTAACTGTTATAGACTTTAAACAATAAAAACTATAATCCAGATCACTGGATTTGGTTGTGGGAAGATACTTTAATTTTTAGCTTAATCAAGACATGCTGATTTTTCTCCTTTTCTTGCTTATACAACTTCTTTGCACTTTGGTTGTAATATATTTATTTCCATTAACTACCACATCTGAGAGTAATTCAGCTTATTACTATATTAGCAGAACATTGGTAGAGAATAGGAAAGAAAATAAATGCATCACTTATTACAACAAAAAGACAATGTTTTGTTTATTTAAAAAGCAGTGGTCCTTCTTCATCTGTCAAAAGCTCAAAGTGTTAAAAATATTTAGTTATCCTAATGTAACATGACTTTCCCCCAACTCTGTAATGAAATAATTTAGGGATATTTAATAATCAAGGAAAGAGAATCTCTTCTGAGAATAGTAATAGGAAGGGGCTATCATTGATTGAAACAACATCCTTTGTTTATAGCCACTAAAAACTTTATTGGTGGTCAGCCCTGAAGCAATATTACAGTTTAATCCGTTCCCCTATCCCTCAATAAATAGAGAAAATGCAGTAAATAATAGGACCCAGCTTTCACTTAAAATCTGAGCTTCCTCTCTATATTTAGGTTTCAAAACACATTGTTGTTTTCACAATAACAGCACACCATTTTTTTTTTTTTCATTAGGGACATTTTCTCAAATAATGTTATTTACTTTGATTAAAAGGAACCATCCATATATGGATCATATGCAAAAATAGAAGTGGTGGAACAATCCAACAGAAATGGTTTGTGATAATAACTTCATATTTTTTGAGTAAATTTAACACCTAACATTTTCAAAATATGTGATATTATTCTAAGTTTTAAAATTCATTACATGTATGTTTTAATAATGTTATTGGATATTTTTAACCTGTATGTAATAGTTTTTTAAAAATAGAAAACAAGACAAATAGAAAATGCCAAACATATTTGTATTATTTAAATTCTAATGTTGATGTACTAATAGCATCCTAATTCCAGTTCGGTCTATATTATTACTCTTCTCTCCCCACCTTTAAAAGCATCATATTGAAGTATTCTGACAGTTAAGGCAAAAACTTAATAAAATAATGCTTACCTTGCTTGTTTTAACCTGCAACCTCAGAACTGAACACAAGTTCTATCTTGCTTTACTCCACAAATCTCCACAAAGGGTTTCTCAGCAGGAATATGTACATATGTTCTCCTGTCCAATTGCACACACTGACTGCATTCCATACCTTCCATACCTGACAAAACTGCCCTCAACTGGAAGATTTGTTGATATTGAGGGAAAAGAGTAATGTCACCTTTAACCCTATTGTCTATTTCACTGGATTAAACATTTTCTCAACTTCTTTTGCTGTCTATTAATATTTAAAACAAAATTCAATTTAATCTGTTTTTAAAGGCTATGATATTGGCTGTGGATTAAAATACAATTTGAATATAACTCTATGGTTGCCAGAGATAAGCATCTATAATGTACTACACCAAAATTTAAAAAAATTTTAGTTTATTTTCTATTTGGCTTTTTATAGATGGCCATTCATTTAAATCAAAACCAAAAATGGCATTTGAATCTTGGTATTAAAAAATATAAGAGCAGATAAATTACCATAAGATATATGGTAATATTTAGAATGAAGGAGCAAAATTCTAGGCTATTTTCAACAAACGAAAGCAAAAGATGGTGACATCATTCAGTATTTAATTGTCCCAGAACAAACTGTTAACAATATAACAGAAATCATACCTTTTCTTGATGTAACAAAATTGATTTTTTTTGGTATTTATGACCTTTGTTAGTCTCCTTTTTATGAATTAAATTTTTAGTAGCTGGATTTGAATTAGAATGGGTTAGAATTAAAAAGAGGGGCCATACAGTTATGTTAGTTTAGTGGAAAATATTCAATAGTAATATGTTTCATACTTCTTTGTATCAAATTATACACATTTCTTAAAGTTTTAATAATATTTAGAGTAAGATTTAGTTACATTTAAATTTTTTTCCAAGTCTTGGAAAGTGCTAGGAAAAACACTTTTAGATTACAAATAAGATATGAAGAGTTTACAAAGAAAAATAACTTAAAAAATAGAAAAATTACTTCAATGACTGGCACAAGACTCCCCTCCCCCAAACCAAAATTAAATGAGGGGAAATTATCAGTTTCAATTATTGATATTAAATTTAAATCCCAGTTCAAGCAAAATTTTGCCTTTGAGAAGGCACTAGCACTGTCAATTTAAAAATAATTGGTCAGTAAATTTAAGTCATTTGAGAAAAGCAACAAAAAATACTACCAACTTTTATATTTTTAAGCAACCTACTACAAAAAAGAAATGTTTCAACGGAAGTGTGTTAGGCATGAATTTTAGCACAAATCTTTATAGGGTCAATTTTGATAAAGAGTTTAGACTAAGTTTTGTTTATTTTCTGCTGTATCTTATATTCTCAGATTCTTATGAATTTTAGCTGAGATGTTTTGAAATAACAATAAAATCCTCATCTAGCCTGTTGTTTCCATCTTTAAAGCTGGGATCATCACGCTAGAGAAGTTCAGGACCAAAATGCAAACAGAACTCAGAAGGAATGAATTTTAAAGAGTCAAAGTGTAAATGATAATGATCTACCATTATTCCTGCAAGTAAGGAATTTATAAATATACTTTGCCTTATTATATCTAAAAACTGTATTTTCATATATAGACAGCATGAAGGATTCATCAGTTTATCTCTAAAGGAGCTGATTTGTATATCCATGTCATGAAATCTGCATAGTTCCTTTTTTCTTTTGAATGGGATTCTGGAAAAGAAATGGCCAGGAAAACAAAAGGTCCCAATATGAAAATAGTAACCTAAGATGTGTCTTTTAATTGTGTGTTAGAAAATGCTGAGAACTAGTTATAACCTCAGCATGTGCTTTGCTTTCGGATTATTTTAGTGGGGAGAGGAGGTTCTTATTGTTCTCTCCAGTGGGATTTCATGCTTGGATTACTGTCCCATTTTACTCCATCAGTCAATACATTCTCTCTCTACCACCATCCTTACACCCTTAGCAGGAAAACCTGCAGGATAAATTAGTTGCAACCAAGAAACAAATTTAAATATCCAAGTCTTCTCAGCCTCCCCATACCCCTCCCCCCACAAACAAATGTCTATCTTCTTTGTTTCCTGTGGCTGGTCTGCAAATACTTATGTACACATCAATTACCAAAGAGTCTTTTCACTAAAGGTCTCAATCCCCCCACCCCCAGAGTAGCAATAATAAATGAATATTTTTTTAAAGTTTCACTCATGTGAAGCAGTAAAACAAAGAATAGCAATAAAAGGAATCATGTTTATCTACTACTTTAACAATTATGTTTTAAGTTACCAGATAGATGAAAATTCTGATTCCTGACTTAGTAGTTGAAAAGTTTTAAAAAAATAAATAAATTTCTCCAACCAGAAAAAAGTTTCCTTAAATAAAAATATTGGTTATATAAATCTTTGAGTTCGAGAAAACATTTGAAAATAGCTCAGGTTTTAGAGTTTGGGTTTGTCCAGATTATTTTGGAACTCTTTTTTACAATTGAAATTTACTCTGAAAAATTATTTTTTCTACTGTATCATTTTCAAAATATAAAGGTTACATAATATATAAAACCCAATCTAGGTTCATTTTACAAATAATCATGTCTTTACATTTTAAATTTCTTAGGTGTTTAAGGTTTATATAAATTATGAACTGTAATCTTCAGTATTTACACTATAAACTTAGTCTCTAAGCTTTCATTAATTTGTTCAAGTCAAAATAAACCATTTGTAAATTACTCTGGTTTCTGAGAAATAATTTTACATGAAAACTTAAAAAATACATTATCTATTAACCATATTAGTGAAATGTAGTTTAATTATACAAAATGTAAACAAAATGTATTTTAGAACAGTTTTTCTTTACTAATTAAGCCAGTTTTTAAAATTTGTTTTAAAGAGCTGCTCAAATAACTTTGTTTTAGTATCATGGTACATGGCATTTATATTCCTTCAATTAGTTGGTTTTCAGAGACTAAAAAGAAAAAGTACAAAACTAAATAAATAGTTTTTCCAAATGAACTTAAGAGGATGATAGGATGATGTAACTTGACTACTTTAAAATATTTACTGGGGAACTATTGTTTTACTAGTTTAAAACCAAATCAAGTGTTTTGTCAAGACTTCAAAAAAACAACTAAATTATCTGTGAACAAATTGTTATATTTCTAACTGGTACATTTCCTTTTCTTTGGATAATCAAAGAATTGAAAAGTCTGTCATGAAATTAGATATACCAAACAAATTTATACTTCCCTCTTTTCTGTAATGGTCAGAGTCCTGATTTTTAATTTATTTTTGAGACCAGTAGCAACTTACGTATAAAATTACAAATGCATCCAAGATATCACTACCTAGAATACACCACTGTAGCTGTTAGCTTTTTATTTAATCACATTAAATACGATCATTCGTTTGTTTTGTGCTTTTCCAAGCCAAATTCATATTTATTTTTTTTCACCGTCTTCACCAAACGTCAGTAAAATTAGAACATTTCAGCTACAGAAATCGCTAATCCTTCAAGGTCGGTCTCAGCTCCTAGGTCTTAGGGAAGCTTCAACGAAAACGTGGTCTCGGCATAGTTGATTTTACCCGGAATTTTTCGTTTGCTTTTTTTGGAGGGATTGTTTGGTTTTGCTTAAAACAACCCTGTGGACCACAAAGGGGGTTAGTAAAGGAGGGGGCGGAATGAGTCAGTTTCTCTAGAAGCCCCGGAAAAATCAGGCACCTGGAAACGTATTATGTTGTTTTAACTAAAAAAGACGTATACATTCTAAGGTGCTGGAATCGAGCAGGGAAACGATGTGACTCCAGCAGCTGAGCATGGAGCAAACCTACGACCTCTGGGCGCTGGACGATGGGGGAAGGGAAGGGACTCTGCGGGCACCACGCGGTCAGCCCAAGGGGCGGAATTCACACGCACACGCACAACCATTTTCTACTCTTCCTCAGTTATCTCCTTCTTTCCTCCTTGGGGGCTGGGGTTGGGGTCTCACAGTTAAAGGGCAGGAAAAATGAGAGCAAGAAGAGAGGAACCCAATCTCACTCCTCAACAAGAACAAAACCAATGAGAGGGAGCAAAGGGTTATTTTCGCGCCACAAAAGATGGAAATCCAAGGGCTGCTCGATAGCCAATGAATGGGAACTAGCAAACGGCTCCGGCGGAGGTAGCCGACGGTGATAGGTTCCCTCCGTCCACCAATCGGGTGAGAGAAGCCCTCCCGCCCCCTCCCCAGCCAGGGGCGGTGTCTCTCTCCAAGCTGGTTGCTCAGACTCGGGCTCAGCTAGTCGGCCCCACAGAGAGCGAAGCCCCGCCCCGGAGCCGCGTTCGCGCGCCCAGTGCACCCGTCTCACCGCCCCGCCCCGCCCCGGGCATAGGCGGAGGGTTCAGGGAGCTCTCCTTGCGGTCTTTCTCCGTGGGTACCGAGCATCCCCCAGCTCCAGGGAGCCCCTGGCACACTCGAAACAGGCCGGAAGTGCGGCAGGGTCGCCAGACTCGCTGCCTGGTCCGCCCCGGCCGGCAGGGGAAGGACGAGCTCAGGTGGGGTAGTGCCGCGAGGGGGACGAGAGAGGCTCCCCTGCCCGGGCCCCCACGTCTAACCCTCCACGCGGCTCCGCGCGGAGGGACAGACCCCGAGGCGGAGCCAGCAGGCGCCTGTCCCGCGGCAGGGCTAGGGCAGACGGGTGGTCTAGGGCCTCTGAGGCGAGCAGCGGCCGACGAAGGATCCCGCCCTCTTTCTCCCGGCAGAGCCAGGGGAAAAAGGAAACATCTCCTAGGGCACCATTTTTTATTTTAAACAAAAATAACTGAAGGCATATTCTGAAGAGAGGGCAGAGCCAGGTTACCACTTATCACGCATCTGGTTTTAACAGATCAGAGTCCAGGAGAGCTGTTCGAAGGAGCAAGAGAATGTTAAAAAATACCTCCTATGAGGCCCAGGCGACGCGGCGGGCATTGCGTGCCCACCCGCGTTAAGGACTTCGGCTCTGGGCTGGTCTCAGAGGAAGCCAGGAGTTAGGGGTAGCAACAAGAATGCCCCTTCTCCCTCCTCTACCTGATAAGCCGTCGCTTATAACCTGTGGATACAGGAGGGGTAACCGACCTTATAAGCATGTTTTTTCTCCTTTAATATTACACTGACCTTTAAGAAACATTTTTATTGCCTTCAGGTCAGGAGATCAGGAGGAGGTGCAGCTGTCCAAAGAGTAAACAGGCTACAGTTGGAAAGACTCAACCGCATCAGAGCACATACAATGGGTGGGAGTCCTTCGTGGAGTTAACATTAATTAGGAGCTGCAGTTGCTTCAGGAAGAACTTGGAGTAGCCCATACACACGGTTAATTTCATGTGTGAGACTCATTCAGACTGGAGGTTACATCAACCTTATATTCATTCTTGAAAATCCACCGAAGATATTTTTACACTTGAAATGCCAGTAAAAAAACCCAATTACCCATGCTCTTTTTACTCAGCCATTGATCATATACTTATCCCTCAAATGCTAGGAAAATTCGAAGTGGAATGGACTGTATTTACCTCCCTTTTTGATGTCTGAGCTTATATAACTCGTGTATGTTTTTAAGGTCCTAGACGGAGTATCCAGTTTGTTATAATAATACACAGATTAAATTCACAAGAGCCCCAGGAACATATTCATCAAAACAGCACACACTTGTTTTAAATTCCAGCTGTTAGATTTGTTTGATAGTGACAGACAGGCACGGACTAGTATTTATGGAAAATAAACATTTTACCCCCTGCTTTAGAAGTATTTTCTTAGGTCTCAGTTTTAATAAGAGCAAGTACAGTCAAGAATCCAGAAGGCAACATTCAATTGATTTTTGAAAGCAAGTTGAACATATAAAATTGTTCTTATGAAAAATTACTAAAACTTAAATGGTCAACAGACTATAAAATTTAGAGAAAAGCAAATATTACTAAATGAATGAAAAGCATATTTCTCCAAATAGCTTTTGATCACATGCAACAGGTAAATGAAAAATAAATTCATAATTTGATATTTACATTTTGAATACCACAGAAGTCATAAAGAATACATATATTTTTTCCCTTTTTTTAGAACGAAGGTTCTCTTTTCAAAAACATGAAAAGGAAAAATAAGTAAGCTCTTTTTAAAAGTTAAATCTAACCAGAAACTTAAAATTTCACCACCAAAACGTTCTTTGAAGACATAGCTCATAACGCAGTTCAAAACATGATTACACAAGAACATGTTTGCCCCCTCCGTATCGTAAAGTAAAAACACTAAATTTCACTAAATTAAATGTGAATGAAAATATTGTGAAAGTGAGTTTACGTTTAAAAAGTTGGATTTGCTTGGCAGGAAAAGAAAAACCTGTTAGAAAGAAACAGTTGCATTTAAAATGGATGATCTGACACCTTCCGGTTTCTTAACACAAAATTATGTTCCCTTTAAAAGAAAAAATGTAAATGCTCTTTATACCATGCAATAATTCCCACATATTTAAAAAATAATCCGCCATTCATCTTTCAATTGGAAATCATACACCTTTAAATGCCATATACGGATTGGACCAAAAGAAATGAACTATATCAACTGTCATAATTACTGAAGATGATTCAGTGTAAACAGTATTTTCTCTACTACTCAATGCATTTTTCTAATAATAAGTATTAAGTCATTAAAGATTCTGGCTTATATTTCCATCCTATATATAATTGCAATCACTTTTTAAAAATAAGCATTCTTTTCCATGGAATACCTGTTAAAAATAAACCTCAAGTATCCTGGTGCACATGAAGCCTTTGAGTGGAGTACACAATCATGAAACACTCGGAGATTTCCAGAAGAACCCCAGCACTCATTTCCGTATTCCTCGTCTCCAGTCCTCATTTTGTCGGCCCAGTAAGGCTCCACCGGGCCCAGACCCTCCCCCCCACACCCACCATTGTACTCGTTACACACAGGGGAAATTATGAATGGTTCTCATGGCCAAATGCGGGCAGAAAAGAAGCAGAAAGAGACTCGAGCAATTTTTCGAGTGCAAATACCACCTAGGGGTAACGCAGAGCGGTCTTCCTGTTTTAGCAGTCCCAAGTTCTCCAACTAAAATTCTTTAAATAAAAGTACCAGCCTACCCCACTCCTCCTCCTCCTCTGGAAACTACAGGAAGAAATGGTTTCCGTTTAAATACCGACTTTTCCCACTCTGAATTCTCGGCTCCGGCCTCCGAGGCCCGGGACGCCCCCATCCCCACGCCAGAAACCTCGGCCCCTGCGCTCCCCTCCCCCACCGGTGGCCAAGCCCGCCCCCGGCCTCATTGATCCCGGAGCCTTTTCTGAATCGCGCAACCAATGGCAAACGCGAAGCCCAAAGCCACCGCGAGCGCAGGCGGAGGCGGAGGAGGTGTCGCCCAGACACCCGCCCAGGACGCCGCGGGCTCCCATCCCCCATCCCCCTGGCTCGGGGCCGCCCCACTTCCCCGGTGCCCGCGACTGTAAAGGGTGCACAGGGTGGGGCGCGTCTGCCCGCCTCTCCCGCCCGCACCCACCCACCCAGACACCCCCTTATTGCGTTTCCGTCCCTGCCAGCCCTGGGAAGGTGCTCGCGGCTTTGCCGAGGTTACACTTGTGTCATCAAAGCCACAAGGCGAGTTCGGAATGGGGACTCTTTGGCTTTGTTAATTACCTCTTTTTAAAAATCGAACATTGAAAACTCCGGTAAATAGAGCTGAGGAATTGCCTAGTTAGCACCCCGACTCCTATCTCATTTAAAAAAAAAAAATCAATATTTCTCCCCTCCCCCTCCGGATCCGCCCCGACCAGATAACCCTTTCTAAACTCCGTGGTGACAATCTGCTCCCCCGGCCGCGCTCCCCTCCATGCCTCGGCTGCGGCTCCTTTAGCATTTTCCGCCCCTCTTCCTCCTCGCCTTCTCACGGTCCCTCGCCCAATCTCGTTTCCCCTCCCCCTCTTCCTCCTCCTGCTAGCTCTTTTTTTCCTGCGAAGCCCACTCTAATTGAGGCGCTGGGATTCCTCACGTGAGACGTTGATTTGTAGTTTGAACACGTGGCTCATTCAAAAAGCCGGACACTCGGAGCGGATTTTTTCCGCCTCCTGCGCCTTCCTCCCTCCACCCCTTCTCCCCTCCCCCCTGCCAGTCACCCTTCTGGGTTTTTTATGGGGAGGCGGCGCCTGCCCTCACGTAGTGTGATATTTTCACAGTCCGCTGGCCGATGCCAGAGGGGTTGGGGAGTAAGAGACAAAAAGTAGTTTCCCCCCCTCCCTCCTCTCCTCCTTTTTCTCGCTAATCCCGCCTCCTCCTCCGAGTTAGGAAGACTCGTTGATGCGTTTGGGTTGTAGCAAGGCTTTTTCTTTTCTTCTTTTTTTTAATACCTAGAAAAGGAAAAACAGAAACCCTCGGATCTGATTTTTCGCTCCTCGTTCTTGTCCTTGGTTCTTAGTGTGTCTGTATTTTAACGGCGAGAAGAGAAGGGGAACAAAACCCGCCGGATCCATCCATCGCTGTGGGTGGTTTTAATTTTTCGTTTTTCTCTTAATTTTTTTAAACAACCGCTCTTCACAATGAACAAACTGTATATCGGAAACCTCAGCGAGAACGCCGTCCCCTCGGACCTGGAAAGTATCTTCAAGGACGCCAAGATCCCGGTGTCGGGACCCTTCCTGGTGAAGACAGGCTACGCGTTTGTGGACTGTCCGGACGAGAGCTGGGCCCTCAAGGCCATCGAAGCGCTTTCAGGTGGGCCCCGGCCGGGCTCCGCCGGGACGCCTGCCCAGCTCCGCGCCTCTTGCCCGGGCCTGCCGGGGTCGGGCCGCGGCTGACACGGGGTTGTCCACACAGGGCCCCGGCCTGGGCGGGCGGGGGAGAGGGGATGAGGCCCGGGCGCCTGCACGCGTGGGTCGGGGCCCTTCTCCCAGCCCGGGCGCCTACCCGGCCCCCGCGGCTCCCCTCCCCCGCCGGGCTTTGAGGGCTGAGAGCGAACGCGCTGTCAAGAAAGCCCCGGCGCGGGCTCGGAGGGGAGGCGTGGGGGACTGTGTGGCGCCTGGGAGCGGGGCTGGAAGGGGGGGGTGTGCTCGCTCCGCGCCCCGCCCGGGCCCAGGCGCGTGCTCCAGGCTCCGGCCCGCCGGGCCTTGCTTGGGGACCGAGAGCGAACGCCTGTTTCTCGCTCCTTCCTTCCTCTCCCTGCCGGTTGTGGTGTTGGTTCGCTGCCTCCCCTCCCGCCCCAGACCCCGGCCGCGGGAGAACTCAAAGTGGCCTTGACCCGGCTGCCGAACGAGGCCGCGGGTGGTGCCTAGCACGGGCGGCCCCGCGCTTCCCCTCAACCTTGCGGGAGGCGGGCGAGGGCGACCCGGGTTATTTGCTCGACCTTCCCGCGTACAACGAGCTAGAGGGGCAGGTGGGCGCGGGCGACCACGGGTCGCCTCGGAGCGGGTCCCGCTGTGGCGCCGGGCTGCCAGGCTTCGGGCCGCGGCCTCCGGGACTGGTGGGGAGCGCTCGGCGAGGGCGGGGGGCCGTGCGTGGCGGGGAGGCGCGCGGGGGTGGGACGCCCGGGGGAAGGCTGTGTTCAGGTCCCACTCCGAGCCACATGGCTTTCGGGGTGGCGGGTGCTGCGCCGTCCCTCGCGCGCTGTGCAGTCTGTGCTGAGCTGCGCCTCTGGACGTTCGCTCTTGCCGCTCCTGCCTTGCGGTCCTCGAGCCTTTCCCGCCGCTCACTGCCAGTTCCCGGCGGGCCTGGGCTTGAACCCGGGAGAAGGGCCTGGGCGCCCTCTCCTGAAGAAAGCCCACGTAGCCCCTTCCCCCGAGCTTGTCTTCTGGAGTCTCTGGGGAAGCGGACGGGGTTGGGGGGGGCGGGTAGAGTGTTCCCGAAGTAGTGGGTCAGCAAGTTGATCCCCCTTCCCACCCATCTGTAAGTTACACACACGCAGCCTCCAGGGGCTCAGCTTCCCACGCGCGGGGCCGGTTTCTCTCTCGGCTTTGAGCCACGTCCGGTGTCTTTCGGGGTCTCAGGAGGCCACTCGTGTCGCTGCTTAGGCTGTGCGGGTCCTTCGGGCCCAGAGAGCCGCTAAACCGGGCCAACTGCTCCTCCACCTCTTGTGTGTCCGCAGGTAAAGTGGAACTGCACGGGAAACTCATAGAAGTTGAGCACTCGGTCCCCAAAAGGCAAAGGTGAGCTTACTTATTATCTTCTCATTGATTCTGTTCTCAACCATTGGGAGGAGAGACTCAACACAGCTGAAAACAACTTTTCCTTTTACTGTTATTGGGTTGCTGTATGACTTGGCGTTTCTCGTCTTTTGCCCTAAAGTTTCTGGCAGGTGTGTGTGTGTGTGAGTGTGAATGTGTGTTGGTACTGCTGTGAAGGAATAGACGACTTGTCTGTGGCCCCTGCCACTGGATTATTGTTACTGGTAATAAAGTCGCTTAAGGAAGCTCTCACAGCTACATGTTCTCCGGCAGAGTAGGTCAAGTTGCTGCAACAGGAAATCAAAGTCTCAAAGGGCAGTTGCTGGGCATCTGTGGGAATTAGGAAGCAATGGGTGACCGCTCCAGCCCGCCGCCCCCCACCTGAAAGTGCAGGATAGGCGGAAGCAGCTGCAGACACGCGCGGGTGTGGCGTGCCTTTCCTTCTCTGTCCCGAGTTGGCGGCGACGAGTCTGAGAGGCCTGGGAGGCCGTCCGCACATCTGAGAGGAGAAGAATTTGCCTTTACCCTGGTAGCTCGCCCGCCGGGATTGGAACACGTGAGTGAACGCCTGGGCTTCTCCTGCCCAGAAGCGCCTTTCAGTCACTGCAAGTAAGACAGCTTTCTGCAAACCCGCCTTTGTCTCCAGGCCTTCCCCCCCACTCCCCCCCAACGCCCCCATTTAAAAAATACTTTTGCTTACAGATAAGCACCAAGAGATGGAGAAGGCTGAAGATTTTTGCTACTTAAACAAGGGGGATTGCACTTTTCGGAAAGCATATGTAGTGTGTCAGTTTACAGAATGTTTGGAGACTGTGTTTTAATCTCTTAAGTATTTTGGAGAAATGGCTCCCTTCTCCAGAGCAGGCCAGATCCCGGCTCTGTAGCTCTGACTTGAAAGGCTCTGCTTCCTCCCGGTGGTGCTGGTGTTGGCTTATGCGTTGCTGGGCTTTGCAAGGTGGGGTTAGTTTCTTCCTTTCCCCCCTCCCATCCCCCACTCCCAACCTGGGCCAAGTAGTAAGCTGGAAGTTAATTTAAACTAGGGCAGCCAGAGCGTCTGGTTAGATATTGGTGAGGGTGTGTACGCTGGAGGGCGGAAAGGGTTTGCTGTGCATTTCCCTGGTGCTTGGCTGGGAGAGATGGCTACCTAACAGGTCATCCTATGCCTATTTTTATTTTTTTAATTTATTTTTAAATTATTTTACTTTATTTTAAAGAGAGTTTCTTTTTTAGTTTCTTTTTAAAATTAATTAATTAATTTTTGGCTGTGTTGGGTCTTCGCTGCTGCATGCAGGCTTTCGCTGGTTGTGGCGAGCGGGCTTCTCATTGCGGTGGCTTTTCTTGGTGCGGAGCACAGGCTCTAGGTGCACGGGCTTCAGTAGTTGTGGCACGTGGGCTTCGGTAGTTGTGGCTCGCGGGCTCTAGAGCGCAGGCTCAGTAGTTGTGGAGCACAGGCTTAGTTGCTCCATGGCATGTGGGATCTTCCCGGACCAGGGATCGAACCCGTGTCCCCTGCATTGGCAGGCGGATTCCTAATCACTGTGCCACCAGGGAAGTCCCTATGCCTATATATTTTTTTAATTTATTTATTTTTGGCTGCGTTGGGTCTGTTGCTGCGTGCGGGCTTTCTCTAGTTGCGGCGAGCGGGGGCTACTCTTCGTTGTGGTGCGCGGGCTTCTCCTTGCGGTGGCTTCTTTTGTTGCGGAGCATGAGCTCTAGGCGTGCGGGCTTCAGTAGTTGCAACACGCAGGCTCAGTAGTTGTGGCGCATGGGCTTAGTTGCTCCGCGGCATGTGGTATCTTCCTAGACCAGGGCTCGAACCCGTGTCTGCTGCCTTGGCAGCCGGATTCTTAACCGCTGCACCACCAGGGAAACCCCCTATGCCTATTTTTAGATTGAGCTCTCTTCCAGGTAAAGCACTTTTACAAATTGTGTTTTTGTTTGCCAGCCTGTTTGGATTTTTGTGGATTTCTCTTCATGTACTTAATTTTCATCAGGATAGTTGGAAAGGGATTTGGCGTGGCCAGATTTAGTTCTAGTTGGGAATTTTGGTAGGGGTCAAGTTATTTTATATAGCAGAATGGAGTTCTCTTTTAAAAGCTTCTAAAACAATAGAACGTGTACTGAAAACTATCTAAATTGATCTCAGTTTAATAAACAATTGAAAAATTGCGGGAGAAGTCATAGCTCCTTAAAAAAAGGTTAAAGGCATAGTCTGAATTGTTTACCTACTGGAAAAAAATGTAAGCACATTCTTCAAATTCTAATTGATTTCATGTTTAGCCACTGTATCTTAATTTTCTTCAGATGTTGAATAAGAAATAGGCAGATGGTTGTGTTGAAGGACAGGCATTTTAACATTTGAGAGTTTCTAAATTTAAACATTAAGTGTCTTGACCTGTGTGTAAATGCAATAACTTTGCTTTACTCTCCTGATTTTCCTTCTCCAGGCTGGTGTGAATTTGTCCCCCATGTGTAGGGAATTAAAAACATTGTCTGGTTAATAGACTGCCTGTTTTATTCTTAAAGGCTTTTGCCCAACCTAAAAACATACTTAGTTTACTTGTTACTTTATGGCAAACAGGAGTTGCTGCTTAGGAAATCACATAAAGTAAAATGTTACCAGTGGCAGAAAGTATTTATCAATGGAAACTTCTTCAGTTTATTAACAATGTAGATTAAATTTTGTAGCTGATTTGCATTAGCATTAAAATGCTGAGGATTTTGAATGTTATTGTCTTACTAGCAAAGTAAATAGGAGTGAGTACATTGGAGACAATTTTTTTTTTTTAACTGATTTAGAGAGCAATCAAGTAAGTCCTTTGCTTGTACAGAAATGGCTAAAAACAACAATAGAGCTTGCTTTCTCTGCCAGGGGATTTTTAAAAAAAATTTTTAATTTTAATTTCACTTATTTATTTTTGGCTGTGTTGGGTCTTCGTTACTGCATGCGGGCTTCTCTTCATTGCGGTGTGCGGGCTTCTCATTGCGGTGGCTTCTCTTGTTGTGGAGCATGGGCTCTAAGGCATGTGGGCTCAGTAGTTGTGGCTCGCGGGCTCTAGAGCGCAGGCTCAGTAGTTGTGGCACACGGGCTTAGTTGCTCCGCGGCACGTGGGATCTTCCTGGATCAGGGATCGAACCTGTGTCCCCTGCGTTGGCAGGCAGATTCTTATCCATTGCGCTACTGGGGAAGCCCTGCCCAGGGAGATTTGCCGGAAATCTATGTCACAATTTTGTTCTAACTGAACCTTGGAACTGTGTTGTAGTTTTCCTTATCTGGACTGTTCCACTGTCTGAATAGGCTTTGGGAGAGGGCAGAGAAGGCACCTTCGTGATCCACATGCCCAGCACCTATAGGAGGGTCAAGAGGTGGTACTGGTGACAGTGAATTGAATGCCGCGGACCAGCCCTTGCCAGTGAGCCTGCTGGACTTCTGGGTGGAGTTCTTTGTGCTTAGCAGTCATTGCATTCCATCCCATCATCATGTGGGCACCTGAGGCAGGCATACCCACATATGCAGCAGTGACCTTTATACCTGCTGTGCAAGGCATGTTGGGAGCCCGGTGCAGAAGAATGCTTATGGCAGCACTCTGAGATGGATCAATGGGCTTGCAGCAGCTAAACAGGGGAGCAGGCCCAGGGGGTGATTTGATGCGTGGTAGGATGGCCCAACTCTGACGGGGAGCAGAGCTGGGTGGGACCATTTCAGGAAGGGGCATTGTTGAGTTTGGTTCAGACCAAGCCTAGCTGCTGATTACCCAAGTCACAAGGGAATGTGGAAGGAATGTTGCTTTTCTGCATTCAGATACCCCCCAGTTGGGGAAGATTATAGCAGTGCTTCACAGAGTTTGAGGTCCCGTGCATCCAGAATGAAGAGAAGATTGCACTGAGTACCAGTGATAGTGTTGTACTTTTTGTTCCAGATATAAAAGATACAGCACATGAAGACTTGGCTTCACTCTGGAGGTATAAGCTTTAAAAAAAAAATTTCCCTCCCTCCTTGGGGGTGAGGGTGGGTGTGAAAATTGTTTTGACTTTGGAAGACGGTGGCTGACTTTGGTTGGAAGAGTCACTGGTATCTTGGGGAACCTTGGTGTGCCCCTATATGATTTTGTAAATAGCGCCGATTTCCTTTTTGTTATGTTGTGGGCTTTGGGCATGGGAGAGGTAACAGGAAAGTTGCTGACGCTGGGGAACTGAGCGGATGGTGGTTTAATTCGTTTTCCATTACTTTTTTAAATTATGAGAATTTGTGTATTTTCCAGCTTTTTCTAGCTTAAACTTCCTCATGATTTAGCTCTTGGCCTTGATTAGAATTGTACGTAGCCAAAACATATTTGAATGAAAGAGAAAAAATAGTGGGATATCATAGTTAATATTTTTCCAGGAAGGATCCGTTAAAACAGACTGTGGTGCCTAAGCTCAAATGTCTTTGTTTCTTGCTTCCTTAAAATTAAAAAAAAAAAAAAAAAGGAAATAAAATGAACAGCTTATTTCCGTATTAGAATCTTATGTTTAGCATATAAATGGGGTAGAGCATGTATAAAAATTACTGTGGTTTTAAATATATCTTACTTTAAATGGCCATTTAAAAGCTAGTGCTGCCTTTTAAAAGCTGTTAAGTATAGAATAGGATGGTGCCATGACTAGCCATGTGCCCATTAGCCAGGGCATAAGACCCTGTTGTCTCAGGACGGTAAAAGCTGTTTCTAATGCTAAATATTTTAACAGGTATGCCCTTGGTTTATCAGTGGTGGTACAGGTGAATCTTGTGAATTAGGGAAATTTCTCAAACATGCATAGCCCTGAGATTCTGAATGTTAGGAAACTTTCACGGCTGGTAAAGAATCATAGGCAAGGTTATCTTTGCAGTGCTCGGTTTAAGATCAGTAATGCATGACTGCTTAAGTGGTTGTAGCCAATGAGATTTTTCTTGATTTCACGTTGTTTTCTCAGTACGGTTTGAGAAAGTTTTCTCACTTTTCTTTCTCACTTTATTAGAATTTTAAAAAAATGTTGATAAGTAGCTTCTGTGTGGCTGTCCATGATAACAAGGAAGACGTTATGAAAACGTGACATGTGCCTGGAGCCAGTGGGAACTGAGAATCTTGGCTTCTGTTTCTGGTTTCCTTTTGATTTGTGTGATGACTTACATTCTCTGTTCACGCCAAATGCCATTATAATAAACTAACAGGAGGCATATTTTGTTCTGAGTTTTGCATTCTGCTTGAAATAAATGAGTTACCAGCTAAGGTTTAAAAATATATTTTGGAATTGCAGAGAGCTGGGCTTTTCCCTGTAAGGAACTTGACTTGTATTTCTTTTCTGTAGTATGGTAGTTCAGTTGCTTTTGCACGTGTACCTCTTTTGGGCAGTCAGCAAGAGGGACATGATCTTTGCCGTACTTTGAAATGCTTTTGTGAGCCACACTATTGTAGTTCATGTGTTGTTATAGGTCTGGGATTTTGTATTAAAGTGAAGCTGTTGAGCCACCTTGATATATATTTTGAAGCAACTCCATTTTAATAGTCTTTAGCAGCATTCAGACAGCAACTTTTCTAGCAGTAACTAATTTTGAAAAGTGAATTATCCATTCAGGAACGCTGGTGGTTGGTTTCGTCTGGGAGGAAGGAGAGAGTCTGTGCTATTCTTAGCTGAGTTTCCTTTATCAACTGTTGACTCTGATTCAAACTTCTAGAGTCATAAGACAGGAGGTGGCAGTGTGGGAGCAGTGACCAAGGGATAGGATTGGCATTTTTATTTTTAAAAATTTTTATTGAGTTATAATTTACATACCATACAATTCACTTGCTTTACTTGTGCAATTCAGTGATTTTTGGTATATTTACAGAGTTGTGTAACAGTCACCACAGGCATAGAAGTTTTTGTTGTTGTTTGTTTGGTTTTTGTTTTTTTTTTGGCCACATGGCATGTGGGATCTTAGTTCCCCGACCAGGGATTGAACCCGTGACCCCTGCATTGGAAGTGTGAAGTCTTAACCGTTGGACTGCCAGGGAAGTCCCTGGATTGGCATGTTTACATAAGATCTCTGCCCCATAAATCTGATGTTTACAAATGGACTTTGACTACAGAGTTTTGCTTGAAAGCTGGTTGCAAACAGTTTTCGGTGTTCTATTAAAATTTATCATGGTCTGAAATTGCTGTTTGGTAAGTATTTGGTAAATAAACACAGCTATAATAAATATCAATACAGTATAGGAATTTTGTTTCCCTGAAGGGGAGTCCATAGTACATAAATTACGTGTTTGAGAGAATTATGCTGAGGCCATTTAACTTGATTAGGAAAAGGTTTGAAATTATGGAATTATTGTTTCCTCAAACCAAACTTTGAAATGAAAAAAAAAAATCCTGTTAAAAATCTAGTGGAACTCTAAGCTGAACGAGGCCTGAGTCCTTAGAATATCGGCCATTATCACTTAGTTGTTTAGGATGTTGATTCCATTGTCATTATGATGTTTCAGTTCTCTATCGCAGCCCTCTGAAAACTGGTGGCTCGGAACAACAGCAACTTACTTTTTCCTGTGGTCATATGGGTCTGTTAGGTGGTTAGTTCTCTTCCACGTGGTATCATTTTGAGTCATTTACTAAGCTGGGCTAAAAGGTCCAAGAAGACTTCACTCACATGTCTGGCCTCTTGGTGCTTATCCAGGTCATCTTTCTCTACTCGGTATCTCATCACTCAGTAGTGGCCCCTGGCTGGCTACCGCAAGTGAAATCAGAAGCTGCGGGGCCTCTTAAAGGCTAGATGCAGAATTGGCACGTTGTTGCTTTTAATCCCATTCTACTGATAAATGCAGGCCACGAGGCCAGGACAGGTTCAAGGGGGATGTGGAAATAGCTTCCCTCTCTTGATGGCGGAGTGGCATGCATGTACACAGAGGAGGAATTGATGGTGGCCATCTTTGTAGATCTTCCACAAATTGAAGGAGGGGAGTGTTTAGGCTTGAAAATACTTAGAACATAAAATACCTGAAAATAGCATTTAGCGCTAGAAATGGGGAGCCAGTCCCCTTGTAATATGCTGGTAAGAGAGCATGGTGTTAACTTTTGAGGTAACGAGTAGTGGTCAGTCTCTGTTTATTTCTACAGAACAGCTAATAGGGTTTGCTGATGGATTGGATGAGAGGTGTGAGAAGAGGAAAGGATGACAAGGTTTTTTGACCAGAACAACTGGTTGGAAGGTGGTGCCATTGACCCAAATGGAGAGTATTGTGAGACAAACAGGTTCTTGGGTGGAAGTCAGGAGCTTTACTTTTGGCATATTTTGTTTCTAATGCCTATTAGAAATGTAAATGATGATGTCAAGCAGGTAGTTGGATATATTGGTCTGGAGCCCAGGAGAAGGTAGGAAGCGGAGGTGAGCATCAGAGGCTTCATTAGCTTGTAGTATTGAAATCATGGAACTGGACAGGATCATCAAGGAACTGAGCCTGGAGCTCTAGGAGGAAGGAAGGACCAGCAGAGGAGAGGGAAGGAGGTCAGTGATTAGCGGAAGTCAAGCACAGCGAACTGTTTCTGGGAGAGAAGTGAAGAAAGCCTGTGGAGAAGGAAAGTAATCAACTGTGTAGAGTATCACTGAGAGTTTGTGCTTTAGATGGATGAAAAAGTGAGTGGGAGCGGTGTTAAGTCTCAGCCTTCTGGCTTTGCTGTAAATAAATGGAGAGCGATTTACAAATTTTGGAGCAACCTGGAATACAGCCTTTCATCCAGAATTCATTTATTAGGCTCTTAGTTTTTTTTTTTTTAAATGTTCCAGAAACATCTATAAGTATGTTCTATTTATAAGTTGCTAGAGATGGAAGCGGCTCCTAAGGTTAGTAGATCCTCCTCTTGTTCAGTGGACAAGACTTGTTGGTAACAGTTGACCTACCCTCTGGCGTCTGTTTTCACCCTTCTGGTGACTGTGAGCTCACTTTCCCGTGGACAACCCATTCTGCTTTTTATTAGTACATATTTGGTTCCAAAACAGTGCAAAGTCCAGTGCTTCTATGCGCTTGTCTAAATACTTGATTAAAGACAAGCAAAGGCTGAAACTAATGGCCACAATATTTTTGAATATTATGGGCGAGGTTTAAAATACTTGAATCACTTTGTTATTTTACTATACTTGAATAAAGCATTCCGTCCATTTTATTAATAAAATTTAAGTTATAAGAAATATAAGAAACCCTTGAAGTGCCCTAAATTCTCTCATTTTTGCATATTAAAAAATCTGGTCCTTGGTAAAGTAGCCTCCTTCTCAAATTATGAATGCTGTCTTTGGCCACAGGAGTCACCAAAACAAGGTGATAGGTTAGAGCACTTCGTTTTGAGACAGGTGACTTGGTCTGAATAACTCTTTTAAGACTTTCTTTGTCTATGCAAGTCCTTTAATTAATAGAATGCTACCTCCAGAATGTGTTAAACACCTACTATTTTAAGAGAGAAAACTAATAAAAATGAGATAGCACAATAGGGTTTTTTAAAAATGGTATTAGTTGCTTTACCAAAGGATTTTCCGTAAAGCCCTGGGAGAAGAAGTGACTTGCCCATGGCACTGCAGGTGATTAGTAGAAGCCATTTCCAGGTCCTGTGACTCTGCCCTGTCTTCATTTCTCCCATTTAAAGTTGTCAAATCCTCAAAAAGTAGCTTACACAGCAGCCTGATCTTGTTTGCAGTGGCAAGTTGGAGCAGAGATGTCCTGTTTCTTGCTTTCTCTGAAGAAAAAAGAAATCTTGTTTGGCTTCTTTGAAGGGTTGATTTATTGTCTTCCTGCAGGAAAAAGACAGGTACAGGTAGTCTGGAATCCGGGGCTTACTGCAGAATAAAAATATCCGGACATCCTGTTTTAAGACAGAAAATGAGACTACTTTTTCCTTGAAGGTTTTTTTGTTTTGTTTTTTTAAGCAGCTTCATCTTAGTATAAATGAATTGCAGGGAAGTTGGAGGGGGCCTAAGGAGATATGAGAGTAGAACAGAGGGCATGAGGAGGTAGATGCCATGGCTTTATCCTAGGCAGGTGATTGTGATTCACAGCATGTGTTTTAGATGGCAGAGGAGGTAGAGGTGTCCTGTGTGGAGTCCATGGTGCCTGGTTGTCCCGCCTTGTTACCAAGTTTAGTAGGATCCTGCCTTGCGGAAAGAAGTCTCTTAAACTTGGAATACTAAGGATTGGGAGAGAGTAGGAGGGGGAAATCGTACTGAAACATATATATATATATATATATATTTTTTTTTTGCGGTACGCGGGCCTCTCACTGTTGTGGCCTCTCCCGTTGCGGAGCACAGGCTCCGGACGTGCAGGCTCAGCGGCCATGGCCCACGGGCCCAGCCGCTCCGCGGCATGTGGGATCTTCCCAGACCGGGGCACGAACCCGTGTCCCCTGCATTGGCAGGTGGACTCTCAACCACTGCGCCACCAGGGAAGCCCGTACTGAAACATCTTGATGAGGAGCCCTGATGCTTGCCTCATGTGCTCTTGTTGAACTGAAGGGTGTAGCCAGAAGAATGTTACATCTGGGTTTGAATCCCAGCTCTACTTTCTGAATTCATGATGATAAATGTTTAAGGATGAGGAAATCAAATCTGGGAGGTTAGAATGGAAAGGATGCCTCATAGGATCCTGGGGATGTGTATAAAGCATCAATAGAGCATCACCCAGTAGTCACTCCCATGGCAGCTGTTACATTTTTTCCTCTTGAGATTCAAATGTGAAGGCTGGATGTATATTACATTTGGTGGTGATAACAGAAATATGAAAAATTTTTGTTCTGTTTGGGATGTGGGCTCATAAAAGTAGAAATCTTTGGGTGGTGTCTTTTTGTTTTTATCTTCATTGAGTATGTATTACTTAAAAAAAATTAAGGTATAACCTAGGTATGATAGAGTATATGAATATTAAACATTTTGATGAATTCTTAACAAATGTATACATGTAAATTAATTCGAAACACATGAATTATGAAAATGTGAAAATATTTGTTCTTTAATCCTCCCTATCCCCATGTATTTCCCATGTCTTATAGCTGGTAACTTGGTATATTAGTTTTCAGAAATTTTTCTGTGCATGTATCCACACTTTTTAATTTAATAATCAAATCATACTGTTTATTTTTTGTGCTTTTACTAAATAATGTATCCTGAAGAATCTTCAGTGTAGGTGCAAATAGTTCACTCTCCTTAAACCAAGTTGCATTGCAACAATATAAATAGTTGCAACAATTTAAATGTTCTTTTCATAGTGATTTCAGTGGAGCATAAGTATATGTATGTCATAGGACTCTTGGTTGGATATATATATATATTTTTAATAAATGTATTTATTTTTGGCTGAGTTGGGTCTTTGTTGCTATGTGCGGGCTTTCTCTAGTTGTGGCGAGCGGGGGCTACTCTTCGTTGCTATGCGCGGGCTTCTCATTGCAGTGGCTTCTCTTGTTGCAGAGCACGGGCTCTAGGCGCATGGGCTTCAGTAGTTGTGGCGCGGGCTTCAGTAGTTGTGGCACGTGGGCTCTAGAGCGCAGACTCAGTAGTTGAGGTGCACAGGCTTATTTGCTCTGTGGCATGTGGGATCTTCCCGGACCAGGGCTCGAACCCGTGTTGCCTGCATTGGCAGGTGTATTCTTAACCACTGCACCACCAGGGAAGCTTGGTTGGATATTTCTCTAAGGTAAATTCTTAGACTGAAAATTGCTATGTCAAAAGACATGCACATTTAAATTTGGAAGTGCTCTGCCGAAAACGTAAGTTTACTTTTATTTTTATTTTTATTTTTTGCGGTACGCGGGCCTCTCACTGTTGTGGCCTCTCCCGTTGCGGAGCACAGGCTCCGGACGCACAGGCCCAGCGGCCATGGCTCACGGGCCCAGCCGCTCCGCGGCATGTGGGATCTTCCCGGACTGGGGCGCGAACCCGTGTCGCCTGTATCGGCAGGCGGACTCTCAACCACTGCACCACCAGGGAAGCCCAGAAAACGGTCTTTTCAAGCATGGAGGACTGTATCATTCTAGGAACAGCCTTATTCTTTCTACTATGGATGTTCTGCTGACTCTCACAAGTTTAGGTCCCGATTCATTTGTGTCCCTTGCATGTAAAAATTAAGTCAAAAGCTATAAAGATTAAATTCTGAAAACTTAAAGTTCGAATACCTGAAGTTTATGTTCTCTTATACTTACCACCTTGAATTTTGGATCTTACCTCAGAAACTAACAATACTTACTTGCAGTGGGAGCTTTACTAAATAATATTTTGAGGAGAAATTTGATTAAGAATTAGTTTTCAAAGCAAAATAAGCAAAGACAACAAAAAACAACAACAACAAAAAGAATTAGTTTTCAAAACAAAGTCCTACTCAGCTTGCCACTGGAGCTGGGCAGATGATGATTGGCGAGCCTATTTAAGAAAACCTATGATGATGATGATAGAGTTCTTTCCAGTGATCCCCAAATGTTTACTACTTTTTTAAACTCAGCTGTTCTTACAAAAATGGAGAAGCTCTTGCTTTTCTTTGGAGAGATAAGTGTGGTTGAAAATTTTAATTTCTGTATTTTTGGTGTGCAAATTTACCTATTTCTGCATTGTTTTTGCGTTTCAGAAGTGAATTCATTCCTTATGGCTTATAAAATATTTTTAGTTTAACAAGCATAGATGGAGCACCTGTGCTTGTAGGCAGTTCGATACTAGGTTTCAGGGGCTAGAAAGGTGAATAAGATACTTGTTCTAAAGAAAAGTACATGGAGTATAGTGACTTGTACTTTGTTCTGTGTCCATCCCTGAGTGATACTTTTGTTTTCAGCACTAACAGTGGCTCACAGTGCCAGTGATCCCAGAGGTGGATTAATATCTCTGCAGGTAGAGAAGTGGTAAATACATCATGAGGTATATATGGGATGCCCCAGAAACACAGGAGGCGCATTGGGCTTAGCTGAGTGTTGGTGCAGCCAGCCAGGCATAGGTTCAGAGAGCAAGGCATGTGAAGGCAACTGAGGCTAACTGTGCAGTGGGGATGGGAAAGGCAGAAGAGACAGCAGGAGGCAAGGCATGTAAGTGTGAAATACCCTGGTGTGTGCGGGGGAATGGCAAGCTGTTCGGAATTAGAGAGGCCCGAGTGTGAGGCAGGATTGTGGTGGAGCCTGAGCCCAGAGGGGCAGCAAGGGCACCCCGTGTTCTGCTGGGCTCAGGAGATCTGATTCTTCATGCGTTTAACTTTAGGGGTTCACTCAGTTTAGTTAATGTCATTTAGCAGATGGTTATTTGGGATCATCTCATGCAAGACTTGATGCTTGGGTTAATTTGGGGATCTGCTCACCAGCGATTATGTTCAGCTGCTTTTACCTCTTAAGTGCTTCCTGGAAACGGCTGTGCCCCAGAACGTTACATGGGGCATGGAGCTGTTCCCGGGACACCCTCTGACAGGGTGACTAGGGTAAATCGTGAGAGGCCTAGGAACCCTGTAGTAAGGCTGACTGAGCCTGTGCCGCTTTTTTAAGGTCAGTTATGACAGCCATAGTTTTAGTCAATGGTAATGATCAAACCACCTGGTATTATTTGATTTTATTAAGACATCTCAAATGATATAATGAACCTTTGGAGGAAAATGAGACCCTTCTATGTGCACACACTATTTTTTTTTTTTTAAGCAAGGCAAGAAAAATTTATTTTTTAATTGTAATTTTTATTTTTTGGCCATGCCCCGTGGCCTGTGGGACTTTTAATTCCCCAGTCAGGGATCGAACTGGGCCCTCTGCACTGAGAGCGTGGAGTCCTAACGACAGGATTGCCAGGGAATTCCCAGGAAAATTTAAACATAAAAAGATGTTCTCTGCCCTGTGGCCTCCCCTCTCCCCGCACTGTGCATTGTGTATCTGCATTAGGCATTGACCAAACCTCCCCCATCAGCAGAAATACCTGCTCAGCCATAAAGAGCAACATTCTCCGAGCGTCAACAAGACAACTCCTAGATCTTCCATTTCTTTCTTAGATCTACTAATTTTTCATTGACGTGTACTTAGTCTTCTATTTTTTTGTCAGTTTAGATGATATCTCCCTCCCTCCCTAGACTAAAATGATGAGATCAATGTTCTTGTATTACCTTTTACCTTCTTTACCCATTTCTCTCCCAGTTTTTTTACTTTTATAATTTTTTTAAAATTGAAGTATAGTTGATTTACAATGTTAATTTCTACTGTACGGCAAAGTGATTCAGTTATACATATACATTATTTTTTATATTCTTTTCCATTATGGTTTATCACAGGATACTGAATATAGTTCCCTGTGCTATACAGTAGGACCTTACAGTTTATCCATTCTGTATATAATAGTGTGCATCTGCTAATCCCAACCTCCCACTCCATCCCCCACCCCCACCCCCTTGGCAACCACAAGTCTGTTCTCTGTCTGTGAGTCTGTTTCGTAGGTAGGTTCATTTGTGTCATATTTTAGATCCCACTGTGCACGCACTATTAACTGAGCAAAATTAGGGGCAGCAGTACACAAACTGTTGGGAGGGTCAGTGGTATCTTGCTTCGAATCACACAGACGTCAGTTAGAATCCTTGCTCCTCTCTGTGATCCCAGGCAAACTGATGCTACTCTGGATTTCTCCGCTTATCTGTAAATAGGGGCAATAAAACTTATTGCACGAGGTTGTTGGGAATTAAACGGTAATGTTTGTAAAGGACTTCTTGGAGTATCTGACACCTAAGAGGTGGTGTCTCATATTAGTAAACTTGTGTATTTACAAGTGGAGATTGAAAATAAGAGTTGAGTGTATCTACTCCTGCTTAATCCCATAGTTTGCTCTCACATGTACAGATACATAGCAATGTTTCACACTTCTTTGTAGAGTATGAGTTATGCATTGTGAATAAGTTAAGAATTTGTATTAAAAAAAAGTTTGTACTTTATGTCTGGATATGTAGGTCTTAGCATCCCTAAAATGTGTCTAGTTAGGAAATTCTCTTAAGAGAGATCATATTATTTAAAAAAAAAAGACTAGGAGATAAAGAACTCCTGTTAATCTCAAAAAGGTAGACAACATACTACAAAAATGTACAAAGGATAAGCAGCAGTTCAGAAGGGGTTATCTGAAAGGCCAATCTACTTAGGAAAAGATACCCTATCTCACTAGTCATTAGGCAAATGCCAATTGTAATGGCATTTTTGCCTATCAAGTTGGGAAAAATGAACAAGATTGGTAATACCTGGTGTTGGCAAGAGTGTGTAGGAATGGGCACTCAAACGGCTAGAATGTAAATTGGCAAAGACTTCTTGGCATGCCATTTGGGAGTATCTGTTAGAACTTAAAATGTGAATACCCTTCAAGTATTATGGAACACAACCTAGTCTTCATAGTTTTGTGTGGTCTGTAAGCATAGTTTTAATCAACAGTATTGTAAAGGAGTTGAAATCACTAGGCAGGACTTGGTGAAAAGGTCTTTGGGTGGGAGTCCAAAATACATGCAGATAAACTTTTAGGTTTTGTTATATCACTCATTACATTTTAATAGGTATTAGGTAATCTGGAACTTTCACCATTGTCTACTTTCCAAGCAAAGAGGATCCCTAGCCTTAATTTGACTGTCTGGAACATTTTGAATTTACTCATTTTTGAGCTTTAGAGGGTAGATTTTTATAAAAAATAAATTTATTTATTTATTTTTGGCTGCATTGGGTCTTCCTTGCTGCCTGCAGGCTTTCTCTAGTTGCAGCGAGCAGGGGCTACTCTTTCTGTGGCGCGCGGGCTTCTCACTGCGGTGGCTTCTCTTGTGGAGCATGGGCTCTAGGCGCACCGGCTTCAGTAGTTGTGGCACGTAGGCTCAGTAGTTGTGCCTCTTGGTCTCTAGAGCGCAGGCTCAGTAGTTGTGGCGCACAGGCTTACTTGCTCCTCGGCATGTGGGATCTTCCCGGACCAGGTCTCGAACCCGTGTCCCCTGCACTGACAGGCAGATTCTTAGCCACTGTACCACCAAGGAAGCCCAATTTTTAAATAAAAAAAAAAAATTTATTGGAGTAATTGCTTTACAATGTTGTGTTAGTTTCTGCTGTACAATGAAGTGAATCAGCTATGTGTATACCTATATCCCCTGGCTCTTGGACCTCCCTCCCACTCCCCCCATCCCACCCATCTAGGTCATCACAGAGCACCAAGCTGAACTCCCTGTGCTATACGGCAGGTTCCCACTAGCTATTTGTTTTACACATGGCAGTGTATATATGTCAATCCTAATCTCCCAATTCATCCCACCCTCCCCTTCCCCACCTGTGTCCACATGTCCGTTCTCTACGTCTGTGTCTCAATTCCTGCCCTGCAAATAGGTTCATCTGTACCATTTTTCTAGATTCTACATATATGTGTTAATATACAGTATTTGTTTTTCTCTTTCTGGCTTATTCACTCTGTATAGCAGACTCTAGGTCCATCCACATCTCTACAAATGACCCAGTTTCGTTCCTTTTTATGGCTAATATTCCATTGTATATATATGTACCGCATCATCTTTATCCATTCATCTGTCATTGGACATTTAGGTTGTTTCCATGTCCTGACTATTGTAAACTGTGCTGCAATGAACATTGGGGTACATGTGTCCTTCTGAATTATGGTTTTCTCAGGGTATATGCCCAGTAGTGGGATTGCTGGGTCATGTGGTAGTTCTATTTTTAGTTTTTAAGGAACCTCCATACTGTTCTCCATAGTGGCTATATCAATTTACATTCCCACCAACAGTGCAAGAGGGTTCCCTTTTCTCCACACCCTCTCCAGCATTTATTGTTTCTGGATTTTTTTTTTCTTTTTTTTTTTTTTCTTCTTGTTTCTAGATTTTTTGATGATGGCCATTCTGACAGGTGTGAGGTGATACCTCATTGTAGTTTTGATTTGCGTTTCTCTAATAGTGATGTTGAACAGCTTTTCATGTGCTTCTTGGCCATCTGTATATCTTCTTTGGTGAAATGTCTATTTAGGTCTCTTGCCCAGTTTTTAATTGGGTTGTTTGTTTTTTTGATACTGAGCTTCGTGAGCTGTTTGTATATTTTGGAGATTAATCCTTTGTCAGTTGCTTCGTTTGCAAATATTTTCTCCCCTTCCGAGGGTTGTCTTTTCATCTTGTTTATGGTTTCCTTTGCTGTGCAAAAGCTTTTAAGTTTCATTAGGGCCCATTTGTTTATTTTTGTTTTTATTTTCATTACTCTAGGAGGTGGGTCAAAAAAGAACTTGTTGTGGTTTATGTCAAAGTGTTTTTCCTATGTTTTCCTCTCAGAGTTTTATAGTGTCCCATCTTACATTTAGGTCTTTAATCCATTTGGAGTTTATTTTTGTTTATGGTGTTAGGTGGTGTTCTAATTTCATTCTTTTATATGTAGCTGTCCATTTTTCCCAGCACCACTTATTGAAGAGGCTGTCTTTTCTCCATTGTATATTCTTGCCTCCTTTGTCATAAATTAGGTGACCATATGTGCGTGGGTTTATCTCTGGGCTTTCTATCCTGTACCATTGATCTATATTTCTTGTTTTGTACCAATACCATACAATTCCATTAAAAAAAGGCAAGTAAAAAAAAAAAATCTGCAAAGTGCACTAAAGCAAAGCACAGTAAAACAAACAAACAAAAATCCATTGGTCTCTCTTGCATTTTTATCCCGAAGTATTGGGAAACTGTCAAAGTTCAAGGTGGTAGATATTTTTGCTGAAATTCTGATTTTTACTTAAAAGCTTAAATTCAGTCATTGGCAACAAATGCTGTTAGTTTTTCTTGAATTAACTGGTTGATGTTGTTCTCTTTTGAGAAAATGTCTGCCAGACATTCAATCTTAAATAACCACAGTTAGTGTATAGCTCTTTCAAGTAAAAATGGCGCTCTGTGAAATGTGGCTGGTTCACTCTTGCACAGTGCTTTTTCTGCAGACAACCATGTTAGGTAGCCCAAGTGCTTCATGTGTACTGCCCTTCTCTTCACATAGATATTAACAGGATGTGTACTCAAGGGTTATTTAAGAAAATTAATAATTTTTACTGTTTCTTTAAGGACATTTAAAAATGAAATGAATTAACTTTTACTGCAAGTGCCGGTGAAGAATACAATGATTATGAGTACCACAGGTTAGTGCCATGGCCTTGATTCATGCTAAGGTGCCAGCCAGTTTACCCACCATTGTTTTCGCACCATCAGGGCAAATGTCGACACGGTGAAAGACGCAAATAACATCTTAGTAGTATTATAGAAATAGTTTTGACTTCTTGTACCTCTTTGAAAATGTCTCAGGGACCGCCCCCCCCCCCCCCCCCGCAACCAGGAGTCCACATGCTGTATGTTGGGAATTGCTGCTCTACGGTAATGTGATGTTTGAAATTATTTGGATTAGGTATTCCTGTGAATGTGTATTTACATCATAACACAACAGATGGCAAGAGCAACTGAGGATTTTATTCAACTCCATGGCATGTTAGCCTTGAGAGGGAATTTTACACAAGTCAGTTTGTGAAAAACAGGTGTGGGAAGAGAAAAAAAAATGGAAAAAAAATATAAGAAACTAAACACAAAAGAGAAATCTAGGTGTATAAGAGACAAATAGTTAGGGAGCATTTCAACGTGCATGAGCAAAATGAAGTGAGTTTGGGCGTTTGGGCAGCCACAGTTAGGCTTTAAGTTCCTCAAACCAAAGTGAACCCTACATGATGAGTACAAGTCTTGCCTAAGAAAATGAATGGCCTTCAGTACCTTCAGTATGATAACCTTTGGTTATTCCTAAAATGTTAGAGAAAACTAACTAGAATCTAAGAGCACCATCAAAGTTTCATTTGACAGTTTAGATGTTTTGAGGCTGGAAGCTTGTGCTGATTCATTGTATTTGTAAGGATGACCAAGTAAAGAGTCAAGCCTCTGACACATTTCAGCCAGCTTTCCTTGCCCTATGTAAGTTAGTTAAATTTAGAAAATAACTAGTTTTGTTCCTATCGCAGGAGAAGTAGTTTTCTTCTCTCAGGCAGTGATTTTTTTTTTTAATTTAATTAATTAATTTATTTTTGGCTGCGTTGGGTCTTTGTTGCTGCATGTGGGCTTTCTCCGCGTGTGGGGGATACTCTTTGTTGCGGTGCTCAGCCTTCTCATTGTGGTGGCTTCTCTTGTTGCGGAGCACGGGCTCTAGGCGTGCGGGCTTCAGTAGTTGTGGCGCGCAGGCTCAGTAGTTGTGGCTCACGGGCTCTAGAGCGCAGGCTTTGTAGCTGTGGTGTATGGGCTTAGTTGCTCTGCGGCATGTGGGATCTTTCCAGACCAGGGCTCGAACCTGTGTCCCCTGCATTGGCAGGTGGATTCTTAACCACTGCACCACCAGGGAAGCCCCTAGGCAATGATTCTTTTCTTTTCAAGAATTAAATACAACAATGACCTTTCAAGGTATTTCACAAGTCTTTTCCATTTCTTATATTTTTATTGGTTTGAGAAAGCTTGGTAGCTTGCCATTAAGTTTTCTTTTTTAAATGGCTTTGTTTTGCTGATCTTGGCAGTTTTTAAATGATCCATTCAACAAATTGTTGAGTGTTTATTACATTCCAGCTACTGCTTTAGGTTCTTGGGAGACAGAAGTGAACAGAAGACAAGAACTTGCTCTTGTGAAGCTTAGGGTCTAGGACTGCGCCTGCCCACTAGGGCAGCCACTGGCCACATGTGGCTATCAAGCAGTCGAAATGTGGCTAGTCCAAACTGAGATGTTTGTGTAAAATACACACTGGATTTTGAAGACTTGGTTCAAAAAGAGAATATAAAACATCTCATGGATATTACAATTTAACTATTTATAGGTAAATTATAATGTAATAGAATGTATATTTTCAGTTTGTGGAAAAACAGGTGTGGGAAGAGAAAAATAACAACTGGAAAAAATGTTCCTGTTTAATCTTAGATCTGTTGGTGAGTGGTATGCACACTAAAATCAAATGTATCTTAAACTATTTTTCTTTGAGATACTGTATTGTATACAGAACACCCACAAGGATCGAGCAAAACTTGTTTTTTCTATGGTAATTTAAAAAGCTGGAAGATTAAAAAAAAACCATAGTATACATGGCAAAGTTTAAACCATTAAAATGATTGAAATGATCTTTTTCTCCTTCCCCAAATGCACCCACTTTGTAGTTTCTTGTGGTTTTGTTGTGTTGGGGAGGAGACTTGTATACATACACAAGAATCTACGATTGCATACTTTTTAGAAAAGTATAGTTTAGTTCTGCCCCTTACCATTTTGAAGTTTTAAAGAACAGTTTTAAAGGTGCTTTGGAAGCTGGGAGGGGGGAAAATCATGATAATATAGTATGTTCAATACTATTAAAATAGTGGAGTGTTGAGTCAGGAGTAAAGTATATTTACTCATATCTGGGCTGCAGATTCATTAAAGCTTGTTTAAATGTGTTTGTTATGAATAGAATATTAACAGTATGTTACGTTTCATTATTAGTACTTGTTATAGATGATTCTAATTTTCTGAAAACTCCAGCATGTGGTTTACCCCATCATCAGTTACGGAACGAAGAAATGTGTTGTGCAATGTTAAACCAAAAATTAGAAAAGAACAAAAAAGCCACCAAACCTCTGAAAAACCTCAGAGTAGTCCTTTTAAATAGCATGTACATAATGTATTAGATTAACTGGAACTAGTTCAGTGCTCTAAATTTAATTCTGATTTTTTTCCCCCAACTTTTTTGTTTGTAAAAATTTCTTTAAAAATCTTTAAAACCTTTAATTTTACTTTTAATATTTTAGTTTTTTCTTCTTTTAAAATGGTGTTCTTAAACTGCTTTTTTGGATTCCCAAACGGCTGTTTATTTTTAAAGTTAGGGTTTTTCCAGAGAAAACTTATTAAAATACTCTGGAAAATACTGAAACTGATTTGCAAGTTAAAAGATAATAGTTCAGGATTTTAAAGAAGGAAATTATTTTTAGTTTTTAAACTGTTAATATAAATATTTTAAAGTGAAGTTACATTAATAAATTTTTCACAAATGAAATAATGGTGTGTTTTAATTCCAAATGGAAGTCTAAGACATTTAGTGAACATCAGTCTGGCTGATTCTGAATTTATAGACTTGTTTAATAGGTCTTAAATAAACTACATAATTAAATGTTACTAAGCATCTCATAATAGAATTACAGCTAGTAATTCATTACTGCATAATATATCTAAGATTAGTGGTCTTGAATTTTAAACAATTTATTAAGTTTATTTTAAAATATTACTGTCTATACTGTATAAATATGTAGATCTGACACATTTTAGTTTTGTGTATGTTAGCTTTTCATATGGGTATTAGTATTTAACTTTTTCAAAACAAGTTTTAAATTTTATTAATTTAAATTTTAACTTTAATTTTATTAAATTAAAATTTCACTAAACTTCTGAATGGTTTGGTCAGATATAAAATTCTAGTTAGCTAGTTTCATTGTAATTTTTAATTTGGTTTAAATACTGCCACTCTAAATCTCTATATTTATCAAAGGACTAGATGGATATTTTTATAACATCAGAATACCTAAAACAAATATTTAACTTTTGATTAAATTTGAAACACTAAAACCTTTTAGAATCTGGAATTGGTCTCAGCAAAGTCTGAGTTTGTGTATGTATATTTCTTGTTATTCCAATAATGAAGAAAACAAAAAATGCTAAGAATTGAGATATTTGAAAATAAAGTTTTAAATTACTGATTGCGCAAAACTTAAAAATTTCCAAGATGCCTTTAATCCAGAGCCAATTGATAATAAATCTTCTTCAAGAGATTGCATTTTCAAACTTCTGTGGCTCATTTGCAGTTTTGTTTTCTTTCAACTTATGTTGAGTCCTGCCAATGACCAGTGTGCCCAGGTGCCAGAGAGACAGGAAAGCGTTAACTTAAAATTTTGAGAGATTAACATTTTATTTATTTACTTTTAAATTTATTTTATTTATTTATTTTTGGCTGCGTTGGGTCTTCATTGCTCTGTGCGGGCTTTCTCTAGTTGCGGCGAGCGGGGGCTACTCTTCGTTGTGGTGCGCAGGCTTCTCATTGCGGTGGCTTCTCTTGTGGCTCACGTGTTCTAGAGCGCAGGCTCAGTAGTTGTGGTGCACGGGCCTAGTTGCTCCGCGGCATGTGGGTTCTTCCCGGACCAGGTCTTGAATCCGAGTCCCCTGCATCGGCAGGCGGACTCTCAACCACTGCGCCACCAGGGAAGCCCACGATTAACATTTTATAGTAATCTTATTAAATTAAGAAAGCAAATTTATAAGAATGATAGGGCTTCCCTGGTGGCGCAGTGGTTGAGAGTCCGCCTGCCGATGCAGGGGACATGGGTTCGTGCCCTGGTCCGGGAAGATGCCACATGCCGCGGAGCAGCTGGGCCCGTGAGCCATGGCCGCTGAGCCTGCGCTCCGCAACGGGAGAGGCCACAACAGTGAGAGGCCCGCGTACCGCAAAAAAAAAAAAAAAAAAAAGATATGTACATTAACATTTTTAGCTATTGTCGTAATTGGCAGTAACTTTAAATGCATAGCTGGGCTGAGTTTTTCAGACGGTCTGCTTAGGTAATTTGCAGTTTCTTGGAAGACATGAGAGCTGTTAAGATTCTGAAATTATATATATATCTATATATATATAGAGATATATTTAATCTACAGAATTTTAAGGTATGTTTGTTGTTACAAGTAAATCAGATCTGGTTCTGGTTGGTTGTTTTGAAGCTATTTGTTTGACCTCATAACTGTTATGACTCTGAATTTATATAGGCTCTTGGAAAGATAGACCAAGCTGCATATATAGTATTTTTCCTGTTGCTTTTTATGCTTGTATGAGAATGAAGATAGAAATCTGTAGCTAGTTTTAAAAATTTACCCACTACATATTTAAAGCTTTCCCAAGTCCCCAAATATCTAAAGTTATAAACATAGGAGTAAATATTTTAATGACGTCCAGCAGATAAATCTATAGGGAAGGTATTTACTATCCCGAATACTTGTAACTTTTTTTTTTTTTTTGGTCTCACCGTGGGGGCTTGTGGGATCTTAGTTCCTCCACCAGGGGTTGAACCCAGGCCCTCGGCAGTGAGAGCTCAGAGTCCTAAGCACTGGAATGCCAGGGAATTCCCTGTAACTGATACTCTTACGTTTAAGATGTGTTCCGGATTTCATTATCAGTAGAACATGCTAAATGTAGGTGTATGTGTATGATGTAGAACCTCTTAGAAAAAAACGTTAAAACTTTGACCTAGGTCTTTCCCCAGCCCTTCTGAAGCCTGTGGTAAAAACAACAAAAACAAAAAACGTGATACGTGAACAGATGGTGGTGAGAGGTGTGTCAGATTCCGGGTGTGCTGCCCCCTGGTGGACGATCTGTCCCTATCGCCTAGGTTTTTGCACTTGTTTCTACAAGTCGGTCTTTAGGCAATTAATTAAAGTGCTTGGCTGTTTAACATGTTCTTAAGTGTTTTGAAAATGCATAAGTTTTTATTTCAACATTTTTACAAGGTGTTAAAGTCTAAAGTCCAGCCCTCTAAAATTTAATGTCCTGTACAGATTGTTAATGACAGATTCGGATGGTTTTTCTGATAGTAAAGCTTTCAAAAGGGTTACAACATTTTGGAAGGGGGGAAGAAAGGGCCGTTTTAAACTCTTGGTGTCTGTGTTATAGCAAAAGCCTGAGGGCAGGTAGATGAGTTCCAGATACACTTGAGGGTAATTACTCTGCAAAGGTGAGAGCGTTTTATACCTTTTGGTGCTCAGTGTACTCTCTCCTTTTGGCTTATGTTAAACTTTTTGGCCAATCATATCTATATAATAAATATGACCAGGAGTTTCTTCCTTTGAGAGACTTGTGTCCTCCATGAGCATGGAGATGTTAGTCATAATGTGTTTTTGTGTATAATGATAGTGCAAGGTTATCTGCAAAGTCTAGTATGGTTATATCTTGGAAGAAAAGAGTTGAGTTGCCCTGGATGAGGAATGTCAGAGATATTGGGATTAAACTTATATATCTTTGTTTTCTTGCTACATGACAAACCATTATATATAAAATAAACAACAGGTCCTACTGTATAGCACAGGGAACTATATTCAATATTTTGTAATACCCTATAATAAAAAGAATATGAAAAATAATATGTCTAACTGAATCACTTTGCTGTACACCAGAAACTAACAACAGTGTAAATCAACTGTACTTCAATTAAAAAAAAAAACTCGAGGGCTTCCCTGGTGGCGCAGTGGTTGAGAGTCCACCTGCCGATGCAGGGGACACGGGTTCGTGCCCTGGTCCGGGAAGATCCCACATGCCGCGGAGCGGCTGGGCCCGTGAGCCATGGCCGCTGAGCCTGCGTGTCCGGAGCCTGTGCTCCGCAACGGGAGAGCCTATAACAGTGAGAGGCCCGCGTACAGCAAAACAACAACAACAACAAAGCCCGGGGCTTCCCTGGTGGCGCAGTGGTTGAAAGTCCGCCTGCCGATGCGGGGGACACGGGTTCGTGCCCCGGTCCGGGAGGATCCCACGTGCCGCAGAGCGGCTGGGCCCGTGAGTCATGGCCACTGGGCCTGCGCATCTGGAGCCTGTGCTTCGCAACGGGAGAGGCCACAACAGTGAGAGGCCCACGTACCGCAAAAAAAAACAAAAAAAACAAAAAAACCCCAAATCAGAAAAATAAATTCTTCAATTACATAAAACAGAATTTTCATACTGATTCTCTTGCAAGCAATAACAATTGTTATTTTATTTGCTTGATTATACAAAATATTAAAATTAGAAATATAAAAAAATTAGTAATATAAACCATGTGAATTGTATAACTCTACTTCTTGGAAACAAGAAGGCATCTAAACTTCATTGTTCAAACTGTCAGGTGTACTGGGATTGTTGTAGTTGCTAAAGTTGATGAGAAGATTATATAACTTGATAATGACCAACTGCAACTTTCTCACTTAAAAAAGCAAAACAAACAAAAAAACCCAAGAATTTGTCTTGGATAAGGACCATGTCCAGGTATCAGTAATATGAAATAAAACATTAATATAGGGATATCCCTATGTTCAAAATACAGCACTTTTAAAAATTGAGTCCTCTTAAAACACCTCTTCTTGCAGATATAGTTTACTTAGTGATGGGGACTTTTATGTGGAAAATAAGTATTACATATAAAATGTTGTATGATCCTGAAATTACTTCGATAAATGGAAATAAAATTCAATCAGTTTTCCCTTTGGGTAACAAGTATACTACATTTTAGATCAGCTCTGTCCGGTTGAAAGATGTGAACTATGTATATGTAATTTAAACTTTTCTAGTAGCCACAGGTAGACGTAAAAAATAGGTGAAATTAATATTTTATACAACCTAGTCTAGAACTTTAAATTGTTTAACATGTGATCAGTATAAAAATTGTTGAGAAATCTTATTATACTCCTATTTTTGTACTGTCTGTAAAATCTGTTACGTATGTTACAGTCATAGAACAATTCAGTTTGGACTGGGCTAGCCACACTTCAAGTGCTCTGTAGCCTCATGTGACCAGTGAATATTCCATTGGATAGAGCAGTTTTAAGATACACAGCTTGTGGGACTTCCCTGGTGGCACAGTGGTTAAGAATCCACCTGCTAATGCAGAGGACACTGATTAGAGCCCTGGTCTGGAGAGATCCCACATGCCGCAGAGCAACTGAGCCTGTGAGCCACAACTACTGAGCCCTCATGCCACAACTACTGAAGCCCATGCGCCTAGAGCCTGTGCTCTGCAACAAAGAGAAGCCACTGCAATGAGAAGCCTGCGGACTGCAATGAAGGGTAGCCCCTGCTCGCCGCAACTAGAGAAAGCCTGCCTGCAGCAACGAAGACCCAATGCAGCCATAAATAAATAAATAAGTTTATTAAAAAAAAAGATACACAGCTTGTAAAATCACTTGTTAAAAAATATGATGGGGCTTCCCTGGTGGCGCAGTGGTTGAGAGTCTGCCTGCAGATGCAGGGGACACAGGTTTGTGCCCCGGTCCGGGAAGATCCCACATGCTGCAGAGCGGCTGGGCCCATGAGCCATGGCTGCTGAGCTTGCGCGTCCGGAGCCTGTGCTCCACAACGGGAGAGGCCACAACAGTGAGAGGCCCGCGTACTGGGGGAAAAAAAAAAAAAAGGAAAAAAATATGAGTCTTGCTGGGAAAAAATGTAATGGTATTTATAAAATTAGTTTAACTGTGGGAAAACGGGAATGATTAGTTTTCAGTTTGACTCAAACGTATTAGAGGTTTTGTATCTTAGTACTTCATTCCTTTGTGACCACCCTAATTTTCAAGGAATATATATGTATTTGCTATATTGTGTTAATGTTACACTTTTTTAAAAATAAATTTTATTTATTTATTTAGGCTGTGCTGGGTCTTCGTTGCTGCACGCGGGCCTGCTATAGTTGTGGTGAGCGGGGTCCACTCCTTGTTGCACTGCACGGGCCTCTCATCGCAGTGGCCTCTCTCATTGTGGAGCACGGGCTCTAGGCACGCGGGCTTCAGTAGTTGCAGCATGCAGGCTCAGTAGTTGTGGCTCACGGGCTCAGCTGCTACACGGCATGTGGGATCTTCCCGGACCAGGGATTGAACCCGTGTCCCCTGCATTGGCAGACGGATTCTCAACCACTGCGCCACCAGGGAAGCCGTACACTTTTGAAAGAGTCATGCAGGCACTGGGTCTTTTATTTAAATAGACACTGTCCCTGATGTTCAACTACATGCATTTCTGTGGTTGGTTGAAATACTTGTGGTAACTTTTCTGGTTAAAGACACATTTTCAGATTCTCAGTGTGAAGACTAGAGAAATCTTTTGGTTATTCAGGAATCAAGGATCAGTTTGTGTCCTATTAATTCAACTATTATTTTTCAAAGTGATCTGTCATCTTGCCTTGCACATATCCTAATGAAGGTCAAGAACTTTATATTCCTCCGTTGAAGGGACATATAGTCTCCTACAAGAAAAAGAGATAGCAGTGTATATTTGCAGGCATTAGTAATAAGAACAGCACGTAGAAGAACATTCAGCCTTTCCTGGACTCTACCAAGTTTCCATCCGTACGCTTAGGGCTGTCAGACTGTTCTACATAGATGCAGATGATAGTGTGCACCTTTGAAAGATAAATACCTCTGTTTTACTTAGTGGGACATGGATATTATTCCCATGAAGATGTGGGAGCTGAGGGATGACAGAAAAATCACCTTAGCTTCTCACTTAGAACTGTTGTGTTAAAAGAGACTTTTGTTTCTTTATTCCTTGTTGAAGCATTGTTGAGTAATTGCCTGTTAGGAACCAGGAAATCTGCTAAGCACGGGAGTATACAATAGTCAATAAGGTAGAAATGACTTGGCCTTCATGGGGCTTGCCCTGTTAAATAGACCTCAGTGGCCACCAAACTTAAGTGTGTGTGAAACCACATTTCCCTGCCCCATCCCCAGAGACTCTGATCTAGGAGGTCTGTATTAGGGCCTGGGTATTTTCATTTTAAGTAAGCCCTCTTGGTGATTCGAATGTAGATGCTCCTTAGACCACCCTTGGAATGACATCTCTTTGTTTTTTAATTTTATTGAAGTATAGTTAATTTACAATGTTGTGTTAATTTTTGCTGTACAGCAAAGTGATTCAGTTATACATAAATATATTCTTCTTCGTATTTTTCATTATGGTTTATCACAGGATACTGAATATAGTTCCCAGTGCTATACAACAGGACCTTGTTGTTTATCCATCCTATATATAATAGTTTGCATCTGCTAATCCCAACCTCCCAACTTTCCCTCCCCCACCCCTTTCCCCCTTAGGAACCACAAGTCTGTTCTCTATATTTGTGAGTCTGTTTTTGATATTTTATTTATTTATTTATTTATGGCTGGGTTGGTTCTTTGTTGCTGTGCGCGGGCTTTTTCTAGTTGCGGTGAGCGGGGGCTACTCTTGGTTGCAGTGCGCGGGCTTCTCATTGCTGTGGCTTCTCTTGTTGCGGAGCGCAGGCTCTAGGTGCGTGAGCTTCAGTAGTTGTGGCACGCAGGCTCAGTAATTGTGGCTCGCGGGCTCTAGAGCTCAGGCTCGGTAGTTGTGGCGCACGGGCTTAGTTGCTCCGCGGCATGTGGGATCTTCCCCGACCAGGGCTCCAGCCCTTGTCGCCTGCATTGGCCAGCGGATTCTTAACCACTGTGCCACTAGGGAAGTTCTGGGAGCGCAGTCTTAACCACCGGACCACCAGGGAAGTCCCCGGCGCGATGAGTTTTGAAAGCTATATATACACCTGTGAAAGTACACCCACTATCAAGAACACTTCTATCCTTGACATAATATATATATGTGTGTGTATATATATATATATATATATATATATACACACACATATATATATGTTTTGCAGGGGTACTTTTTTTTTTCCTTTGAGCTTATCCCTTTTACCCGGACATTTGGGTTCTTCCCAGTTTTACCTGTTTACAAACTTAGAGCTAAGTTGTTGTGGTTTTTTTTTGCGGTACGTGGGCCTCTCACTGTTGTGGCCTCTCCCATTGCGGAGCACAGGCTCCGGACGTGCAGGCTCAGCGGCCATGGCTCACGGGCCCAGCCGCTCCGTGGCATGTGGGATCCTCCCGGACCGGGGCACGAACCCGTGTTCCCTGCATCGGCAGGTGGACTCTCAACCACTGCGCCACCAGGGAAGCCCTACAGCTAAGTTTTTGAGTCGGCTGCAGCTTTATCTAGAGAGACACTGTAAGGAGGAGAATGCTTGAGAGGCTGCACTTCTAGTCTGAGGATTTGATAAGAGACTGCCGAGTCAGTCATGAGGCGGGGTTATGCCAGTTGACACTTGTCACCAGCAATCTGAAATGCATCATTTCCCCAGGTATTCATCTACTTGGAGTATTCTGCTTTAAAAAAAAAAATTGAGGTTGACCTTTTAAGGAGCTAATTTTTAACTGTATAAAAGAAGCAAGGATAGATATAATTACAGTATTGACTATTGCAATTAGTACAAGTAATTGTATTGAATTTGGCCAGGTTGAACTTCCTCTTTGGGCATAGTTTGTGTTGGTTGGGCACAGCTAAGAATGAAAACCTGCAGCCAGTTCAGAGTGCCTGCAAGTGACAGGTTGAAGAGGCCAGGCCATACTGCTCTGAGTCCAGAGGCTTGTCTTTTTATTTGAAAATGATCAGTACACATATGGACCATGTGTCCCAGCTCTTCGCGTAAGAGATCAAGGCAAAGAGGAAAGTGTTAGAAGTTAAGTTAGACTTGGTTTTCTCTTCCTGTCTTCAGCTGGTATTAGCTGTGTTAGATCATGATCCAAGCCTCGGCCTCTTTATATCTGTGAAGTGGGAAAGTGGTGATTCTCTTGATTTGTATAAGTGATAGTAGAAAGAAAGAAAGGAGGGATGGCCTTTTGGGAGAAACAGGATAAAGAAAATGAACATTTAGGACTTATAGGTGGTTTGGATGGAAGGTTGCAAGTCTGTACACTTGTATGTCTTGCACTACGACTTAGCATGAAATGACTGCTTTAAGGGCCTAGGTGCCAGTGTATACAGTTTTCATAATATCTTGAGGCAGTTGAATTAGCTGAGTTTCCAGCATAGTTGACTTTCTTGGTATTCATATGTATCCTTGTCCATTTAATGCCAATATTGAGTTTTAGTATGTGAATTGATTGTACGGTTTAAAGCTGTGGAGCAAAGTGAACATTTTGCTTGAGATTGGCATATCTTTGACCTTTGGGTTTAACACGCAACCTGTAATTTTTCTGAAGTTTTTTTGATAATGGTTACGTTATTGGTTGGATTATAAGTGAAATCAGTAAGATGGAATATAGTTAGGAGGATAGACTGTGGAGCCAGAATGCCAAGAGCTGGATTCTGACCCTGCCACTCATTAGCAGGGTATGTTTGGGCAAGATAAACTTGTGCTTTTGTCTTCGAATCTATAAAATGCTGACTGGGAGGGTTACATGAGATACCAGACATGGTCTTAGGCAGTTTGGGCTGCTGTAATAAAATACCATAGACTGGATGGCTTAACAGATGTTTATTTCTCACAGTTCTGGAGGCTGGGAAGTCCAAGGTCAAGGTGCACGCAGATTCTTTGGGTTCTTGCTGAGGGCCCCGTTCTTGGCTTATATAGACAGATGCCTTCTTGCTGTGAGGTCACATAATCTTTCCTCAGTGTGTGCAGTGAACAGGGCCCTGGTCTCTCTTCTTAGAAAAACAGTAATCCCATTATGGGGGCTCCATGCTTATGTCCTCACATTAGCCTAAACACTTCCCAGAGTCCCCATCTCCTAACAGCATCACATTGGGGGATAGGGCTGCAACATACGAATTTTTTTAGGGGGGCATAAACATTCAGTCCATAACAGACGTAAAGCATTTTCTTGTTTATATTCTTACTTATACCTGTCAAGCTTTAATGTGGAAAAAAGATGTAAATATCAAAGACTTTTGGCAAAAACATAGTAGCCTAAAATTTGAATTGAAAATAACAGTTGGTCCTCCATATCCATGGGTTCTGCATCTGTGGATTCAACCCACTGTAGATGAAAAATAATTGGGGAAAAAAATCCAGAAAGTTCCATAGAGCAAAACTTGAATTTGCCTTTTGGGGGCAACTGTTTACATCTCATTTATATTGTATTTACACCTATTTACATAGCATCTACATTGCATTAGTTATTATAAGTAATCTAGAGATGATTTAAAGTATATGAGGGCTTCCCTGGTGGTGCAGTGGTTGAGAATCTGCCTGCCAATGCAGGGGACACGGGTTTGAGCCCTGGTCCGGGAAGATCCCACATGCCGCGGAGCAACTAAGCCCGTGCACAACTACTGAGCCTGTGCTCTAGAGCCCGTGAGTCACAACTGCTGAAGCCCGCGCGCCTAGAGCCCATGCTGTGCAACAAGAGAAGCCACTGCAATGAGAAGCCCTCGCGCTGCAACGAAGAGTAGCCCCGCTCATCGCAACTAGAGAAAGCCCACGTGCAGCAACAAAGACCCAACGCAGCCAAAAATAAAATAAATAAATTTAAATAAATAAATAAGTAAAGTATATGGGATACTATCCATTTTATATAAGGCACTTGAGCATCCGTGGATTTTGGTATCTGAGGGGCTTCTGGAACTAATCCCTGTGAATTTGGAAGGATGACTGTAATCACCGTGGACACATGGTTTATTTCGCTTTCAAACAAAATGGGTATTGTCTAGCTCTGGCCTAGGAGTGATGACCAGCCCTATAACAGCACCCAGGTTGTGTCTCGTTGTATTATTTCTGACTAAAAGGAACCGGTGCTCCATGTAGATGAAACTGGTTGCAGATGGGGGCAGGAAGTGTACAAGTTGAACCTGGATTATCATAACAGAAGGCAAAAAAGCTCTCAAAGATTGCTGAAGTCATTTCAAAAGATACAGGGTCAGTGTGAAGAGGCCTCCACTGATGCCAAAGATGGGGCAATTTGAGCATTAAAAGGAATTAATGCAGCGGGTTGATACACACAAAGTATTTGTGAATCCATAATGTTACTGAAAAAAATAAGCATTTGGTCATCTTTGGACAATGCCAGGGGACCAACTCATCATTCTGAAAAGTTTGAAATAATAATGTCTTTGAACTCCTGAAAGAAGACGTTGAAATGAGGATTTGCATGAAGCTGGTTTATTTTGGAGATGGTTTCATCTCCAAATGAGGGAATGGGCAGAGTGAAATGGGGGTTTAGGACAAGCCAAGGAAGGGCACTTTATTGAGGTTGCCATAAGGAAATAGGACCTTTGAGGAATGTACAGAATGCTTCCCAGGTGGAAGACTGGGACATGTATCTACTGGCTCGCAACGTTCTCCTCTGTAAATTACAGGTTGTCTTGAGGGTTTCATCTCTCCTCTGTTTCTGGGCTGTTCTTTTTTTTTTTTTTTAATTCTCCCTTTTGATAAAGGGTGTTTATTTTTTAAACATCTTTATTGGAGTATAATTGCTTTACAATAGTGTGTTAGTTTCTGCTTTATAAGAAACTGAATCAGCTGTACATATACATATATCCCCATATCTCTCTCTCTTGCACCTCCCTCCCACCCTCCCTATCCCACCCCTCTAGGTGGTCACAGAGCACCGAGCTGATCTCCCTGTGCTATGCGGCTGCTTCCCACTAGCTATCTATTTGACATTTGGTAGTGTATACATGTCCATGCCACTCTCTCACTTCTTCCCAGCTTACCCTTCCCCCTCCCCGTGTCCTCAAGTCCATTCTCTATGTCTGCATTTTTATTCCTGTTCTGACCCTAGGTTCTTCAGAACCTTTTTTTTTTGTTTTTTAAGATTCTGTATATATGTGTTAGCATATGGTATTTGTTTTTCTCTTTCTGACTTCACTCTGTATGACAGACTCTAGGTCCATCCACCTCACTACAAATAACTCAATTTCGTTTCTTTTTATGGCTTAGTAATATTCCGTTATATATACGTGCCACATCTTCTTTATCCATTCATCTGTCGATGGACATTTAGGTTGCTTCCGTGTCCTGGATATTGTAAATAGAGCTGCAGTGAGCATTGTGGTACATGACTCTTTTTGAATTATGATTTTCTCAGGGTATATGCCCAGCAGTGGGATTGCTGGGTTGTATGGTAGTTCTATTTTTAGTTTTTTAAGGAACCGCCATACTATTCTCCATAGTGGCTGTATCAATTTACATTCTTCTGGGCTGTTCTTGAACTCTTCTGAGGCTTTGGTGAAAAACCTGAGGTGAAACAGAGATGCCTAAGGGTGTGCTTAGGGGTGGAAGGAGGCGGGACAACTTCACTGTGCTTGGGACTGTCTCCCACAGCTGTGAATGAAATCAGAGGTGAGCAGGGGGATGTGATGAGCAGCACAAAACCATCTGCAGAAGGGAAAGAATCAAATACTTACCCTGCCTTTACTATACTTACTTCGGTTCAGCGTATCCAAATATGTGATAAAGGAAAGTTGTTCTTTATGGAAGAACTCCAGCTAAATTAAAAAATACGGGGCTTCCCTGGGGGCACAGTGGTTAAGAATCCACCTGCCAATGTAGGGTACACGGATTCAAGCCCTGGTCCGGGAAGATCCCACATGCCGCGGAGCAACTAAGCCTGTGCGCCACAACTACTGAGCCTGTGCTCTAGAGTCCACGAACCACAAGTACTGAGCCCTTGTGCCACAACTACTGAAGCCTGCGCACCTAGAGCCCGTGCTCCGCAACAAGAGAAGCCACAGCAATGAGAAGCCTGCGCACCGCAACAAAGAATAGCTCCCGTTCACCGCAACTAGAGAAAGCCTGCGCAGCAGCAAAGACCCAGTGCAGCTATAAACAAACAAACAAACAAATAAATTCATTAAAAAAATATGGAAGGCATGATACAATGAGGAAATACATTTTCAACCTTTATGAAACAGTGGATTTAGGCAGTGATCATTAGTGATTGCAACATCACAGGTAGACAAGCAGGGATAATGTATCTTTTCATGGAAGTATAAAACCTCCCCTGTGATAGTTTATTGTCTCTCCCTAAACAAACAACAGCAAAAAACAAGTCAAATTTTCAGATCTAATTACCACTTTTATAGGGGTCAGAGTAACATCATAATAAACACCACCATGGGAGTGTAAGTAGCAAAATCCAGGCAGTGAGAAACAGGAGACAAATGACAGGTTTGGGATTTTTTTATTCTCCGAATAAGTTGTAAGGATAGAAAGGGAAACATGCAGCTTATGAGGCTAGAGTCATACTGAAGCATGTGCAGTGTATGGCTCTTTTTTGATACTGATTGAACAAACTTAAAAAATTTTTTTTTAAATGGGGAAATGTAAACTAACTAGATATTCAGTATGAAGTTTTTATCCATTTTTAAGGACATAATAGTATTTTGTCTACTTAAAGAGTCGTTTGAAAGAAGATGCTAATATAAAAGACATGAGAATGACAAAAATTTAGGGTGATGGTTACTTTCTAGGAGGCAGGCATTAGGGTGAGGGAAGAGCATGGTAGCTTCAATTGTCTTGTTCTGATTTGGTGAGGTGGGTTCATATATGTTTTATGCTTTGTAATGTAAAGATATTACACATCATTGTATATCAAATTCAACATAGCAAACAATTATTTAAAATGACACAAAGAGGATGCAATGGGTAAAACACAGAATGAGTAATTGCACAGGATTTATTACCTGGACCTCCAAATAAATAGCAAGAAAACAGAGTGAAGGGGAACTCTTATATCCAAGAGACCTAAGAGATGTTGACTCTACACATGTGGGCATATTGTTGGGATCTTGATATGAACAGACCAACTGTAAAAAGATAGTTATTAAGCAGTTGGAAATAAACAGAGTGTGGGTATTCTCAAGGAATTTTTGTTAATCACTTTTAGAAGCAATAATGGTGATATAGTTAATTTTAAACAAAAAAGTTCCTTTTGTCAGTATTTACAGATGTACTGTAGCGTGACAGGCCATGTAAGTGGGACTTGTTGGTACAGGTGTGAGTATAGATAAACAAGATCAGGTGATCATACTTGGTAACTGATACAGGCATATGGAGGTTGATATGATTTTTCTACTTTGGTGTCAATTTGAAAACTTCCATAAAATCAATTTAAGTCAGTTCCATTTATTACTAAAACTTTTGAAGATGCCTTTAGGAGTCTATATGAGCTTTATTGGCTTTTTATCCTGTAATTAAACCAGCTTTTAATAAATAATGAGGGACTTCCCTGATGGCACTGTGGTTAAGAATCCGCTTGCCAGTGCTGGGGACACGGGTTCGATCCCTGGTTCGGGAAGATCCTACATGCCTCGGAGCAACTAAGCCGGTGTGCCACGACTACTGAGCCTGGGCTCTAGAGCCCGCAAGCCACGATTACTGAACCTGAGTGCTGATTCTGTCGAAGCCCGTGTGCCACAACTACTGAAGCCCACACGCCTAGAGCCCGTGCTCCGTAACAAAAGAAGCCACTGCAATGAGAAGCCCACGCACCGCAATGAAGAGTAGCCCCCGCTCGCCACAACTAGAGAAAGCCTGCACACAGCAAGGAAGACCCAGTGCAGCCCAAAAAAAAAAAAAAAGAGTACTGAATTTTATTGCAACTATTTCAGGCACAGTAAGCATTTTTTAAAGGTTAAATGACAGCTTAAACTTTACCTCATTTTTCCCTCTCGGGGGAAAACCCTTAAATTCTATATGATTAACTTATAAGTAGATTGTGTGGAAGTTTTCTTTTAAAATAGCACGAGAGATTAAATCGGCATTTTCCTGTTTTTGTTCTCAAACTTCAGTATAGCTATTGTTCTTCTCACTCCCCCATGAGCTGTAATAAAATCATGTTAGTTTTTGGATGGTGGATCCATGAGTCTTGTGTTTTCTTCCCCTTCTATATGTTATAACAAATGTTAATTTAACTATCAATTGAGTGCTTCTCAGGTGCCACACACTGTTCCAGACTCTGAATGCAACAGTGAACAAGACAGCCTAATGAGTCCCTGTTGTTACAGGGTGTGATCCTTGTTACTACGTAAGTGTGTTTTAGGAGGAGGTGAAACACCAACTTATTTTGCTGATAGTTAAATTGAACTTTAATGAGTGGGTAATCACACTGGAAAACAGTATCCGTTTTCTTGACTGTTAAGTATTTAAAACCCAAATATAACCAACCTATTTCTAAAAGCTCAGATGGGAGATGGGAGCTAAGAATACAGGCGATAGTGTTTTTTTGTTTTTTTTAAAATTAATTAATTAATTTTTGGCTGTGTTGGGTCTTTGTTGCTGCGCGCGGGCTTTTTCTAGTTGTGCCAAGCGGGGGCTACTCTTCATTGTCGTGCGCGGGCTTCTCATCGCGGTGGCTTCTCTTGTTGCAGAAGAAGGGCTCTAGGGGCTCGGGCTTCAGAGTTGTGGTGCACGGGCTTAGTTGCTCCGAGGCATGTGAGATCTTCCTGGACCAGGGATCAAACCCGTGTCCCCTGCATTGGCAGGCGGATTCTTAACCTCTGCGCCATCAGGGAAGTCCAGGTGATAGTGTTTTAACTGTGTATAGCCAACTTGATTAGTACAGCTGAGTGGGGTCCTTTTTCTCAAGTACCTTCTGGGTCAGAGGTTTGTGTTTATGTACTAGATGAGAATTCATGCCTTTGCTTGGACTTTTTTAATGCTGGGCCTTTTGGCTCTTGTAGTGATAAGAGTGGACCATGGGGAGAGGAGCTAGAGGTGAAACTGCAGAGTTTAAGATTAGTTACTGGGTAAGTGGGAAAGAACAGTGCTAGATGTCAAAACACTAACTGTATGAAAATAATCCTGGTATTTGTCTAAAATGAAACACGAGAGAATCAGATAATGGAAAAGGGACAGCCATTTAAGGGAAATAATTATTCTGGAGTAACTTCTAATAAGTAAATGGGTGTCAGATGTACATTTTGAAGAATGTGTGGGGAAAACATGGCTAATGGATTACTTCTAATGTACAAAAAATAGTATCCTATTTAAAGAAGTTCTTGGGAACCCTGTGAAGTAGGTATTTGTTGTTTTAATAATGAATAATTACCTGCTTGGTGACCATAACTCTCTATGTATACTTCTGTGTGTGCTTTTGGGAAAATTTTTTGGTAATATATATACCCAGAAAAATGAGTCCAGTAGAGATGAATACTTAGTTTCTTAACATTGTGCTGTAATTTATTACTGTGTCAGATGCTTGATTGACAGATTAGTACTTGCAATGTATAGTAAATAATTCTTACTTCCTTGGTTACCCAGGGTAAGTATTTACACAGTGTGAGTAACTTTTCTGCTACCTAAAGCAATACATGGCAGATTTGAAATCTATGTTTTAGGAATGTTTTTATTAGGGTATATTTTTTAAGGTAAATATAAAACTTACACAAAAGCAGAGATACAGTACACATCCTGCAGCTTTAACACTTATTAGCACATGAGTTTTTTTTTAGCACATGAGTTATTTTTGAAACAAATCCCAGAATAACGTGTAAATTCTAAGACTATGTGGTGTTTGAAAATTTTTTCTTAAATTGGCATTCTGTCACTATCTCTTTGATACATTGCCCTTGGTGATTGTGCTTTGTTTCACTGTCTCATAAAAATAATGTAAAAATGATTTTTCCTTCATTGTCTATTTTATCATTATAAACAGGATGTACCTGAGTTTGTTAATCTATATGTTCTTTAGAGTTCCATAAGGGATAGGCAGTGTCTGTGGCATTTATTTGTTCTTAAGGCTTTGGGGTGAATGGGAGAGACAAAGGAGTAGGCTGTGAATGTAGTCCCAGCTGGTGTTTTGCTGTGGTACTTAAAAGTGGATCGTTTGACCCAGAAAAGGAAATTAACTATAGTTCTAGAAGTTAAAAAAATATTTCACTTGAGATGTCATGCCCAATTGTTAGTCTCTCTCTTTTTTTAAAATAGCTGTTGACTGTAAATTCCTTTCCCTCTAAGAGTGTGACTGGTATGTGGTATCCGTAGTACAATCTCACATAATTCATGTTCCTTCCTTCCTTCCTTCCACCCTCCCTCTCTTCTTCTGCTCCCTCCCTCTGATAGTATTGAGGAGGGGATAGAAGAAGAGGGACGTATATTACAATAGATTTTATTATTATATAAAATACATATTGTGTTTTATATACATAGCATATGTATAGGTATATGTGTAGGCATTTGAACTAAGGTAGGGGATTTTTAATGTTTTTTGTGCCATGGACTCCTTTGGCAGCCTGAAAAGTATGGACCTCTTAAGGTATTTTTAAGTGCATAAAATAAAACACATGGGATTATAAAGGAAATTATTTTGAAATAAAGTTAGAATAATGTTAAAGCTTGTAGTAGCATGTGTTTGTTAACATAATAAGGAAAAGTTCTAGCAACACAGCTAACTTTCACAGTAGTGATTATACATGATATTTAAAGATCTGCAACAACGTAAGTGATGTGAAAATATCTGATTTATTTTAATGTCAAAAGTACAAGTCATATAATTCTACTGTCGTTTGATGCCAACATCCATAATTGAAGGTGGTGCTAAATTTCAGTTAGGGGATAGTGAAAATAAACATGTGATTTCCCCCATACCCCACCCCTGCTATCCAAGTTCCTTGAATTCTGTCCATGGACCCCTTGGCTGTGATCTCAGATTAAGAACATCTGGACTAAGGCTTTGTTTGTGTTCTGGGACGCTTACTTTGAGGCTAAAGGGTTTGAACTTAGAATATAGTCATCAGATGAAATGTTTTTCAAACAATGTATCTGCCAATTTTAGTGGCTTTTAGAATAAGCCATAACAATCCAATGATGCTAGATTTCCAAACGGTCTCAGTATGCATATTGTGATAACTTTGTCTCCTTTTTCCTTCTTGGGCTGCCTTTTCTTATTATATATTAGTTTGTAATTGATATAAAGTATTTAAAGTAGTTTCTAAGCATCCATGTTGGCTATTAATATCTTCTGCATTTACTTTTTTTTTTTCTTTTAAAAAACATTTTAATTCTTCTGCAGGATTCGGAAACTTCAGATACGAAATATCCCGCCTCATTTACAGTGGGAGGTAAGAATTTCTATATTTAAAACTAAGATTTTAGTATCTAAGCCTATTGGTAGTTTTTCCAAAGGTTTTTCTCCTTCCAACTCATGGATGTGCTAGAACACACATGGTTCTTCTCTTTTATGGTCTGTGTCTTGCATTGGGCTTTGCTTTGTAAGAGTATACTATATCTTTGAAAACAATCTGCTCTTTGAGATATTTAAAGTTGAAGTAAGTTCTGGGGTAACTGCGTAAACTTGCTCATTCAATCATATCCCACAGAATCTTGTTTGAGATCTTTCTGATGAGTTTTGCTAATTGTATTTAAATATGCAGTTCCCTCCTTGGCAATTTTTTAAAGAGCAAATACTGCTATTTATGCCTTATTTTAAAATGTTACTATGCTTTCTTTTGCTCACATGGTGGCACTGTAGTAATTGTATATAAACACAAACCTTTTAGCACAATTGAATAGCCTGTGTCAGCAATTTCCAAACCATGTTGATGATGTCATGGTGAGAATTTGAGATCCCAGTAGTTGAAAAGATAAAAGGAAATGTCTGTTGACTCTTCCAGATGATGGACCTGAAAATTCTTAAAAGCTACTTTGGAGAAGGTGGTGCAGGGAAAACTGCTCAGCTTTTGTGTATTTTTAATATAAAAATCAAGAGTAACTAGCTTTGTGTGTTTCACATTAGTGTTCTAAAATGACATTTGAAGAGTCACTAAACCAGAACCTTCATCAAAATGCAAAGAATGGTTAAAAGGTTTCTTTGGTGGTGAGTTTAGGAAAGCTGGCCTGAGGTCTCATTCTCCAAGGTCCCAGTTGGTCACAAATCACTTATGCTCAGAATATTTTACAGCACATTTATTTTCAGAACAATGTTATTGAATTTAGTCTTTGTAGGACTTGGTTCTTTGGTCTATGTTGAATATTTTTCAAGTTATATAATGTATACTTTTGTAGATAGAAACAGTGACATTAGATTAAACTCAATGCATTTTCTTGTTTTAGTTTAACATTTGTTTAGGAAATTCAGTATCTTGGAGGATGAGTCCCTGAATCAAGTGTCATGGTATCAAGATTACTGGTTTAATCCCCTTTTTTATTTATGTGTTTTTTTTAATTGGAGTATAGTTGATTTACAATGTGTTAGTTTCAGGTGTACAGCAAAGTGATTCAATTTTATATACATATATATACACATATATATATTGGGTTGGCCAAAAAGTTCATTCTGGTTTTTCCATAACCTCTTATGGGAAAACCTGAATGAATTTTTTGGCCAACCCAATATATACATATATTCTTTTTCAGATTCTTTTCCATTATGCGTTATTACAAGATATTGAATATAATTCCCTGTGCTCTACAGTAGGTCCTTGTTATTTATTTATAGTAGCGTGTGCATGTTAATTAATCCCTTCATTTTAACATGGGTTGTGTTAAATATGATTTTCTACTTGGGAACTAGATCTAGTGTAATGTAGCTTTCAATGAAAGAGTCAAATGGTGGCAGCCAATTTTAAGTAAGTGAATTGTTAGTGTAGTAGCATATCAGCTATAGGCAAGTGGTAGTTTCCTTATAATTCATTCATAGTATCTCTTCAAATTTAGATTGCAGTGGCTTCTTGAGCATTGTTGATTCTAGTTTTGGTGGCTTCTCAAGATTTTAGTTCATGGCATTCTTCTTCATTCTGGGTAAAATTTAATCTGTGAGAATAAATCTTTATTTGCCACATCTAACTTTTTTTTTTAAATTTCGTTTTACCCTCCCCCATAGTCCTTTGAGGTAAGGTGAAGTTGGTGACATTATCTCCATTTTCAAATGGGCAAATATGGGCCCCACAGGGTTCAAAGAATTAAGTAAGAACAGATACTGAATTTAAAGAGACGTGGAACTAGACTTTGAAACTCTTGACCTTTGACCCCTTTACAGTTTAAAGGATGGTTTGAAATACTGATTGACAAAAACTATTGAGGGCTTGTTAGGAGTAGGATGAACTACTGGGATATTTCCTTTCTTTGAAGGCTTGAATGACCACCATCTGTTATTTCCTTTTTGAGGAGTCACTTTGTGTAACATTTTATTTGTACATACTGAGCCTGCTGGTTGTCTCGTGCCAAAGCCTTATAGAAGGTGATAATTTTGCAGTTATATGTCTGGACTCCCTTTATAATGGAAAAATTGGACTTTGAATCCACGAATTAATCTTAGAATCACTGAAAATGTAATGACCAGACATTACATGCCTCCTGATTTGACGCAATAGCAACAAAGATGAAAAATTCTTGTCAAAAAAATAGAGGTTTGACTGGATTCAATTTCAATCTGACTTTGAGTTTATAAGAAGTATAGACAGTAGGGGCACAAATGAAATGATGCCATGAAGAAACCTAGCCAATTCCAGAATATGGGACATTCCACAGGACAAATGACATTGTTTAGTAATCAAGTGATGGCATATTAAAAGGGAAGGGGACTGTTACAGAATAAGACCTATGAGAATAGCAAAAAAGCAAGCATACACCTGCACTAAGTTATTTGTGAACCATGTAAACAGTCCTTAGGAGCAGCATGGAGTATCTAGAAAAGCCTTAGAGTTTTTTGCAGGAGGCTTTTGGCGTCAGACTTGGGATTACATCCCAGCTCCACTGCTTACTAGATATGTGATCTCTGAACCATTTTTTAAAATTGTCAAAGCCTCATTTTCCTCCTTTCTAACATGGGGATGATAACAGCCACTTGATTGGGTTGCTATGGGTGTTAATAGGATTATGCATGCTCAAACCCTTAAAAAAATGCTTGGTACATATAAGTGCACCCTACATTTTAGCTATGGTATGAACAACAAATTCATTTCCTCCCAACTTAAAGTTCTTGTGCTTAACTCAGATGCAGCCTATATAGCACACACAAAAAAACAGGTATTATACCAGGCGGAATTAAATGTGGAGAATTACACAGATGCTAGAGGGCTGAATGAGCAAAGACGGAATCCATAGATAGTGAGGACTATAGCAGCTCCCACCCTGAGGCTGAGTGGGGAGGAAAGGGGTCAAGGGAACAGGGTGAGGTTATCAGATCCTAGAATCTTGAAGGAAGAGCTCCGAGTAGCTGAGGGTGAGCAAAGGATGCTCCCTGGCTGTGGCTGGTGCCTGGGATGGGGGAAGAAGGGAAGTGATGAAGCTGGTTCTGGGAATGCCCAGAGCCGCTAGAGTCCCAAACCCATGGCTGTTAGGATGATGCTGATAAATGGGAAGGAACACGTGTCATCTCCACTCGTGCTCTCCAGTCCCCATCTTGTGCATTCTGTCAGCAGAAACCACCAGGGAATGGCTGGCATAGGTGCGATAATAGGGCAGAGTCCCAGTCCCAGCATCACAGAGTTGGAAGGTGTATTTGGAACTGAGAGCTTAATTTCCAGTCAGAGTCCTATCCCAGAAGTGAAAGTTCCTCCCCTGTTCTGCCAGTGCTTTTCTAAGCCATTTTCTGTGAGGTCATCAAAGAAATGACAGAATCTGGGACCATGGCAGAAACACCATGAGATAACAGTGCTATGAGGCGTTTTATAAGGTCTGTAACTGGATTGTTGATTATCTTTATACCACTGTGATACTTTATTTTATGTTTTTATTTCTTATTTACATTACCTTTTTACCACTAGATCCTGCTGAATGACACACAGGGATTCCTCTCAAGTTCTTGGAATACCACGTCATGCACGCTTTGTGTGTCATGTGGGGCTTAAATGATTTCTAGCCCATTAGTTTTGGTTGATGGTAAAGTGCACTCAAGTGTTCTGGACTGGCTAAATGTTTCACTGCTTAAGTGTTTTGGCAGATAAAGATATGGGGAAACTAACTTTTGGAAGGACCTGCTGCTGGAGAATTAGGTAGGTTTGTTTTTTCCCCCAAATAGGTGGAATGTAGAAGGGAAATAGAAGAAACTGTTTCTACTCCCCCTCCAACCCTCTTGCCTGAGGTACTGGAAGAATAGATCTGTGGTGTGACCAGAACTGGAAGGGCTCCTCTACAAATAGTCCTAAGGTTGGACAGATCTGCATCCTCAGATGCCCTAAGGGATGTAAACGTGTGTGATAAGGGTTTGAGGGAACACCTTGGGCAAACACCAAAGAGGTGAAGAAGGGATAGAGCCCCAGAACACTTGACTTTAGACACCTTTGAGAAGAATCCTTTTTTCTTTTGCCTGACTCAGTGTCTTAAATTGGCCCCATTTTCTGAATTTAAGGGGTATCTTTCTTCATTTAAAAAATAAATTGCCAAGGCCTTAGGAAAGGACTTCTCAGAGTTTTTCCTAATCTTATCATCTTAATAGTACTCTCCAATCAAAGTTATTAGTACTCATAAAATGTTAAAAGGGAATACCCTCCCGGAAGGGAAATGTAACGCCCATTAATTATGTAAATGAAGGGTCTAGAGTAAAGGGCAAGTTAGGTTCTCATTTGGGGATCAGGTATTGAAAGTAGAATGATGCTTCCACAGAGGTTAGTGTCTGGCAGAACAGACTGAGCTACTGAGTTAGTGGTTTGCATCATAAGGCCCTGACTGCCCATGCCTGGAGTGACTGTATTTTCTGAGGCAAAGTTTTGAATATATGATCTGACAAATACTTATGGGGAATGCATAATTTAAAATTACAACTTGCTGGAAAATGCAGAATGTCTGTTGGCTTTACCTCAAGGCCTGGATATCAGATTTTTCCTGGACTTAATTGAGGTGAGAAGATGAATATCTTGAGAAGAAACTCTGAAGAGGTTTCCACACTGTAAGATCCATATTTCTGCCACATGTGTTGTCTGGTGTGATTGAATAAAGGAAGTGGAAGCTGTCTCCTGGCCTAAACATAGGGGAGTAAAGGGGGGCTCTTCATAACTAAAGCATCCTCAAATTGCATCCAGGCTTCTGACATACCAGGGGGTTGGTCTCTGGTTCTTGACATGGAAGGCAAGTTACCAGTATGCTGAAAATGAAAGCCCAAAACTACAAGTCGAACATTGCAATGTAAAATATTCTTTGCTTTTTTTCCTCAGCAGAGTTATCTTAATGATTTCTCTTTCGAAGTTCTTTTTGATTGTTCTGTGTAAGCTTGAGGCAATTTTTGGAAGTAAGTAGATCTTGTAGGAAATCTTAAAAGGCTTTTTCTGTTGGGCCATAGGATTGCCCTAACAGAACACTTTCTTTATTGAAACACTTTGGCTTGTTAGTTTGAACCCACCCCCTAGTAACCAGTTTGGAGAAAGTTGACTTCTAGGGCATAAGGAATGTTAGAAAGCCTTGGCTTCTTTCATGATGAAAAGAAGTTTTTTCTCTGAAGTTTGGGGGTGGGGAGCGTGGCATGAGTGGTAAAATGTAGTGGGACGAGGCTGAACTTCCCTGTAAATTACACTCAAGCGAGTTACATCCGCTCTCTGGCAGAAGGGCTAAAGCTTTAGAGAGATGCCTGTGTTTCAGACTGTAATGAAAAATACACTGTAATAGGACACCTTGTGAGATGAGGCTGGTACTTATTTTTTTTTAACGTAATTTTATTTATTTATTTTTGGCTGCACTGGGTCTTCGCTGCTGAGCGCAGGCTTTCTCTAGTTGCGGCGAGCAGGGGCTACTCTTTGTTGTCGTGCACGGGCTTCTCGTTTCGGTGGCTTCTCTTGTCGCAGAGCATGGGCTCTAGGCACGTGGGCTCAGTAGGCGTGGCACACGGGCTTAATTGCCCCACGGTCCGTGGGATCTTCTTGGACCAGGGCTCGAACCCGTGTCCCCTGCATCGGCAGGCGGATTCTTTTCTTTTTTTTTTTTTTTTTTGCAGTACGTGGACCTCTCACTGCTGTGGCCTCTCCCATTGCGGAGCACAGGCTCCGGACACGCAGGCTCAGTGGCCATGGCTCACGGGCCTAGCTGCTCCGCAGCATGTGGGATCTTCCCAGACCAGGGCACGAACCCGTGTCCCCTGCATCAGCAGGCAGACTCCCAACCACTGCGCCACCAGGGAAGCCCCAGGCAGGCGGATTCTTAACCACTGCATCACCAGGGAAGCCCCTTAAAGGTTGCCTTTTGCAGCAGACATCTTGGAGTCGTAATGTAGTAGCAGAAAAACACTGTTCTGGGTTGGTGATTTTCAAAGTTCTCTCTTTTCTTCGGAGGAGATGGTATGGCAGAAACCTGGTATGTGAATATAGATAAAGTTAGAGTTATTCAAAGGTGGCATAGAACCTTGCCTGCTGGTTCCCTCTTTGGCCCCCAGGGAATCCCTTGGCTGCAGGTGTGATATTGTGGTTTATAATAAAAATATATATTTGCTCTTGGTCCGTTTCTGACCCAGAGCTCCTTAAAACCCTTGGAGTTTCGTAAGTGGTGAGATGATGAAGGTGTCTTTTGTTAAGTTAATGATATGACTTTTGGAAACCGCTTAAGGGTAAGAGCTACTGACCAGGTGACTAGAGGGTTAGAACTTTGAGTCACAGTGTGCTGTCACCCACCCCTGCCTCCGGGGACGGGAGAGGGTGCTGGAGGTTGAATTAGTTGCCAATGCGAATGATTAATCAATCATACCTATGTAATGAAGCCTCATAAAAACCCCAAAGGACTGGATTTAGAGAGCTTCCTAGTTGGTGAACATGTGGGGAAAGTGGTAAAGTGTGGAGTGCACTCGAGAGAGCATGGGAGCTGCACACCCTTCCCTCACACCTTGCCCTCGGCACCTCTTCCATCCGGCTGTTCCTAAACTATATTCTGGTGATCCAGTAAGTTAAATGTTTCTGTGAGCTCTTTGAGCTGCTCTAGTAAATTAATCAGACCCAGGGAGGGCTTGTTGGAACCTCCTGTCTGTAGTTGTTTGGTCTGAAGTACACGTGACAGCCTGGGCTTGCATTTGGCTTCTGAAGGGTGGAGGGCAGTCTTACGGGACTGAACCCTTAACCAGATTCTATCTCCAGGTAGATAGTGTCAGGTAGATAGTGTCAGAAATGAGTTGGATTGTGAGACGTGCATCTAATATCTAAGAGTTGTTTATTGGTGGTGTGGGAACACCACCCCTCCACACTTTGGAATTGGGTCCAGGAATCTGAAAGAAGAGGTTTTGTTGGACTGTTTGAAGATCACCATGGCTTCAGTGAATTTGAGTATGAACGGTTGTTAGAAGTAGTTGATCTCTGTCAAGTAATTTTGAAGGAACTTTTACAACAAGTATGAGACCGTTGACACTGATAGGTGATCTTTCTTCTCCATGGCCTGACTCTGAGCACTGGCCAATAAATAGCTGACTCTTACTGAGCACTAATGTGCCGGGTGCTGAATTAACTTGTTTTAATCTTCACCACAGTCCCATGTCCCCATTTTACAGATGAGGCAGCTGAGGTCAGAGAGGTGAAGTAACTTGCCCAGGGTCATGCAGCTGGAAAGTGGTAGAGTTTCTGCTCTTAATCAGGTTACTCAAACAGAACACTTCCCCTGAAAGGTAAGTTTCTATTTCTTAAAATTATCATCATTTATTTGCTTTCACCATGCCCCTGAAGGCTGGACAGTGAACCCAATAGAAACTGGATCCTCCCTAGGTCTGGAGGAAATATGTGGTTATGAGTGATGAATGGGCTTGGACAGGTTATTTGCGGAAGTTATTGGTAAACTGTTCCATTTACAGAACCGAGGGTGGTAGAGTTCTTCATGCATCGTTGCTCTGGGATGGGTCAGGCTTTGCTTCATGAGAGATGAGCTGGTGCAAGGGGTTTGGGGAATACCAGTGTTTCCCTGTGACCCCTAGGTGAGTGGTGTACGCGGCACGTATTTCTGCTCCTAATCTGCTGTCTCCCCGTGTTTACCATGCCCTTGCACTCAATGCCTGGACTTGTGTCCTGTGCTTTATAGTTCTTCTGGGATGGTCATCTCAAAGATCTCTATGCCCTTTATTTAAACTTTTTATTATGGAAAATATCAGACATAAACAAAAAGAAAGGCTAATATAATGACACTCAGTTTCAACCATTATCAATATATAGCCAGTCTCTTTTCTTTTTAATAACGCTAACCTCTTCATCCTTTCCCAGACTACTGTACATAAAGTACATCCTAGACATCACGTCACTTAATTCAGTAAATACTGAATGCATCCCTAAAAGTTAAATGTCTCCAAATTAGTTTGCTAGGGCTGCTGAACAAAGCACCACAAACTGGGTGGCTTAAACAACAAACTTTTAATCTCGTAGTTCTGGAGGCTAGAAGTCTGATAACAAGATGTCAGCACATTTGGTTCCTGCTGAGGGTTGTGAGAGAAAGATTTGTTTGAGGCCTCTCTCTCTTTGGGTAGTTCCTTGGTTTGCGACAGTGTAAATCCACCCTTCATGTGGTGGTGCTGCTGTGTGTGTCTGTGTCCAAATTTCTCTTTTTTATAAGGACACCAGCTCTACTGGATTAGGGACCACCCTAATGACCTTGACTACCTCTGTAAAGACCCTGTCTCCAAAAATAGTCGAGCTGTGGTGCTAGGAATTAAGACTCCGTTCTGTGAATTTTGGGGAAGACACAGTTCAACCCATAACAGTCTCTTTAAAAAATAAATGTATTAAATGAATAGTAACTCTCACATATCAAATCTAATCATTCATATTTCCTTGATTATCTTTTTAAAAAAACTATTTGAGTCAGGATCCAAATAAGATATTTTTCAAGACATTTAATCAATAGGTATGTCTTTTTTTTTGGGATGCGGGGGAGGGTGTAGTGTATTTGTTGAAGTTGGTTTATTCTGCAGAATGTTCCCCATTCTTACTTTGCTGAACTACATCCATGTGTGGTGACTTACCATGTTCCTCTGACCCTTGTGGGACTTGGATTAGACTCAAGTTCACTTTTGGTTTGTTTGCACAAGACAAAGTAATAGGTGGTGCTGTATTCTTATATCAGGAGGTACATGATGCCTGTCTTTGGGTTATGAAATGCCATTGATCATTGCTTAGATTCATTGTCGTGTGGCTGCAGGATGGTAATACTCTAATTCTACAATTTCTTCATGTATTAGTCAGAATGCGTTTGTAAAGAGGAACTTGTCCTTGCAGGCTATTGAATTACTCTACTGAAGTACAGTTTGTGTAAGAGAGATAGGAAAAATACTTCATTCTTTCCACTTATTTACTACCTTATAAATATTGGGTGCCTTGGCATCCTACAAGGGTAACCAATGAGTTGTTTTTGTTTTTGAATCAATGAGTTTTTGTGTAACTATGAGCTAATGAGTTTAAACACACTTGGGTTTCAGAATTACTGGAAGCATTCTTTTTTAAATTATTTATTTATTTATTTTTGGCCACGTTGGGTCTTCGTTGTTGCATGCGGGCTTTCTCTAGTTGCAGCGAGTGGGGCTGCTCTTCGTTGCAGTGTGTGGGCTTCTCATTGCGGTGGCTTCTCTTGTTGCGGAGCATGGGCTCTAGGCTCGCGGGCTTCAGTAGTTGTGTCACATGGGCTCAGGAGTTGTGGCGCGCCGGCTCTAGAGCACAGGCTCAGTAGTTGTGGCGCACGGGCTTAGTTGCTGTGTGGCATGTGGGATCTTCCCGGATCAGGGCTCGAAACCGTGTCCCCTGCATTGGCAGGCAGATTCTTAACCACGGCGCCACCAATGCAGTGCCTGGAATCATTCTTATTGATACTGAAATTCTCCTCTCCTGAGAGGCCTGTCCTTTTGATGCTTCCTCAATAGTGATAGCTTCCCTGATGGTTGGTTTAAGAAATTCCAGGTTTGTCACATACATTTCCTGTTTCAAGGGGTGGAATCGGCCCTTTCTTCAAAAAGCCTGCTTTCTTGGGAAATGGTATTTAGAGATCACAGTGTGATCGTGCTCCTCCTGGGACCACGTGTGTTGGTATTTCCTTGGTTGTTCATTTTCTTTCTTTTTTAAAAATATTAATTAATCAGTTAATTAATTGGCTGCGCCACATCTTAGTTGTGGCGTGCGGGATATTCGTTGCTATGTGCGGGATCTTTTAGTTGCGGCGTGCGGGATCTTTTAGTTGCGGCATGCGGGATCTAGTTCCCTGACCAGGGATTGAACCTGGGCCCCCTGCACTGGGAGCGCAGAGTCTGGACCACCAGGGAAGTCCCGGTTGTTCATTTTCTTTGCAGCATTTATGCCCTCAGTTCCTTTCCCTGCAGGTTTTAGTCATGGTTACTCTTGTGTATTATTCCCCAACATGTGCTTCTCCATTCTTAAATGTGAACAAATCTGTGCACCCTTTGTTTTTCCTCTCTTAGAAGTTCCATTTGTTCCTACTGTTTTTGTTTTCTACTTGGAAGCAAACATTCACTTGAATACCCATTGAATTTAAGGTGTCTAAAACCGATTTTTTTGCCTCTCGAATCATCGCTTTGCTTTCTCTGTGAAATTTAATATGACTTAGGTCATGTGGGCTTAGCCTTGAGGTTATCCTTCACTTTCCTCCCTTTTGCTCTCTGGCCACAGGACACCCGGTGTCCTTAAGGTCCCCCCACCCCTACCCCATGCTGCCTTTGGTGCGCTTTCTTGTACCCATGGCCACCACCCTGTAGAGGAGTCAGTCGTACATCAACCAATTAAAGCATCTCACCAGCTGTAAATGGGAAAAACAGCCCATAGGCACAACCAGCCTATGGAGGGGTGGCCATAGAGGGCTACTGTTGTGTGTTCTCAAGCTTTAAAATCATCTTTAGGGGTGCCTGAGCACTAATTTTAAGATTCGGTGTTAGTGCCAAGTTGTGAAATTGCTCTTTCAATTTCATAATCTGCAAATGAGTCCTGTAACTCTTCAAATGAAAACAATTGGTCCTTTCTGTCTGAATTACATTAAACTATCCACAACCACAAACAGATTACTTATGGTTGTAAATAGGAAAGGTCATAAAAAAAGAGGTTTTGGTTTCAGCAGTATTCACTTGAAGTCATGGGAGATTAAAGAAGAAATAATTGGTAAATCTCTGTTTCTGGCTTTTTTTTTTTGACTTAAACAAGAGAAGCTTATTCTCTCACAGTTCTGGAGTCTGGAAGTCCAAGATCAAGGTGTCAACAGGATTGGATTCTTGCCTTTCTCTGGCTTTCAGGTGACTGCCTTCTCACTGTGTCCTCACATGGCCTATCCTCTGTGTGCACAGAGCCCCGTGTCTCTTTCTCTCTCTCTTTTTTTTTTTAATTGGAGTAAAATTGTTTTACAATGTTGTGTTAGTTTCTGCCGTACAATGAAGTGAATCAGCTGTATGTATACCTATATCCCCCCCCCTTGGACCTCCCTCCCACCCCATGCCACCCATCTAGATAGTCACAAAGCACCAATCTGTTTCTGTTTAGATTGGCGATTAGGAATACGTGCGATCCCATGAATAAAGACTGAGAGGAAAAGAAGTTAACTACTCGTGGGTGGGAGATAGTGTAATAGTTATCCAGACTTCAGTGCTCCATGGCCAAACGGCCAAAGTGACTTTTAAAAAACTTTAAACATTTTTAAACTTTAAATCTTTTTTTTGCACATGATCCAATAGATCTTTGTTTTAAACTCTCAAGAGCCTTAAAAATACTTACCCTTGTTCTTTTCTGTGCAAAATGGTAACCTAAGTGTGAAGTAAGAGCCTTGTCGGCCTGATTGAGAACATCGAGAGAGAGGACCTTTGTCGTTTTCATTGACAGCATTTCTGATATCAGATACATGGTGTCTTCTCCAATACCACTTCTCTGACCCTCCAACAACAACTAGGTGTCCTACAATTCAATTCAATTCTGATGCTAACTATCGGATTTAGTGTCAGACGCCACAGGTTAAGGGTTCCGTCTCGCAGGACTGCCCTCGTTTCAGGTGCCAGGTGCAGTGGGATGCCAAGTCTCCTCACCTTTTTGCCTGGCTGACTATAAATCTGGATGGAGGGTCCCACAAGGCCCCCACTCCCCTTGGTAATTCACTAGAATGGCTCACAGAACTCAGGAGAAGTGCCTTACTTACTACTACTATAATTTACTATAAAGGGTACAACTCAGGAACAGCCAAGTGGAAGAGGTGCATAGGGTAAGGTATGGGAAGGGGGCGTGGAGCTTCCATGCCCTCTCCGTTTCCCGTTCTCCCCACATTGCCGCATGTTCACCAGCCCAGAAGCTCTCCGAACCCAGTCTTTTTAGGTTTCTATGGAGACTTCCGTACATATGTGTGATTGGTTAAATCACTGACCATTAGTGATTAACTCAGTCTCCAGCCCCTCTCTTCTTCCCAGACGTGGAGAAGTGAGGATGTAAGTTCCAAACCTCCAATTGTGCCTTAGTCTTTCTGACGACCAGACCTTCATCCTGAAGCTATCTAGGGGCCTACTGAGAGTTGCCTCGTCAGAATAAAAGACACTCTTGTCACTCCTATCATTCAGGAAACTATGGGATTTAGGAGCTCTGTGTCAGGAACCAGGGACAAAGACCAGATATGTATTTCTTATGCCACAGGAGACTATCTTATCCTCAGTGCCTGGCATCACTTGGCATAAAACTTTTCGAAGAATGAGTGGTAGAATAACAAGTCGAATTGTAATCATACACTTTATTCTAGAAGGGCATTCAGGTAATTTAGAAGAAGGCATTCATAAACCAAGTAGACTACCAAGTAGCACGAGCTGAAAAAGGAGGCCAAGAAAAAAAAAACACCCCCAAACAGAAAACAGACAAACAAACAAAAACTTTGGTGGGATCAAAGATGATTTGGGAATAAGGTTAAAAATCACCCTTGTGTCCTACACAGTACTTTGGGCTCTCCCTCCCCTTTCTCCGCTTCTTTCTCCTACCTCTTGCTACGGTTACCAGTTTATTATGAAGGATCCAAGTCAGGAATAGCCAAATGGAAGAGATGCATAGGGGGGAAACGGCATGGTGCTTCTTGCCCTCCTACATGCTTCCCTTTTCTCTCTCCCTCAACTTTTTTTTTCTTCCTGTTTTTGAAATCACAGAAGTACATTTAAACAAAACAAAACTCCGAGTCCCACACTGAAGTTTTTGCTTCTTGTGACGCCTATTAGAGAGCAGTTGGACTGAATCAAATGTGAGTTTTGTTCTATTAACGCTGTGATGTGTACAATAGTGGATCAAACTCAGTGGATATCAAAATGAGGTGTGAGAGTTAACCTATAATTTAATGGGACATTTGTGTCTCTCTCCCGCCCCCCCACAGTGAGGGTTTCTTCTTTAAACAATAGTGAAGGGAATTCCCTGGCGGTCCAGTGGTTAGGATTCGGCACTTTAACTGCGGTGTTCTGGGTTCAATCCCTGGTCAGGGAATTAAGATCCCACAAGCTGCATGGCGTGGCCAAAAAAATAAATAAACAAAAAACAAACGAACAAACGAAAACAATATTGAAAACTTCAGTTTAAGGAGAAAATGAGTCAACTATTTCAAAATACTGAAAAAATTAGAATGTTTAATTTACTCATATAAACCATTTAAGAACACACATAAAAGGACAACCCAGAAGGGCAAAAGTCAAAACACTAACAGTTGTGTGATAGGGTTGTAGGTAACTTTTATTTTTTTACCTTCTTCACAGGAGCTCTGTTTTCATCATTGAGACCCCTTTCCTTCTCTTTAAGGGAATTTAACTTAAATACTTTCATTGGAAACTCAGATTGAGTGTATTTTAAGGATGAATATAGGGCTCATTTGATAACCAAAATAGGGATAAGTTACTGAGTCCAAGAAGAAAATGGAGGGAAATAAGCCTGATTTTAAAGAAGAAGCTTTAAGATTGATGGTCAGGGACTTCCCTGGTGGTACAGTGGTTAAGAATCTGCCTGCCAATGAAGGGGACAGGGGTTCGAGCCCTGGTTGGGGAAGATCCCACATGCCGTGGAGCAGCTAAGCCCGTGTGCCACAACTACTGAGCCTGAGCTCTAGAACCCGCGAGCCACAACTACTGAGCCCACATGCCTAGAGCCCACGCTCTGCAACAAGAGAAGCCACCACAGTGTGACGCGTGTGCACCTCAGTGAAGAGTAGCCGTGTCTCGCCGCAACTAGAGAAAGCCGTGTGCAGCAATGAAGACCCAATGCTGTCAAAGATAAATAAAGTTATTAAAAAAAAAAGAGATTGATGGTCAGGAAAGCTTACAATACTCTGTCAGATACAGGTAAACTACTAGATAGGAAATCTCTCTTAACATCCTTCAAAATAATTGAGTATTGAAATCCATTGAAAATGGCATGCCATTCAGGTAAACTGGGGGCCCCTGATTTGTTCATCCTAGAAAAAGGGAGTCTTCAGGATTCAGACAGGACAGTATGTTATAGAGACTTGGGTTACAGGGTGAGGAAGATGTTAGTCTTGTTGTTTTTCTTTATGACTCTATCATGTTCTTTTTTTTTTTTAAACATCTTTATTGGAGTATAATTGCTTTACAATGGTGTCTATCATGTTCTTGATGTCATCCTGCCGACTGGCTTATTATAAAAAAAGTATGGAATTAAGTATGCTTGAAAATGGCCTTTTTGGGGGGTAGAAATTTCTTTGCGTTTTAACATGTATATATTTGTGTTCTGCCATCGCAGTCAGGATATAGGATAATCCTATTGCACCAAAAAAAACACCCCCATGGTAACCTTGGGGGTGTTTTACTTGCTGCCCCCACCAACAAATAAAGAGTTGGTGTGTGTCATATGATAAATATGTTTAACTTTATAAGAAACTGACAAACTCATCTCCAAAGTGGCTGTACCATTTTTACATTCCCACCAGTAATTTTTTTTAACATCTTTATTGGAGTATAATTGCTTTACAATGGTGTGTTAGTTTCTGCTTTACAACAAAGTGAATCAGTTGTAAATATACATATGTTCCCATATCTCTTCCCTCTTGCATCTCCCTCCCTCCCACCCTCCCTATCCCACCCCTCTAGGTGGTCACAAAGCACCGAGCTATCTCCCTGTGCCATGCGGCTGCTTCCCACTAGCTACCTATTTTACATTTGGTAGTGTATCTATCCCACCAGTAATTTTTGAGTGATCCAGATGGTCAGCATCATCACCAGCATTTGGTATTGTTGATGTTTTTTATTTTAGCTACTCTAATAGATGTGTAGTGGTATCTCATTTTGGTTTATTTACATTTCTGTAATGGCTAATGATGTTGAGCATTTTTTTTTTTTTTTTTTGCGGCACACAGGCCTCTCACTGTTGTGGCCTCTCCCGTTGCAGAGCACAGGCTCCGGACGTGCAGGCTCAGCGGCCATGGCTCACGGGCCCAGCCGCTCCGCAGCATGTGGGATCTTCCCAGACCGGGGCACGAACCCGTGTCCCCTGCATCGGCAGCTGGACTCTCAACCACTGCGCCACCTGTTGAGCATTTTTTCATGTACTAATTATCTTCTGCATATCCTCTTTGAAATGTCTGGTTACCTCTTTTGCTACTTAATTGGGTTGTTTTCTTATTATCGGGTTTTGAGAGTTCTTCATCTGTCATGGATACAAGTCTTTAGTCAACTATGTGATTTGCAGATATTTTCTCCTGATGAGTAATTCTTCCCATTCCCTTATCATTTTCTTTATCAGAACAAAAGTTTTAAACTTTAATGAAGTCCAATTTATTTATTTCGACCATCCCCCCTTTTTGTATAGTACTTTTGGTGTGTTGTCTAAAAACTGTACTTAAATCTAGCCTATGAAAGTTTTCTCCTGTTGTGAAGTTTTATAGCCTTATGTTTTTTTTTTTTAATCTAAATTTATTTATTTTTGGCTGCGTTGGGTCATCGTTGCTGCACGCAGGCTTTCCCTAGGTGCGGCCAGAAGGGGCTACTATTCACTGCGGTGTGCAGGCTTCTCATTGTGGTAGCTTCTCTTGTTGCAGAGCACGGGCTCTAGGTGTGCGGGCTTCAGTAAGTAGTTGTGGCACGTGGGCTCAGTAGTTGTGGCTCGCAGGCTCTAGAGCACAGGCTCAGCAGTTGTGGCGCACCGGCTTAGTTGCTCCATGGCATGTGGGATCTTCCCGGACCAGGGCTCAAACCCATGTCCCCTGCATTGGCAGGAGGGTTCTTAACCACTGCGCCACCAGGGAAGTCCCTAGCCTTATGTTTTACATTTATACCTATGATGCATTTTGTATTAATTTTTGTATAATGTGTGAGGCTTAGGCAGACACATTTTTTTTGCATATCGATGTCTAGTTAATCCAACACAGTGTGTTGAAAAGACTGTCCTTTCTCCATTGAATTGCCTTTGCATTTTTGTCACAAATCATTTGGCCATGTTTGTGTGAATATTTCTGGATTCTGTTTTGCTCCGTTGATTTATATGCTATCCCTTTGTCAATACTATACTTTCTTGGCAGCTGTGGCTTTAAATAGTAAGTCTTAAAGTTGGGTAGTGTTATTCTTCTAACCTTATTCTTTTTCAAATTGTTATAGCTATTCTAGTTACTTTGCCTTTCCATATATATTTTAGAACCAGTTTTTGGTTCTAAAAATTCTGCTGGAAGTCAACAAGTCCTACATGTGTTTTGTGAGATTCATACCTATGTATTTAAATTGGGGGGGCCTGCTGTTATAAATGATTTTTTATTTTAAACTGTAAAGTACACATAAAATTCACTATACTAACCATTTTAAAGCATATTGTTCAGCAATGTTAAGTATATTTACATTGATGCTAAACTAATTAGTTCTAAAAGTTTAAAAAAAAATGTTATATTTTGTTGGCTGCTCTGCAAGGCTTGGGACTTTAGTTCCCTGAGCAGGGATTGAACCCGGGCCCTGGAAGTGAAAGCTCTGAGTCCTAACCCCTGGACCGCCAGGGAATTTCCCTAAAAGTTTGTTTTCTTAATAGATTGTGTGAAATTTTCTACTTAGACAATCATGTCATTGCAAGTTGGCATAGTTTCACTTCTTTTCCAATCTATATGCCTTTTGTTTCCTTTTCTTGCCTTGTTACACTGCCCGAGTTCTTTGAATGAGAGTAGACATCCTTGCCTTTTTCTTACCCTTTGTGAGAAAACATCCAGTCTTTGACCTTTAAGTAAAATGTTAGCTGTAGGGTTTTTGTAGATGCCCTTTATGTGGTTGAGGATATTATTTATATTCCTAGTTTGCTGACCGTCTTTATAATGAGTGAATGTTGGTTTGTGTCAAATGCTTTTTCTGCAAAAATTGATATGAGCATACATTTGTTTTAGGCTGTTACTACGATGGATTATATTGTTCTTCAAATATTGAACCAATCTTACATTCCTGTGATAAATTCCACTTGGTTGTGGCGTTTATTCTTTGAACATATTCCTTGATTCAATTTGCTCACTTTTTGGTTGACAACTTACTGTATTTCTCTTGATGAGGGATATTTGTTTGTAGTTTTATTTTTTTGTGTTGTCTTTGACTTTGTTATCAGGGTAACAAACCCTCAAACTGTCTTGTGAAGTGCTTGCTTATGTGTTCTGGAAGAGGTTGTGCTGAGTTGGTGTTATTTCTTTAAACGTTTGATAGCATTTGCCAGTGAAACCACCTGAGCATAGAGATTTCTTCCTCAGAAGACTTTTTATTTTTTTTTTAGCTCAAATTCAGTCTTTGAAAATAGTTACAGGGCTTTTTTGGCTATTTTATCTTGCGTAGTTTTGGTGATTTGTAGTTTCTGAAAAATTGGTTCATTTCATCCAAGTTGTTGAATAGAGGTGCATAAAGTTTTGCAGTATTCCCTCATTATGCTTTAATTGACTTGGGGTCTATAGTGTTATCTCCTTTGTTCCTGATATTGGTAGTTTGTGATCTCTTGCCCCCCCCCGCCCCCCCTCTGTTTCCCTCTGTCTCTCTCATCATCTTTGTCAGTCTGGCCAGAGGTTTAATTTATTTATTTATGTTCCTCCAAAGAAACAGCATTTGGTTTCATTGATCTTTACCTTCTTTCTTTCTTTTCATTGATTTTGCTCTTCAGTATTTCATTTATTCTGCTTGTTTTGGGTTTATTTTGTGCTTCCTTTTGCTAGTTTTTTAAGTTGGAAGCTTGGGTTATTAATTGGAGACCTTTTTTTTCTAATGTAAACATATGATGCTATGAATTTCCCTTTAAAGCACTTAATCCCATAAATCTTGGTGTATTTTTAAAATTTTTGTTCAGTTCCAAATATTTTCTAATTTCCCTTGAGACTTCCTCTTTGACCTGTGGATTTTTTTTTTTTTGGACTATGTAGTTTAAATTTCCAAATGATTGGAGATTTTCCAGTTATCTTTTTGTTATTAACTTCTAGTTTAATTCCATTATGGTTCGTAAACATACCTTATATGTTTATATTTCCTTAAAACCTGTTGATACCTGTTTTATATCTTTGTTTTAGACAGATACAGTATATCTTGGGAAATGTTTCATGTTGGGTAGAGTGTTTCTTTTAAACATTTCTTGGGAAATGTTTCATGTTGGGTAGAGTGTTTCTTTTAAGTTTTTTCTAGTCTCTACCTACTAGATACCAGCAGCTCCCTGCCTGCCCAAGTTGTGATTATCAACAATGTCAACAGACATTGTCAAATATCCTCTTGGGGACAACATAATCCCCAGTTGAGAACCACTTTCTGGTAAGTAATGTGTTATTTTTCTCTGGCTGCTTTCAAGGGTTTTTTTTGTCTTTGATTTTCAACAGTTAGTTTATGATATGTCTGGAGATAGATTTCTTTGGGTTTATCTTGTTTGAGGTTGTAAAGGGAAAGAACCCAGTTTTCCCCCTGTGTCGGGAGAAACCCAGTTCTTTCCTATTATGTGTTTTTTTTTTCCTGTGTGTCTCCTTTATTACTCAGAACACTTCACTTCTGTCACTCTGGTCACCAATGTGTGGCGATGTTTCCCTTCAACAAGCAATTCTCTGCAACACCAGCTGGGTGTCCTACAATTTTAACTGAATTTTTAACACTTTCTACCTGGAGATAATGTTAGGTTCCACAGGTTAAGGGCCTGTAGCCTCAGTAGTCCCAGAAGACGACACCCTGCCCTTGCCTTGCATGTGTCAGTCACAAGCCTGGGTTATCATCACCTGTGCTTCTGACCAACCAGCTATAGAGAGAAGGTTCCAAAGACCTCGCTCCTTGGGTTTGACTGATTTGCTAGAGTGGCTTACAAAACTGAGGGCAACATTCACTTACAGTTACCAGTTTATTAAAGGATATAATAAAAAATACAGATGATTAGCCCAATGAGATATATATAAGGCGAGGTCTGGGAGAGTCCTGAGTGCAGGAACTTCTGTCCCTGTGGAGTTGGGGTACATCACCCTCCCTATGTGGATGTGTTCAGTCACCTTTAAGCTCTGTGAACCTCCTACTCTTGGGATTTTATGGAGGCTTCTTGTAGGCATGATCAATTATTAACTCCATTTCCAGCGCCTCTCCCCTCTCTGGAGGACAGGGCACGGGGCTGAAAATTCCAGGCTTCTGATCATGGCTTGATCTTTCTGGTGACCAGCTCCCAACCAGGAGCCATCCAAGAACCTACCTAGAGTTTCCTCAGTAGAACAGGAGATACACCTAGTGCTCTTATCACTTAGGAAATTACAAGAATTTTAGGAGTTCTGTGCCAGGAAGAGGAGGGGTTGAGGCTGGGAGACCAATATATGTATTTTCTATTATCTCACAGGGGTTCACTGAACTTTTTCAATCTATAGGTTTATATCTTTTGCCAAATTTGGAGAATCTTCAGTAACCATATATATATTTTTTAACATCTTTATTGATGTATAATTGCTTTACAATGTTGTGTTAGTTTCTGCTGTATAACAAAGTGAATCAGCTATATGCATACATATATCCCCATATCCCCTCCCTCTTGTATCTCCCTCCCACCCTCCCTATCCCACCCCTCTAGGTGGTCACAAAGACGTGAGCTGATCTCCCTGTGCTATGCGGCTGCTTCCCACTAGCTATCTATTTTACATTTGGTAGTGTATATATGTCCATGCCACTCTCTCACTTTGTCCCAGTTTCCCCTTCCCCTTCCCCTTCCCTGTGTCCTCAGGTCCATTCTCTACGTCTGCATCTTTACTCCTGTCCTGCCCCTAGGTTCATGAGAACCATTTTTTTTTTTAGATTCCATATATATGTGTTAGCATACGGTATTTGTTTTTCTCTTTCTGACTTATTTCACTCTGTATGACAGACTCTGGGTCCATCCAACTCACTTCAAATAACTCAATTTTGTTTCTTTTTATGGCTGAATAATATTCCATTGTATATATGTGCCACATCTTCTTTATCCATTCATCTGTCGATGGACATTTAGGTTGCTTCCATGTCCTGGCTATTGTAAACAGAGCTGCAATGAACATTGTGGTACATGACTATTTTTGTGAATTATGGTTTTCTCAGGGTATGTGCCCAATAGTGGGATTGCTGGGTTATATGGTCGTTTTATATTTAGTTTTTTAAGGAACCTCCATACTGTTCTCCACAGTGGCTGTATCAATTTACATTCCCACCAACAGTGCAAGAGGGTTCCCTTTTCTCCACACCCTCTCCAGCATTTACTGTTTGTAGGTTTTTTGATGATGGCCATTCTGACCAGTGTGAGGTGATAGCTCATTGTAGTTTTGATTTGCATTTCTCTAATGATCAGTGATGTTGAGCATCCTTTCATGTGTTTGTTGGCAATCTGTATAACTTCTTTGGAGAAATGTCTATTTAGGTCTTCTGCCCATTTTTGGATTGGGTTGTTTGTTTTTTTGATACTGAGCTGCATGAGCTGCTTGTATATTTTGGAGATTAATCCTTTGTCAGTTGCTTCGTTTGCAAATATTTTCTCCCATCCTGAGGGTTGTCTTTTCATCTTGTTTATGGTTTCCTTTGCTATGCAAAAGCAAAATAAGTTTCATTAGGTCCCATTTGTTTATTTTTGTTTTTATTTCCATTTCTCTAGGAGGTGGGTCAAAAAGGATCTTGCTGTGATTTTTGTCATAGAGTGTTCTGCCTATGTTTTCCTCTAAGAGTTTTATAGTGTCTGGCCTTACATTTAGGTCTTTAGGAAATATGGAACGCTTCACGGATTTGTGTGTCATCCTTGAGCAGGGGCCATGCTAATCTTGTCTGTATTGTTCCAATTTTTAGTATATGTGCTGCTGTAGTGAGCACTTCAGTAACCATTTATTCAAAGATATGTTCAACAAGTATTTTTCCTTTTTCCTGTCTTTCTGAGATACCGATAACGTAAATTAGGCTTTTGGTATTTTCCCACAGGGCTTTGAGCCTCTGTGCATTTTTTCTCTCAGTTGTTCAGATTGAATAATTGCTATTGATCTGTCTTCGTGAGCAGTGACAGTTTCCTTTGTTGTTTCCAGTCTGCTGTTTTGTTCATCCAGTGAGTTTATTTAGGGTTATTGTGTTTTGGTTCTAAATTTTTATTTCTTTTATACCTACTGTTTCTTGGACATTTTCTTTCTGTTCTTTTCAAGAGTGCTCACCCTTTGTGGAACATTTTTATAATAGTTTCTTTAAAGTCTGTCAGATAATTCCAACATCTTTGTCATTCTTGGCATTTGCATTTGTTGATTGCCTCATCCCCTATGAGTTGAGATTTTCCTAGCTCTTTATATAAGTAATTTTGGATTGTACCTTGAACATTTTGAATATAATATTATGAGACTCTGGATCTTGGTTCAAACCCTATGGAGAATGTTGATAATTTCATTTTAGAATACAGTTTGACCCAATTGGCTTCAGGCTGCAAGTTGCAGCCGGCCTTCTGTGGATTATGGTTCCAATTTCACTTCATTTTTGAAGCCTTTGAAGTACTCTTTGGCTCTGTCTCCTGTGTGTAGTAGCACTCAGTGGGTGGCCAGTTTGGGACCTGGGTGATGATCTCTCCCATGGTTCTGCTCTCAAAGTCTTGGGTATGCTGTTTGTTTTCTGATGCAAGCATGTGCATATTGGAGCTAAATCCAGGATTTCCTAAACAGCTTCATGCAGTTGCTTTCCTGAGCTCCTCCCTTTGCATGATCTGATTAGTACTTTGATTCTCAAGGGCTTCTCTTTCTGGTTTTTCAGCCAGAAAAGATAGGGCCTTGGTTACCCTGCTTGGTTGTACACTTCTCATGACTGCACTCATGTCTGGGGCTAAGTGGCAGGAAGACAGGGGCAAAAAAGCAATAGGATTCAACCCACCCCCTTGGAACCATAGTTCTTCCCCTTCATCAGAGTTTTAGGTACCCCTTTCCTGCTCTTCAAGCCAGAGCTGTAGGACTTCTCCTCGAGTTCTGTCTGTGCTCAGTAACAATTTCCAAGTGTTTTTTGTTTGTTTGTTTGTTTGTTTGTTTGCGGTACGCGGGCCTCTCACTGTTGTGGCCTCTCCCATTGCAGAGCACAGGCTCCAGACGCGCAGGCTTAGCGGCCATGGCTCACGGGCCCCGGAGCGGGGCACGAACCCGTGTCCCATGCATCGGCAGGCGGACTCTCAACCACTGCGCCACCAGGGAAGCCCCAATTTCCAAGTTTTAAACTGCCCCAAGTCCAGGCTGGGGCATACCAGAGGGAAGAAGGGCAGAATAAATCATCTCACGTTTGGTGGTACTTTAAATTCCCCGCTCCACCTGCTATCATCTACTTTTCTTTTTTTTAAAACATAAATTTATTTATTTTTAAGTTTATTTTTGGCTGCGTTGGGTCTTCGTTGCGGTGTGTGGGCTTCCTATTGTGTGGTGGCTTCTCTTGCTGTGGAGCACGGGCTCTAGGCGCGTGGGCTTCAGTAATTGTGGCTCGCGAGCTCTAGAGTGCAGGCTCAGTAGTTGTGCACAGGCTTAGTTGCTCCACGGCATGTGGGGTCTTTCTGGACCAGGGCTGGAACCCGTGTCCCCTGCATTGGCAGGCTGATTCCTAACCACTGTGCCACGAGGGAAGTCCCTTATATACTTTTCAGAGTCTTCAAATAGTTGCGTCATACGGTCTGTCCAGATTTTATCCTCATTCCATGGGAGAAACAGGGTAGACTATCCCCACTCAGTTTATAGTTTTCTTGTTACTTTGAAATTTCAAGAGGTTAAATTATCTCTTGAGAAATAAATGATATTGAATCATTTATTTCTTAAGAATAGAGTAACTATTAAGTAACTTGCTTTAAGGGTTTTTTTTTTTTTTTCTCATAGGTAACCCTTGGTTGAATTAAGGCTGAGCAGGGACTTAGCTATCATTTACAAAAAGAAGCTTGTATTCAAACTGTCCATGTGATCCAGTACTGGAGATGTGTGTGTAAGGCTAAAAGAGAGATAATTTCACATTTAAATTTATAAAAGCCTTCACCTTTTGCTCTTTTCCTATTGCTTCCCACCTCTGACATGAATGAACAAAATATTCAGGGTTAACATGGGGGAGGGAGAAGTCCCCAGGCAGGGGGTTTAGAACAGTAAACCAACTGGGAATGGCAGGGCACTCTTAATCCTGTTTCTAATTTTAGCATCAGCAGCCAGAGAGGCAGGGTTGCCTCAGTACTCGAGGTATTTTTTTCCCTTTTGTATTTTTGTATTGCTGAATGGCCTACTTGGTCTTACCCAAAAATACAATCTTACTATTTAGAGTTACTCTCATGTGGGGATGAGAAAGGCTGTAATTTTCTGGGGTCTTCCCTAGATGTGTAGTATACATGCACTGACATCTTCTCAGGATTCCTCAGTTGTTGGTTCTTACACACAAAAGGAGGTGTTCAGTAAGTATTAGTTGAACCGATGAAGTCATATGATGCTTTTCAGAACATGACCGTAACCCAAATAGAGATCAGTGTTCATCTTGATAGATTCTTTCTTGGTCTAATGTTGTTTTGTGTCACACTTCCTCCATGCACAAGTATGTGTAAAAAGAGTTAAAATCGTTTAATTAGCTTAGTTGGATTGATGGTAGTGATTGATATTTCAGTCTTTTTTCTTTTTAACAAGTCCTATATTTGATTTGTCCATTTTCACTCATTTTTAGGCTCACAATTACATTCCTAGCTCTTATTCCCCTTTTCTTTACTACTCTGCCTTTAAGTTTTAGATCAGCTTAATAGCATACACGTGGGGAGTCCTGACCATGGGCAGGACAGGATGCTACACTCTTCAGAAGGAGTCTCATTTGATTCATCCAGCCAACCCTAGATACCGAAAGGAAATAGTGCTATCCTGACTTTAGGGGGTGGAGGGGAGGTAGCTGAGAAATGGAGAGACTTGCCTAGGTTTTACAGCTAACATTGGATGAGTGGAATTCAGACCTGGCAACCTGACCCTAAAGCCCCCTTTTTAAACTGCAGTAGTTTTGTCATCTCATATGTAAAAATAAGAATGTGACCTCTCACTTCCCCTGCAAGTCTATTTATGACTTGAAACACTAACTTCATCAGTATGTTTTTATTTAGATATACTATAATTTCTTACTATGTTTGACCTATAATGAACACTGAGATATTTAAATAAAGAGACTTGCATTTTCAGCTCTCAGACCTGCACCCTCTTTTTGGTTGTTTGCTTGCTTTTATTGCTTATTTTATTTTTTTTGGCCGCACCGTACGGCCTGTGGGATCTTAGTTCCCCGATCAGGGATTGAAACTGGGTCGACGGCAGTGAAAGCCCGAGTCTTAACCACTGGAACACCAGGGAATTCCCCTGCATCCTCTTTTTAACAAACATTTTCTAATGTCCCAATTACAGTCCTGAAGTGAAATTCACAGAAAATATAATTATATATGTATTTAAATCTTTAAAATTAAAATTTAAAAATCAATATAATGTCCTAGACATACCAGAAAGAAGAAATAAAAGGGAATTCGTTTATACAAAGTAATTTTTCAGTACATAAACACCTGGGCACGACCAGAGCTTGAGGCACAGTGAAATAATCAAGTACTTGTACAGTACTTGTATTATTATAGAATAATCCTCAGCAGACCAGTACTGGTGCTAATAATATACAGGTATGACATGGGTGACTCGACATTGTGTTGCTCTCAGTTAAGTGGTTTTCTATAGTGGTGATAAGCAGGTCAAAATATAATTGTATATTGATTTACATGGTGGTTGCAGTTTTGGAAGATAGAATATATATTAAAACTGAGCAATAAATACTAAGGGTATATGCTCAGAAAAAATGGGCTTTTTATGTATATATATGTCAAGGACCTTGAAGAGCTGTGCAGGGCTGGGGTGCCTCCGCTGTGTGAGGCTGTCCTGCACAAATCAGGATGTGTGACATATCTGGTCTCTGCCCGTCCAGTGTTCGTGAGGCCCTCTTCCCCCACCCCAAAGGACCCACAGTTTTCTAAAACCACCCCCGAAGTGGTCAGGTTTTCTCCACTGAGAATTACTGCTCTAGGTTATTCCTTCCCCAGCTTCATGGAAGGATGAGTTTTCTGTTTGTTTGTTTTATTGTTTTGTGTTTTGGCCACACTGTGTGGTATGTGGGATCTTACGTTCCCCAACCAGGGATCGAGCACAGGTCCCCTACATTGGGAGCGTGGAGTCTTAACCACTGGACTGCCAGAGAAGTCCCAAGGATGAGGTTTTTAAATTTCTAATCAATCACTGACATTTTATAAAATGCAAAATTTGTTAGAAAAATGAAATTCTAAAGTCAGTCAAAAACACAAGTCCTGGTCTTTATTCTTAGATTTAGCAGACATAAAATTCCTGGCAATCTGCCATAAAAATTTCTTCCTTTCTCTCTCTCACTCTTTCTCCCTCCCTCCCTCTCTCTCTCCCCCCTCTTCCTTCCCTCCTTCTTTCTTCCTTCCTTTCTTTTTCTCTCTCTTTCTTCCTTTCTCTGTCTCTGTCTCTCTCTTTCACTTTCTCTTTCTTTCTCTCTTTCTTTCTCTCTTTCTCTCTTTCTCTCATTCTCTCTTTCTCTCTTTTCCCTCCCTCCCTCCCCCCCCACCCCCGTCTCTGTCTCTGTCTCTCTGTCTCTCTCCCCCCCCACTTGTGGGATCTTAGTTCCCTGACCAGGGATTGAACCTGTGCCCTCGGCAGTGAAAGCACCGAGTCCTGAGTCCTAACCACTGGACTGTCAGGGAATTTCCCATAAAAATTTCTAAATGTTTAATCTCTACTTCTGAACCTACCTTGCCACGGAGTGGTCTCTTTATCTCAGTCTTTCTTTCCCTGAAGTCACCCAAAGTGAATGTATGTATCTGAAAAATTCTTCCTCTTGGAAGATTTTTTAAAAAATAAATTTATCTTATTATTTTTTAAAATTTTGGGCTGCTTGGGTCTTCGTTACTGCACATGGGGTTTCTCTAGTTGTGGCGAGCGGGGGTTACTCTTCGCTGCGGTGTGCGGGCTTCTCATTGTGGTGGCTTCTCGTTGCAGAGCACGGGCTCTAGGCGTGCAGGCTTCAGTAGTTGTGGCACGTGGGCCTCAGTAGTTGTGGCTCGAGGGCTCTAGAGCGCAAGCTCAGTAGTTCTGGCGCACGGGCTTAGTTGCTCCAAGGCATGTGTGATCTTCCCAGACTAGGGATCGAACCTGTGTCCCCTGCATTGGCAGGCGGATTCTTTACCACCAGGGAAGTCCATCTTGGAAGATTATAGTTGCATTCTCCCTAGCCAAATGCTCAAATGCTTTATTCCCAACACCTCCTTTGTTGTCCATAAATATTACTTTTTACAAAAACTCTTGTTTAATGATGGAAGTGAACTTAACCGCCTTCACTATCAGGGATGCTTTTTTATTCCATGACAGAAATTTGCGGTGTAGTTTAACAGGCATATCTCAAACTGGTTTTGATTCCTCGTTAGCTTTATATACTTAAAATCCACCGTGTTTTCTCCATGCACTTCCACAGAGAAGCAGTGACTTTTCCAACCTTAATTTCAGAAGACTTCCTGCAATGTTTTTCATACCGTGAAGAGCCTTAGTGATTGAAAATAATTCTTATAACGAGCCAAGAAGGGTCCTGGATCATAAAATGCCACAAGCAGTTCACATTGGTGACGCTGATGGCAGAACAGCCTCAGCAGGGGGCCTGCACCTGCTTCTCCTGAGAATCTGTGGGGAGACTGAAAGTGCTCCCTGAGAGATTGGATGCTTTTGGCACAGTGACTGAATCTTAAATGTGACCAGCTTGTTCTTCCTACTTTTGGGTTACTCTGGAACAGCAGAACAGTTGTCTGATTTGTGTAGGGACCGTCCTTCCAGTGTGAGTTAAAAATCTGAGTTTTGATAGCATCCTGAATACCTTCCCTCCTCCAGCTGCCTCTTCACACGCGGTCCTTCTGCTGTGATGCATACAATTGGCTTTGGCCTGTGTTTGTGTAAGTGCCTATGGGGTGGACCCAGGCACAGAGTCACGAGGTGGGTTTTGAAGTTGTTCTCGAGTGAACTGGAAATGCTTGGGCCTTGAGGTGTTTCTTACAATTTTTGGTGCATGTAGCAAGTGCAGTTTGGGGGAAGGACATGATTCTATTGTCTATCTTGCTTTGTAAGGCTGGGTCAGCCTAGTTGGAACAGCCCCCTGTGGTTGTGATAGCTGTGTGGCAGAGGTGGTGGTATGCTTTAGGAAAGCTCTGTTGACAGCACCAGCTCTCAAGATGTGTATCCTGAGGAGCAGGACACAGTCAGCTGAGGCTCTCTGAGACCAAAACCACCTGTTCAGATATAGCTCAGATACATTCTGTTTTTTGACTTCTACAGAGTTGAGATGTGTTCATCATCTTAGATAGATTTACCTATATATGATCAGCCAAAAAAGCAATAGAATAATTTGGGTGGAGAATTTTTGAACATTGTCTTGTTCCATGATCCTCCATCCTAGAGAGATGGGATACAGGAGACATGAATGCTTTTTCAGTTGGTCAGTTCCCATGTGCCTCTCATACACACTGAGAACATGTTTAAAGGTGCATACTTTTTGTCACGTGTTCCATAACCACCAGTTAGTAATCTGATATGGTGTTTAACTAAAGAAATAACAATTTGTTCCAACGTTCGGGGGAAGACTGGTTCATCCGGCCTTAGTGGGTGCTGTGGACTGAATGTTTGTCTCCCCAGAACTCATGTTGAAGCCCTAATCCCCAGTGTGATGGTATTAGAAGGGGGAGCCTTTGGGAGGTAATTAGGTCATGAGAGTAGAGCCCTATGAATGGGATTAGTGCCCTTATAAGAAGAGACACAAGAGATGCTTTCTCTCTGCCATGTGAGAATATAGCAAGAAGGTGACTGTCTATAAATCAGGAAGAGGGCCCTCACCAAGAACTCAACCAGGCTGGCACCCTGATCTTAGACTTCCAGCCTCTAGAACTGTGAGAAATAAATTTCTGTTGTTTAAGCCATCCAGTCTTTGGTATTTGTTACAGCATCCTGAGATGACAAAGATGTTGGGGAAGGTGTCAACATGTGGTATCTTCCTTAGGAAATTTATTTTATAGCTGAATTTTTTCAGTTTAACTTTTATATTGGAGTGTAGTTGATTTACAGAGTTGTGTTAGTTTCAGGTGTACAGCTAAGTGATTCAGTTATACATATACATATACCCATTCTTTTTCAGATTCTTTTCCCATATAGGTTATTACAGAATATTGAACAGAGTTCCCTGTGCTATACAGTAGGTCCTTGTTGATTATTTTATATATAGTAGTGTGTATATGTTAATCCCAAATTCCTAATTTATCCCTCCCCCGACATTTGTTTTCGAAGTCTGTTTCTGTTTTGTAAATAAGTTCATTTGTATCATTTTATTTTTAGATTCCACATATAAGTGATATCATATGATATGTGTCTTTCTCTGACTTACCTCACTTAGTATTGTAATCTCTAGGTCCATCCATGTTGCTGCAAATAGCAGTATTTCATTCTTTTTTGTGGCTAATATCCCATTGTATATATGTATCACATCTTCTTTATCCATTCCTCTGTCGATGGACATTTAGATTGCTTCCATGTCTTGGCTAATGTAAATAGTGCTGCAATGAAAATTGGGGTGCACGTACCTTTTCGAAGTATGGTTTTCTCCAGATATATTCCAGTAGTGGGATTGCTAGATCATATGGTAGTTCTATTTTTAGTTTTTTAAGGAACCTCCATACTGCTCTCCATAGTGGCTGTACCAATTTACATTCCCACCAACAGTGCATGAGGGTTCCCTTTTCTCCGCACCCTCTCCAGCATTTATTGTTTGTAGACTTTTTGATGATGGCCATTCCGACTGGTGTGAGGTGATACCTCATTGTAGCTTTTTTTTTTTTTTTTTTTTTTTTTGCAGTACGCGGGCCTCTCACTGCCACGGTCTCTCCCGTTGCGGAGCACAGGCTCCGGACGTGGCAGGCTCAGCGGCCATGGCTCACCGCGGCATGTGGGATCTCCCCGGACTGGGGCACGAACCCGCGTCCCCTGCATCAGCAGGAGGATTCTCAATCACTGCGCCACCAGGGAAGCCCGTCATTGTAGCTTTGATTTGTATTACTCTAATAATTAATCATGTTGAGCATCTTTTCATGTGCTTTTTGGCCATCTGTATGTCTTCTTCCTTAGGAATTTTAAAGTGACTTTTAAAATTCTGTAGTTTGAAAGTTACCAAATATACACATATAGAGAAAATAGTATAATGAACCCCCATGTACCCAGCTTTAAAGATTATCAGTATTCTTGTTTTATCGATATCCCCTAATTTTGTTGGTTGTCTGGACTATTTTAAAGCAATTCAGGGGGGATTGCTGGCACAGAAGATTTGTTTTACATGCTCACATAAATGTAGGTATATTAGTTTCCTCTGGCTGCTGTAAGAAGTTACCACAAACTTGGTGGCTTAAGACAAGAGAATTTTACTTCCTTACAGTTCAAGAAGCCAGGAGTCTGAAATCAGTCTCAGAGGTCAAGGTGTTGGCAGGGCTGGTACCCTCTGGAGGTGTGGAGGAGAATTCATTTACTTGCCTTTTCCAGTTTTTAGAGGCTGCCTGTATTTCCTGCCTTGTAGCCTCTCCTCCAGGTTCAAAGTACATCACTCCAATCTCTGCTTGTGTTGTCACATGGCTTGCTCTCTGACTTTGATTCCTCTAGTGCCCCTTTTATAAGGACCCTTGTGATAACATCCGGCCCACTTGGATAATTGGGGATAACCTCCCTAGCTCAAGATCCTTAATTCAATCACATCTGCAGAGTCTCTTTTGTCATGTGAGACAACATTCACAGGTTTCAGGGATTAGAAAGTAGACATATTTGGAACCATTATTCAGACTGCCATAGTAGGACCACACTGCGGTCAGCTCTCACATGTCAAATAAATGGTAGGGCCATGATCTCAAGAGTGGAGACTGTAATCATAGGGAAACACATGAAGATTAAGCTCTTCAAAACCTAGCGAGATTTCTGTTCAGAGTACAGCTTGTCATTTTGCACAGTAGATGTGCCATTCCTGTCAGAAAATGAGGAAGAAGGAGGTACGTGTTGGTGAATAACTGGTGCCTTTTCGTACATAACGGAAAAGATAACTGCAGTCCAACATCAGATTCAAGGTGATACTGGTGTGTGCTCCAGCTCAGTCTTGACCTTGTCCAGCCCACAAAACTGTGGACCTAGGGTCATTTTTATCTCTCTTCCCTGAGCTGCAGAGCCTAGCCCCTCCTTGCCTCTGCTTCTCTTGTTATAAGCCTTTATTGAACTTATTTGCGTCCCTGCTATGTGCTAGGGCTGGATCTGCTGCATGCATTTTCACTAAAGGTTTCCAGTGCTTTGCTTATTCTCCACATAAATTTGAAGATGTGTTTTCATAGAGTATAAGGAAGAGGTGATGGGGCTTCCATGTCTGAACATCAAGCCCCAGAATGATGGATAGGAAGACAGGGGGCTTTGTGCGAAGGTGACTCAACCATACGGAGCCTTTTTCCCATCTGTGGAAGAGGTTAACAGTATGGTCCTTTCAGGTTCACCGTGAGAACCAGCAGATAACACAGGTGCCTTGCCCCATAGTTTATTATGAATTAATAAACTTCTTCAATGGATTTTGCCCTTTGGCTGAAATTTTCATCCTTTGGCTCTGCTATAGTGAAGTTAACTTTACTTTTCCTCAACCCCATCACTCTCTTAGTTTCAGGGCTTTTGCATACATGTTTTCTCTGCCTATAATCCATTTGGTTCTTTCTGTTTTTCTTAATTCCCATTATTAGCCTTTAACTCAGATGTCATTTCTTCCACAAAGCCTTATATTTTTCTGCCATACCTGGATTAGGTGTGTCCCCTATATTTCTCTTATACTTAGCACTATAGCACCACTCAGCACTTGATATTTTAATTGCCTTCTGACTTGTTTCTGTTCTCCCATCGGACTCTAAAATTTAGGGGCCAGGGGTTGTGTCTTCTCCTGTGTTGTCATCAAAGACACAGAACAGAGCCTGGTATAGACGAATGGTCAGTGTTCACACACATCTCTTGGTTGGAAACGTTTTCAACTCTGTAATAGATTAAAATTTTTTTTTCATAGTTTGCTGGATTTTACGGGGGGTGGGGTGTTGGGAGGGATGGATAGGGTAGGTAGAAGAAAACAGGATATAAGTTTTTTGTCTCAGGTCATTGAGTTTGCTGAAGGAGAAATCAGTCACTGAAGTGTTCTAAAAAAAAATTGGTGTTGTTTGTGGATTGTGGGGTGGGGGTGGGGGAACAAATTGAAATCTTCCTCCAAGCTATGTTGGGCTCTTTGCTAGCAGGGAACAAGTTGTGTTTTAGAGAGAAATCTGGTATTTTATCTTGCTTTGGCTGCTTGTTTTATGTTATAAGTAGTTCAAGTGTTTTTGGTTAGTTTTTCTAATAGTGTTTTACCTTAAAATACAGTTTTCTAGTTTTTTTTTAATAACTTTTAAAAAATTTTTATTTATTTTTGGCTGTGTTGGGTCTTTGTTGCTGCGTGCGGGCTTTCTCTAGTTGTGGAGAGCGGGGGCTACTCTTAATTGCGGTGCGCGGGCTTCTCATTGCGGTGGCTTCTCTTGTTGCGGAGCACGGGCTCTAGGCACGTGGGCTTCAGTAGTTGTGGCACGTGCGCTTCAGTAGTTGTGGCACGCAGGCTTCAGTAGTTGTGGCATGCGGGCTTCAGTAGTTGTGGCTCACGGGCTCTAGAGCACAGGCTCAGTAGTTGTGGCGCACGGGCTTAGTTGCTCCCCGGCATGGGGGGTCTTCCCGGACCAGGGCTGGAACCCTTGTCCCCTGCATTGCCAGGCATATTCTTAACCACTGCATCACCAGGGAAGCCCCCAGCTTTCTATTTTGGGTAAAATTCAGTTTCTTATTTTTTTCTTTTTCAAAGAAAAACATCAGACCTTGTGTTGAAGAAATGAGTCACAGGGAAGTTGGAAGCATCATTGAGTGATGCTCCCTATGGCTGTTACTGAGTGGGCTGTGTTCCCAGATGCCAGCCTCATTAGGATGGATTAATGCTAAGTCCTACTAAGTTTACACCCATTATTACCTCCATGTTCTCCTTTCTCAGCAAATTTGATGCCCATCAGCTCTGAGCATGTTCTGTGCGCTTCCAGGATTCCAGTATTGTTGAACACTACTTGACGTCGCCCAGCTGAACAAATATTTCTGATTTTAGATACTCTTCATGACTTCTTTTCCATAAGACATGACTTAATCATGTTTCTTTCCTGCTTAATTAAACGTGGGCAAGTCTTTGATCAGACACAGCTTTATTTCTGTATGCTAGAAATTTTATCCTGACTTGATATTAATTAATGCTTGTTTAATAAGAACCTTTGCTCATATGCTTCCCTCTGCTTCTAGAGACCGAGCTTTATAGTACACGATGGAACCTTACTTTCTGCTGGATGCAGCTTGGTGTTGTCTGTTACTGAGCTTAAGGGTCACCTCTACCTTATAGTGGGTTTTTTTTGGTTCTTTTTTGTTTTTTTTGCAGTACGTGGGCCTCTCACTGTTGTGGCCTCTACCGTTGTGGAGCACAGGCTCCGGACGCGCAGGCTCAGCGGCCATGGCTCACGGGCCCAGCCGCTCCGTGGCATGTGGGATCTTCCCGGACTGGGGCACGAACCCGTGTCCCCTGCATCGACAGGCGGACTCTCAACCACTGCGCCACCAGGGAGGTCCCTCTAATTCGTTTTTTAAATCAAACAACCCATATATACATCCAAAAAAAAATATGGTACACTCACAGTGTAAGATTCATTGTTTGTTCAACTTGCCAGAAATTCATGAAAACATGCATGTATTTGTTTACCCCTTGCAATAACTCTATGGCCTCTGAAAAATCCAATCCAATGATCGAGGGTCAATGGTGGGAAATCCATGATACTTGGGTTGCCATGCCTCTTCCTTTCCACAGCAGGAGGGACTCTCTGAAAGATACCCTTTTCCCACTGAGCCTAGATTAAGCCTCAGAATCCTTCTTACATTGTGCTCTAGATAGTCACAACCAATTGTTTGCAGCTAGAATGTGAGAAGAACATTGTGTGTCTCCTTGGACAAGATGATCTTTTAACCTACTATCCATTTTGACGTCCATAAATCCTATTTGGTTCTGCTCTCTTGAGCAGACGCCTGCCTCCTTCACATATACAAAGCCTCCCAATATGTGAAGAGAGCTCATATAGGGGGTACGTTGTTTATCTGAGATGCACTTTTCCAGATCACTCAAGTGTCCCTCCTCTGTTTCGCTCCTCTGACCCCTCAAAGCTTGTTTCCTGCTGGGGGCGTGGTTTCTGAGTCTCTGAGAGTAGGGTTCAGAACTGAGTATAGTGTTCTATATGGATCTGCACTGTGCTTACTGCAGTGTAGGACCTTTCTTCTCCTTGACATTTGTTCAGTAAGGGAAAGATTATATGCCCACATTCCCTGGATATGAGACTCACATTGATTACAATTGAACTAGCTTTTAGTTATTAAGAATGTTAAAGTATTATTATTATTATTATTATTATTATTTTTTTTTTTTTTGCGGTACGCGGGCCTCTCACTGTTATGGCCTCTCCCGTTGCGGAGCACAGGCTCCGGACACGCAGGCTCAGTGGCCATGGCTCACGGGCCCAGCCGCTCTGCGGCATGTGGGATCTTCCCGGACCGGGGCACGAACCCGTGTCCCCTGCATCGGCAGGCAGACTCTCAACCACTGCGCCACCAGGGAAGCCCAAGAATGTTAAAGTGTTGTTGATTTACATGTTAAAAAGTATATCTGGGGAAGCTTCTGAGCATGAGGTGTTTGACTTGAAAGGTGTTGCCTGGTGCAAACATGAAGGACCAGTTGGGGTGATCAGTGGTGAGGTGATGGGCACAGACTTTCTGTGGGACAAGGGCTCTTCTGGGGCAGAAGACATGCTGAGATTAGTTGACAGTTAGTAGTCCTTGGTCATGGAAGCTGGGGTGGGTTAACTCTAAGCAATGTGACAAGACTTGCTGAGTGCCCCCTTGAGGAACTGGGTTATTCTCACTATGAACGTCTAAGAAATTGACCGTTTGCCGCCTTAAAGCAACGAGTGTTGTCCACTTTAATTTTTTAAATTAAAAATTGTAGGAAAAACTCAACCAAAAAAAAAAGAAAATGCCTGTAATGCTATCATCCAGAGGTAACTATCATTACTAGCTGAGTGTTTTTGTTCATCTATATAAAGGGTGAGCTCGTTCACTGTCCTTGGATTTTTCCTCCAAAACGGTTTTCCAGGTGTAGGAGCACCACTGAATGAATCAGCTTTTCCTTGAGCTGAGCCTTTGTGCTGTCTGGGACTGTGACAGGTTCACTCCAAGTGTTGCCGCCTTCTTTTGAGGCTTAGCCAAGCATTGGGAGTTATTCTCAGGTCAGTGAGGAAGGTCCTGCAGGTCTGCCTTCTTTTTGGCTTTGGCCACATCTGCCATACTGTAGGCAGTATTGGCCAGCATTTACAATCAAGCAGCAACTGTGAATGTAGAGAAGAGCATTGTCTTCCTTTTTTGTATGTCCCCCCCGCCCAAATCATTTCTGGACTTGAATACTGTCTTTCTGTACTTTTGTAGGGCTAGCTAAGTTGGTCAGGGAGTGTAGCAGATGACACCGGTGTTGTGCATTTTAATCCGAATGCACTGTGTTTTATGTCGTGAATATCCTAGAATGGTCACTAATGAGATTTATTCTGTTTTGTAGCTTTGTTTACAGATGCTTAGCAATGTACTTGTTCTTGAACTTAAATGCATTTGAGAGTAAGGGTTAGAAGTGGTGGATGATGGACATTCACATGTAAAAGCAGTAACATTCTAAGGCAAGTTCTTACTCATCTTTATTTTATTGTTCTACCTTCTACGTGTTATAATTTATTCAGCCACAGTATGTCTTTGGCGTGTCTAGAGACAGCTGTTAGTGTTGGCTATTTTTATTTCTACCCACAGAAAAGTTTTTTTGTTTGTAATTTTTGAATGAAATATTTCTCTCTTATCCTGCCTTGTTTTGGTGATGTATTTGATTCTAAGGAAGGCCTCTGTAATACCTTGGTCACTGTAATGCAATTACCAGTTTTGTATTTTGCTGGGGGCTCAGTTCTGAAGGAGTTAGAAGTGGATAGCATGGGCTTCCAGTAATAGGTCTGGGATAGTAATGTCTGAGTGTTTTTAAAAGCCCATCATATTGTCAGAGCTGTCCTTGAAGCCCCTGGAAAGTGAAACTGTTGTGGAGAGGACCATCCTCCATTTGTGGGTGACATATCTTATGTCAGTAGCCACAGAGTTGAGATAAGAAAAGGCGGATATAAACCCAAAGTAACAAACAGCTGTGAAGTTTTTAGGCTTCTTTCCAAAAATGAGAGCCTGTGCACTATAAAATTGTGGTTTGGCGTCTGTGTACTGCATACACCGCCCTGAGTAGGGATGGAAGGGGGTAAGGGTGGCTGTGTGCTTTCAGATTCTGTATTCAGCTCTAGCTAGCATCAGAACCTGAACGAGGGATTTCGTTCATGTGCAAAAATGGGATGTCCCGGAGGGGTTGCTTGTTCCCTGAATCTTCCAACTAGCTACTCCTGATAGAGATGTGGTGGTTTGCCCCAATCTTGTGGTATTTGCTTGCTTCTGGCTCAGTGGCTTCATCCTTCATGTCCCGGCCAGTCAAGGGACAGATCAACTCTTTTTTCACTTGGTATTTTGATTTGAGCTGCTTTTTTTCAGAAGCTGCTGTTAAAGGAATGACTTAAATACCCATCCCCCCATTATAAGAAATTCAGATTCATTGGGTAAAACTTGGAAAGTAAAGTACAAAACAGTTTTAGTATACCTTTTATATTCCTATGTAGGAATATACGTACATTGAATTAGCAGATCAGAGTGTGAATTTTTAGGCCATTTGCTGTTAGAAAACTAATGTAGAAGTTTTGTGCTCAATTATACTTCCCCCATGAATAGATGAGACTAATTGTTCACCCATATCCTCTCCAGCATAATTCACGTTAAAATAATTTAAAATCTTAGCCAATTTTACCTGCAAAAACTAGCATTATTGGGCTTCCCTGGTGGCGCAGTGGTTGAGAGTCCGCCTGCCGATGCAGGGGACACGGGTTCATGCCCCGGTGCGGGAGGATCCCACATGCCGCGGAACGGCTGGGCCCGTGAGCCATGGCCGCTGAGCCTGCGCTCCGCAACAGGAGAGGCCACAACAGTGAGAGGCCCTCGTACAGAAAAAAAAAAAACAAAAAAAACCCCTAGCATTATTATTTCAACTGGCATATTTACCTGACTTTGACCAATAGTGAAATTTTTAAAATGCATTTTAATCATTTTTAGCTGTCAGTTCTGTTCATGGCCCCTTTCCTCTGATTATGTCTGATGATACTTTTCACACTTGTGGGGCAAATGGTACTTACAGTGTGTCAGGATTAAAGATTTATCATCCAATTTCTTTGTTTCTTTTTTCCATTTCTGTAGGATTACAGTTTTTAAAAAGTGGTATCTATCCTATTGTATGTAATTTAATTTCCTGCCTTTGTTTTTCCCTCTTAAACCTTAGACAAAGAACAATAGAAGAAATTCAAAAACAAAGAAAGATAAAAAATGTAAATAATGATAGGAACAAAAAATAATGAAATAGAAAAATGAAGATATAATAATCAACAGAGACAAACATTTCTTTGAGAAAACTAATAAAGCAGATTCGTCTCTGGTAAGACTGAGGAAGAAAAAAATGTTAAGGCACAAATAGCTAATTTTAATATGGGTGAAACTCAAAACACAAATGTTGAATAGAAAAGAGAAAGTACGGAATACAAAAAAGTTCAAAACTATATAAAGCTTAATATATTATTTTTGTATAAATACATATGTGATAAAGCTTTAAAGAAGAATAGGGGAATGATAAGCAACAAAGAATAAGGGAGTAAGAGGGCTTTCCAAAGTGGCTTTGGATCCATGGGTTTGATTTCTTTCTTTTTTTCCTTTTTTTTTTTTTTCTGTACGTGGTCCTCTCACTGTTGTGGCCTCTCCCATTGCGGAGCGCGGCTCCGGACGCGCAAGCTCAGCGGCCATGGCTCACGGGCCCAGCCGCTCCTTGGCATGTGGGATCTTCCCAGACCGGGGCACAAACCCATGTCCCCTGCATCGGCAGGCGGACTCTCAACCACTGTGCCACCAGGGAAACCCCTGATTTATTTCTTAAAATGGATAATAGGTATTCAGGAATTAATTGAACTACTTTCATTTCCTTTAATATGTGAAATATTTTGTAATAAATTAAACATTCTATATGTTAAAAAAAAAACCCCACCAAAAAAAACAAAACAAAGGAAACCTTAGAACTTTTTCCTCATGTCAAACATTGGGAGTAAATCTCATTTTCTCAATTTATAACAGTTTAAGCCATATTAGTAAATTTTTTCTAACAGCTTTATTGAGGTATGATTGACATACAATAAATTACACTAATATCTTTAAAGTGTACACTTTGATAAGTTTTGACATAAGTATATACCTGTGAAACCATCACCATCAAAAAAAATAAATAAAAGTGAGCGTAACTATTACTGCCCAAAAGTTTCTTTATGCCCTTTTGTATTCCCTCCTGCCCTTACCCTCAAGCAACTTCTGCTCTGCTTTCTTTCACTATAAATTAGTTTGCATTTTCTAGAGTTTTATATAAGGAGTCATGTAATGTATACTCTTATTTGACTTCTTTCAGTCAGCATAATTTAAGTTCTACTCATGTTATGTGAATCAATAGCTCATTTCTTTTTATAACTGAGTAGTATTCCATTGTGTGGGTATACCACAATTTGTTTATCCATCTGCTGATAGACGGTTGGCTCGTTTCCTGTTTTGATTACTATTAATAAAGTCGATATGAGCATTTATGTGCGGGTCTCTGTATGGATGTATGATTTTGTGGGGACTCACTTGGACCTCCAGTGTTCATATGAAGCTTATTTTAAACTAAAGACTTTTGAAATTCAGCACATGCAGAAAGAAGCCTATTCAGAGCTTTCCTTATCTGACTAAAGGCAGAAACTTCTGGTGGTGAGGCTGCCGTAAATACCCTCTCCAGGGGAGTTTAACTGGCCTGAAAAGAGATGAAGACCACTCTTCAACCACTCTTATGAGATAAGCAAACATCATCACAAGCTTCATCTCCCATTTGTATTTCCTATGAAAACTCTTCTCTTCCCTTCTTCTCCCCCAACAAGTTAGGTATATAAATGCCCGTCTTTATTTAGATAGCCACTTCTTTTGTGTACTTTCAACATGCATATATCAATAAACTTTGTATTTTCTCCTGTTAATCTGTCAGTTGTCAGCTAAATTCACAGGCCTCCAACCACTGAACCTAAGTTGGGAGAGAAAAAACTTTTTCCTCCCAACACTTTGATTTCTCTTGGGGGAATTCTAGGGGTGAAATAACTGGGTCATAAGGTAAGTACATGTTTAACATTTTAAGAAACTGCCAAACTGTTGTCCAAAGTGTTGTATTATTATATGTTGCCACCAGCAGGGTTTGAGAAGTCCAGTCCTAACATGTGCAGTTCAGTGGTTTTTAGTATATTCACTGAGTTTTGGGACATCACCACTGTGTAATTTGAGAATATATATATATTTTCAACATCTTTATTGGAGTATAATTGCTTTACAATGCTGTGTTAGTTTCTGCTTTATAACAGAGTGAATCAGCTATACATATATCCCCATATCTCCTCCCTCTTTCATCTCCCTCCCACCCTCCCTATCCCACCCCTAGAATATTTTCATGACTCCAAAAAGCAACCAGTTAACACTCACTTCTCACTTCCCCTTCACAGTAGCCCCTGACAACCACTAATCTATTTTGTGTCTTTATAGATTTGCCTATTCTAGACATTTCATATAAATGGAATCATACAATAAGCGACTTTTTTGACTAGCTTCTTTCACTTAGTGTGTTTCCAAGGTTCTACCATGTTGCAGTGTGTATTAGTGCTTCGTTTCTTTTTTCTTCTTTTTTTTAATAAACTGTTTTAGATTAGTTGTAGATTTATAAAAAAAAAAATTGAAAAGATAGTACAGAGTTCCCATATACCCCACAGCCAGTCTCCTCCTCTGTTATTAACATCTTTCATTCGTATGGTACATTTATCACACATAATGAACCAACATTGTTGGGTCCTAGTTGATAATGAACCAGCATTGTCGGGTTCTAGTTGATAATAAACTAAAGCTCATACTTTTTAGAGTTCCTTCGTTCTTAGCCAACATCTTTTATCTGTTCCTGGATCCCCTCCAGGATACAGCATTACATTTAGTTATCATGCCTCTTTAGTTCCTCCTTACTTTAGGTTTTAGTTTCTGAGGCTCTTGTTTTTGATGACCTTGACAGTTTCGAGAAGTATTGATCATGTATTTTGTAGAATGTCCCTTAGTTGGGACATGTCTGAAGTCTTTCTTGTGATTAGACTGGATTTATGGGTTTGGGGAGGAAGACCAGAGAGATAAGATGCCATTCCTATAACATCATATCGAAAGAGTGCATACCATCAACATGACATCACTGTTGATGTTGACCTTGATGAAATAGTGTATGTTAGATTGCTCCACTGTAAAGCTATGCCCCACCGCAAACTGCTTTTCATACTGCAGTCCTTGGAAAGAAGTCAGTGTGCATAGCCCACACTGGGGGAGCAGGAAATTATGGTCTGCTTCCTTGAGAGTGGAGTCTCTACATCAATTATTTGGAATTCTTCTCCATGGACATTTATCTGCTCTCCCCCATTCATTTATTCAATCATTTGTACTCATGGATATTTATTTTGTACCTTGGATTATAATCCAATATTTTGCTTTATTGTTCCAGCTTTGGTTGTTGGGAACTTTCAGTTGGCTCCTGTGTCCCTATGGTACCTTCACTCACCATGGTGTGTGTGTGTGGTAGGTTTTTTGTTTGTTTGTTTTGTTTTTAAGCACTTCCTTCCTTTTTGGCACTAGAAGATATTCCACAATTCCATAACTCTTGCTACAGTCATAGAATCAACCATTTCTCTAAGGAGGCTTGGCTCCTTTTATTTGAGAATGGTATTAGAAACCAAGATCTGGGCAGTAGGTATGACCATTGCTACTGGGATGCTTATTGCTTCCACGTTCTTTCAGCTGTCACAGTAAGGAAATACGTGTGTATATGCTAACCTGTGTATATACATGTCTATAAATATATCTATATGTAACTATCTGTGTTGAGCTAAATATTACTGATACTTGATTCCTTTTAATTGCTAAATATTCCATTGTGTTGCTGTATCGCATTTTGTTTATCGATTCATCAATTGATGGACATTTGCATGGTTTCCACTTCTTGAATATACAAATAATGCTGCTATTGAACAAGTTTCTGTGTAAGCATATAGTCTCAGTTCTCTTGATATAGACCTAGTAGAATAATTATTGATGGAGTTGCTGAGTAATATGGCAACACTGTATTTAATATTTTAAGGAACTGCTAAACTGTTTTCCAAAGTGACTGGGCCATTTTACATTGCCCCTAGCAATGAAGGTGGGTTACAATTTCTCCATATCCTTGCCAACAGTTATCTTCTGTCTTTTTATTTTAGCCATCCTAGAGTGTGTGAAGGGGTACATCATTATAGTTTTGATATGCATTTCGCTAATTGAACATTTTTTTCATGTGTGTATTTGCTAATCATAGATCCTTTTTTGTGAAGTGCCTTATTTAAATCTTTTTTTTGAATTTTTCTATTTTATTTTGTACAGCAGATCCTTATCAGTCATCAATTTTATACACATCAGTGTATACATGTCAATTCCAATCTCCCATTTCATCCCACCACCCCCCCACCACTCCCCCTGGCTTTCCCCAGTTGGTGTCCGTACATTTGTTCTCTACATCTGTGTCTCAATTTCTGCCCTGCAAACCAGTTCATCTGTACCATTTTTCTAGGTTCCACATATATGCATTAATATATGATATTTGTTTTTCTCTTTCTGACTTCCTTCACTCTGTATGACAGTCTCTAGATCCATCCACGTCTCTACAGATGACCCAATTTCGTTCCTTTTTATGGCTGAGTAATATTCCATTGTATATATGTACCACATCTTTATCCATTCGTCTGTCGATGGGCAGTTAGGTTGCTTCCATGACCTGGCTATTGTAAATAGTGCTGCAGTGAACATTGGGGTGCATGTGTCTTTTTGAATTATGGTTTTCTCTGGGTACATGCCCAGTAGTGGGATTGCTGGGTCATAAGGTAATTCTATTTTTAGTTTTTTAAGGAATCTCCATACTGTTTTCCATAGTGGCGGTATCAATTTACATTTCCACCAACAGTGCAAGAGGGTTCACTTTTCTCCCCACCCTCTCCAACATTTGTTGTTTGTAGATTTTCTGATGCCCATTCTAACTGGTGTGAGGTGATACCTCATTGTAGTTTTGATTTGCATTTCTCTAATAATTAGTGATGTTGAGCAGCTTTTCATGTGCTTCTGGGCCATCTGTATGTCTTCTTTGGAGAAATGTCTATTTAGGTCTTCTGCCCATTTAAGGATTGGGTTGTTTGTATTTTTAATATTGAGCTGCATGAGCTGTTTATATATTTTGGAGATTAATCCTTTCTCCGTTGATTCGTTTGCAAATATTTTTTCCCATTCTGAGGGTTGTCTTTTCGTCTTGTTTATGGTTTCCTTTGCTGTGCAAAAGCTTTTAAGTTTCATTAGGTCCCATTTGTTTATTTTTGTTTTTACTTCCATTACTCTGGGAGGTGGATCAAGAAAGATCTTGCTGCGATTTATGTCAAAGAGTGTTCTTCCTGTGTTTTCCTCTAAGAGTTCTATAGTGTCTGGTCTTACATTTAGGTCTCTAATCCATTTTGAGTTTATTTTTGTGTATGGTGTTAGGGAGTGTTCTAATTTCATTCTTTTACATGTAGCTGTCCAGTTTTCCCAGCACCACTTATTGAAGAGACTGTCTTTTCTCCATTGTATATCCTTGCCTCGTTTGTCATAGATTAGTTGACCATATGTGTGTGGGTTTATCTCTGGGCCTTCTATCTTGTTCCATTGATATAAATTTCTATTTTTGTGCCAGTACCATATTGTCTTGATTACTGTAGCTTTGTAGTATAGTCTGAAATCAGGGAGTCTGATTCCTCCAGCTCCGTTTTTTTCCCTCAAGACTGCTTTGGCTATTCGGGGTCTTTTGTGTCTCCATACAAATTTTAAGATTTCTTCTTCTAGTTCTGTAAAAAATGCCATTGGTAATTTGATAGTGATTTCACTGAATCTGTAGATTGCTTTGGGTAGTATAGTCATTTTCACAATATTGATTCTTCCAGTCCCAGAACATGGAATATTTCTCCGTCGGTTGGTATCATCTTTAATTTCTTTCATCAGTGTCTTATAGTTTTCTGCATACAGGTCTTTTGTCTCCCTAGTTAGGTATATTCCTTGGTATTTTATTCGTTTTGTTGCAATGGTAAATGGAAGTGTTTCCTTAATTTCTCTTTCAGATTTTTCATCATTAGTGTATAGGTACACAAGAGATTTCTGTGCATTAATTTTGTATCCTGCAACTTTACCAAATTCATTGATTAGCTCTAGTAGTTTTCTGGTGGCATCTTTAGGATTCTCTATGTATAGTATCATGTCATCTGCAAACAGTGACAGCTCTACTTCTTCTTTTCCAATTGTATTCCTTTTATTTCTTTTTCTTCTCTGACTGCTGTGGCTAGGACTTCCAAAACTATGTTGAATAATAGTGGTGAGAGTGGACATCCTTGTCTTGTTCCTGATCTTAAAGGAAATGCTTTCAGTTTTTCACCATTGAGAATGATATTGGCTGTGGGTTTGTCATATATGGCCTTTATTATGTTGAGGTAGGTTCCCTCTATGCCCACTTTTCTGGAGATTTTTTATCATAAATTGGTGTTGAATTTTGTCAAAAGCTTTTTCTGTATCTGTTGAGATGATATCGTTTTTATTCTTCAGTTTGTTAATATGTTGTATTACATTGGTTGATCTGCATATATGGAAGAATGGTTGATTTGCATATATTGAAGAATCCTTGCATCCCTGGGGTAAATCCCACTTGATCTTGTTGTATGATCCTTTTAATGTGTTGTTGGATTCTGTTTGCTAGTATTTTGTTGAGGATTTTTGCATCTATATTCATCAGTGATATTGGTCTGTAATTTTCCTTTTTTGTAGTATCTTTGTCTGGTTTCGGTATCAGGGTGATGGTGGCCTCATAGAATGAGTTTGGGAGTGTTCCTTCCTCTGCAATTTTTTGGAAGAGTTTGAGAAGGATGGGTGTTAGGTCTTCTCTAAATGTTTGATAGAATTCACCTGTGAAGCCATGTGGCCCTGGACTTTTGTTTGTTGGAAGATTTTTAATCACAGTTTCAATTTCATTACTTGTGATTGGTCTGTTCATATTTTCTATTTCTTCCTGGTTCACTGTTGGAAGGTTATACCTTTCTAAGAATTTGTCCATTTCTTCCAGGTTGTCCAATTTATTGGCATAGAGTTGTAGTAGTCTCTCAGGATGGTTTGTATTTCTGTGGTGTCGTAACTTTTCCTTTTTCGTTTCTAATTTTATTGATTTGAGTCCTCTTCCTCTTTTTCTTGATGAGTCTGGCTAACGGTTTATCAATTTTGTTTATCTTCTCAAAGAACCAGCTTTTAGTTTTATTGATCTTTGCTATTGTTTTCTTTGTTTCTATTTCATTTCTTTCTGCTCTGATCTTTATGATTCCTTTCGTTCTGCTAACTTTGGGTTTTGTTTCTTCTTTCTCTAGTTCCTTTAGGTGTAAGGTTAAGTTGTTTATTTGAGATTTTTCTTGCTTTTTTTTTTTTTTTTTGGCAGTACACGGGCCTCTCCCGCCGCGGAGCACAGGCTCCGGACGCGCAGGCTCAGCGGCCCTGGCTCACGGGCCCAGCCGCTCCGCAGCATGTTGGATCCTCCTGGACTGGGGCATGAACCCGTGTCCCCCACATCGGCAGGCGGACTCTCAACCGCTGCGCCACCAGGGAAGCCCCCTCTTGTTTCTTGAGGTAGGATTGTATTGCTATAAACTTCACTCTTAGAACTGCTTTTGCCACCTCCCATAGGTTTTGGATCATCGTGTTTTCATTGTCATTTGTCTCTAGGTATTTTTTGATTTCCTCTTTGATTTCTTCAGTGATCTCTTGCTTATTTAGTAACATATTGTTCAGCCTACAATGTGTTTGTGTTTTTAAGGTTTTTTTCCCTGTAATTGATTTCTAATCTCGTAGCGTTGTGGTCAGAAAAGATGCTTGATATGATATCAGTTTTCTTAAATTTACTGAGGCTTGATTTGTGACCCAAGATGTGATCTGTCCTGGAGAATGTTCTGTGCGTGCTTGAGAAGAAAGTGTAGTCTGCTGTTTTTGGGTGGAATGTCCTATAAATATCAACTAAATCTATGTGGTTTGTTGTGTCATTTATAGCTTGTGTTTCCTTATTAATTTTCTGTTTGGATGATCTATCCACTGGTGTAAGTGAGGTGTTAAAGTCCCCCACTGTTATTGTGTTACTGTCGATTTCCTCCTTTATAGCTGTTAGCAGTTGCCTTATGTATTGAGGTGTTCCTATGTTGGATGCATATATATTTATAATTGTTACATCTTCTTCTTGGATTGATCCCTTGATCATTATGCAGTGTCCTTCCTTGTCTCTTGTAACATTCTTTATTTTAAAGTCTATTTTATCTGATATGAGTATTGCTATTCCAGCTTTCTTTTGATTTCCAATATCTTTTTCCATCCCCTCACTTTCAGTCTGCATGTGTCCCTAGGTCTGAAGTGGGTCTCTTGTAGACAGCATATATATGGGTCTTGTTTTTGTACATTCAGCAAGCCTGTGTCTTTTGGTTGGAGCATTTAATCCATTCACGTTTAAGGTAATTATCAATATGTTTGTTCCTATGACCATTTTCTTAATTGTTTTGGGTTTGTTTTTGTAGGTCCTTTCCTTCTCTTGTGTTTCCCACTTAGAGAAGTTCCTTTAGCATTTGTTGTAGAGCTGGTTTGGTGGTGCTGAATTCTCTTAGCTTTTGCTTGTCTGTAAAGCTTTTGATTTCTCCATCGAATCTGAATGAGATCCTTGCCGGGTAGAGTAATCTTGTTTGTAGGTTCTTCCCTTTCATCACTTTGAGTATGTCATGCCACTCCTTTCTGGCTTGTAGAGTTTCTGCTGAGAAATCAGCTGTTAACCTTATGGGTGTTCCCTTGTATGTTATTTGTTGTTTTTCCCTTGCTGCTTTCAGTAATTTTTCTTTGTCTTTAATTTTTGCCGATTTGATTACTGTGTGTCTCGGGCGCGTTTCTCTTTGGGTTTATCCTGTATGGGACTCTCTGCGCTTCCTGGACTTGGGTGGCTATTTCCTTTCCCACGTTAGGAAAGTTTTCGACTATAATTTCTTCAAATATTTTCTCGGGTCCTTTCTGTCTCTCTTCTCCTTCTGGCACCCCTATGATGCGAATGTTGTTGCGCTTAATGTTGTCCCAGAGGTCTCTTAGGCTGTCTTCATTTCTTTTCATTCTTTTTTCTTTATCCTGTTCTGCAGCAGTGAATTCCATCATTCTGTCTTCCAGGTCACTTATCTGTTCTTGTACCTCAGTTATTCTGCTATTGATTCCTTCTACTGTGTTTTTCATTTCAGTTATTGTATTGTTCATCTCTGTTTGTTTGTTCTTTAATTCTTCTAGGTCTTTGTTAAACATTTCTTGCATCTTCTCCATCTTTGCCTCCATTCTTTTTCCAGGGTCCTGTATCATCTTCACTATCATTAGTCTGAATTCTTTTTCTGGAAGGTTGCCTATCTCCACTTCATTTAGTTGTTTTTCTGCGGTTTTATCTTGTTCCTTCATCTGGTACATAGCCCTCTGCCTTTTCATCTTGTCTGTGTTTCTGTGAGTGTTTTTTTTTCCCACAGGCTGCAGGATTGTAGTTCTTCTTGCTTCTGCTGTCTGCCCTCTGGTGGATGAGGCTATCTAAGAGGCTTGTGCATGTTTCCTGATGGGAGGGACTGGTGGTGGGTAGAGCTGGGTGTTGCTCTGGTGGGCAGAGCTTAGTACAACTTTAATCTACTTGTCTGCTGATGGGTGGGGCTGGGTTCCCTCCTTGTTGGTTGTTTGGCCTGAGGGGACCCAACACTGGAGCTTACCTGGGCTCTTTGGTGGGGCTAATGGCGGACTCTGGGAGGACTCAGGCCAAGGAGTACTTCCCAGAACTTCTGCTGCCAGTGTCCTTGTTCTCACGGTGAGACAGAGTCACCCCCCCGCCTCTGCAGGAGACCCTCCAACACTAGCAGGTAGGTCTGGTTCAGTCTGTATGGGGTCAATACTTATTCCCTTGGGTCCCAGTGTGCACACTACTTTGTGTGTGCCCTCCAAGAGTGGAGTCTGTGTTTCCTGCAGTCCTGTCGAAGTCCTGCAATCAAATCCCACTAGGCTTCAAAGTCTGATTCTCTAGGAATTCCTCCTCCTGTTGCCGGACCCCCAGGTTGGGAAGCCTGACGTGAGCCTCAGAACCTTCACTCCAGTGGGTGGACTTCTGTGGTATAAGTGTTCTCCAGTTTGTGAGTCACCCACCCAGCAGTTATGGGATTTGATTTTACTGTGATTGCACCCCTCCTACCATCTCATTGTGGCTTCTCCTTTGTCTTTGGATGTGGGGTATCTTTTTTGGTGAGTTCCAGTGTTTTTCTGTCGATAACTGTTCAACAGTTAGTTGTGATTCTGGTGTTTTCCTAAATCTTTTGAACATTTAAAAATGTTTTATCATTGAGTTTTGAGATTTCTGATATATATTCTGATAAAAGTTTTTTATCAGATATTTGCTTTGCTTCCAATCTCTAGTTTGTCTTCTTGTTTTCTAAAGTGTCTTTCAAAGACTGTTGGTAGTAATTCTTATTATTGTATTGATTTGTATGAACTGTATGCTCATTCTTGAGCCATATTAGATCTTTTAACTTCAAACATGTTGCATATTTTTAAAGCTTTCTAAAGTGGATAGTTGAAAGCATATACAAATGTAAAGAGAATAGTATAATAAACTACCCTGTGGACCCATCCCCTAACTTCAACAATTATCAGTTTATGGCCAATCTCAGTTCCTCCCCCCCCCATCAGGTAATTTTGAATAAATCTTAATAATTAATTTTACTGATAATTATTTCAGTGTGTATTTCTAAAAGATAAGGACTTAAAATAAAACCAATATCATCACACAAATTGTTATTATAAAATGTGAAGTGTGTTCACATATTTTAGTTGCCCCACATATTTAAAAAATAATTTGTTTGCATCAAGATCAAAATAGGTCCATACTTTGCAGTTGGTTGATTTTTCCCTTAAGCCTCTTTAATCTTTGCATACCCACTCCTTTTTCTTTCCTGTTTGCTTGCGGTTTGTTGAAAAAACTGGATTTTTTGGTCCTGTCTTGTCTACATTAGCTGATTTCATCCTTGTTTTGTACTTTTGTTTCTCAGTCCTCTAAATCCTGTGAATTGGTAATTAGATCTAGAGCAGTGATCTTAATCTTGGCTGCATGTTAGAATCAATCGGGGATTTTTTTTTTTTTTGCGGTACGCGGGCCTCTCACTGTTGTGGCCTCTCCCGTTGCGGAGCACAGGCTCTGGACGCACAGGCCCAGCGGCCATGGCTCACGGGCCCAGCCGCTCCGCGGCATGTGGGATCCTCCCAGACCGGGGCACGAACCCACGTCCCCTGCATCGGCAGGCGAACCTCTCAACCACTGCGCCACCAGGGAAGCCCTCAATTGGGGATTTTTATAACATGGTAATGTTCAGGCTATATGCCAGACTAACTAAATCAGATCTCCAGGGTATTAGGGCCCCGGCACCAGTATTTTAGGCTTCTCAGGTGATTTTGCTGTGCTCTCAAGGTTGAGAACCACAAAAGGCTTGATCACATTCAGATTCCCTTTTTTCCTCCCTCTCCTCCTCCTTTCTCTTTAAGGAAGAATACTTCATACGTGGTGGTACAGACTTCTGTCAGGAAGCATATATTTGGTTTCCTCTTTCTGTGATATAGTAGCCATAGATTTTGAGAAATTCATTATTTCATGAAAGGAGGCAAAATGGTGATTTTCTGATTCTATTATTTTATTTATTAATTGAGCCACTTTTATAAAGAGAAACTTCTTCAGATGTACTATGTGGTTCAATTCTTACAAAAATGGCAAGATAAATATTCGATTATAGCTATCAGTATTTATCAGCTGTTAGCTCTCCAGTGGTAAGTGATACTTTTCTTTAAATACTTTGAGTTTATAACACTTTCTGTTTCAGTCCATTTTTTGTTAGCTTTACTCTGGTCAAATTGTTCCATGTTTAGCCAGTGGGAGCTCTTTCAAGTTGGCTCCTGGGTCCTGGAGCCAAAGTGGAAAATACACCTGTCATCTTTGGTAATAAAACAAGGAAGTTGGCATATAAATGACACCATGAACTAAAAGTTTTTCTTATTTTTGTAAAGAAAATACACGCTGCTTATATAAAAAGCCAAACAAAAAGTCAAAATTTCTATTGGCTAGGGGATTTATTTCAGAACTTTCTGAACATCCTTTAGTTTTTGGCTATACACGTGTGGTTTACACAAAAACAGCCTGACACAATCGGTGCTGTTTTGCAAGCTAGTTGTTAGTACCTACCAGGTATGCTGTAGAGAATCATTCATTGCCATTCTTTTTTAATGTTTGTATAATTGTTAAAGACTTATTTGTCTTAGGCTGTTTGTATAGATTGTTTCCAGTTTCCTATTCTTATAAATACCTCCCCCCACTGTTCTACAGTTTTGTTGAACTATCGTCCACGTATCAAACAATTTATCTGTTTGAAGTATACAAGTCAATGTTTTTTGGTATATTCAGATATGTACAACTATCACCACACTTAATTTTAGAATATTTTCATCACCCCAAAAGAAATCCTGTATGCTTTAGCTGTCACCCCCTGTCTTCCCATCCCTCTTAGCCCTAAGTAATGTCTAAACTTTCTGTCTCTGTAGATCTGCCTGTTCTGGACAGTTTATAAAATGTAATCGTTGTAGTCTTTGTGTCTGGTTTCTTTTAGTTAGCAAAATGTTTTCAAGGCTCCTTCAGGTTGTAGTACGCATCAATACTTCATTCCTTTTTACTGCTGACTAATATTCCATTGTATGGATGTACCACATTTTGTTTATTTATTCATCTGTTGGTGAATATTTGGGATGATTGTACTTTTTTGGCTATTGTGAGTGTTACTGCTGTGAACATTTATGTACAGTTTTTGATGTGTGAACATATGTTTTCATTTCTCTTGGGTATATACCTGGTAGTGGAATTGGTGAGACCGATGGTAACTCTGTGTAAGGTTTTGAGGAACTGCCAAACATTTTTCCAGAGTGGCTGTACCGTTTTACACTTCTTACCAGTAGCATGTGAGACTTCTGGTTTCGCCACACCTTTTGTCGACACTTGTTATTAACTAACTTTTTGATTATAGCCATACTAGTGGGTATAAAGTGATATTTCATTGTGGTTTTGGTTTGCATTTCCCTGATGACTAATGATGGATGTCAAGCGTCTTTGCCTGTGCTTTTTGGCCATTTGTGTATCTTCTTTGGAGAAATGTCTATTCAGATCCTGTGCCAATTTTTCAATTGTGTTATTTGTCTCTATTATTGAGTTTTGAGTTCGTTACATATTCTAGATACAAGTTCCTTATCAGATAAATGATTTGCGTGGTAGCCTGCATGTAAACATGTAAATCCATCAGGTCACCTGTCCTAGTTTTTCTTCCAACTTCTATCAGTATTCATTGTATGTATGTAATAATTATTAAAGATTTATTTATCAAAATGATCAGTGCACTTAGAATGTTTTTGCACATAGCTTTGCTTAAGGAAAATTAGTGAATTTATTACAGGGTTCTGGTATTTTTATCTTTATTTTTGGTTGCATTGGGTCTTGGTTGCTGCACGCAGGCTCCGTCTGGTTGTGGCGAGCGGGGGCTACTCTTTGTTGTGGTGCACGGGTTTCTCATTGCGGTGGCTTCTCTTGTTGTGGAGCATGGGCTGTAGGCACGCGGGCTTCAGTAGTTGTGGCTCACGGGCTCTAGAGCGCAGGCTCAGCAGTTGTGGTGCACGGGCTTAGTTGCTCCGCGGCATGTGGGATCTTCCCGGAGCAGGGCTCGAACCCATGTCCCCTGCCTGCATTGGCAGGCGGATTCTTAACCACTGCGCCACTAGGGAGCTCCCTTGATCCTTATATTTATCTGAGGTATCACTAATGAGTAGGGCCTTTTCATTTCACAGTAGAGGTTATAATAGAACAATTGTATAGAACGTGGTGGGAGGATAATTACTGAGATGACAGATGATGCACTGGTTGTGATATGAGTGAATTTGAATTTAAGCTAAACTTTTGGTCATGATTTAAATTCTGACAGATACAGTGCATGATTTTTTTTTTTAATTTTAGAAAAACTGCTCGAAAAACTAAATTTTTTTTTTGGTCTGTAGAGTATAAAAAAAATGAGAGAACATTTTTCTTAGAGCATAGTTGAAATACTGGGAAACTTAATCTTGGAAAAAATAAATCTGGTGAGATATAGTTTTATTTTACTCAGAAAGTCTTCCCTGTTCTCCGAAATTCAGAGAAGCAGCTCTTCTGTGAATCTGTCCTTGGTGTATTCAGAGATAATGACTTGGGTAGTGTCTATTACATACTGAAGTTTTAATGAATGGTACAAATATTATACCTTTGCCCAAGGATTGTTAAAATTGTTGCGAAGTACTGATACTTTGAATTGGACTTAAAAACTCAGGCATCACTTCAATGAGTATGAAGAACTTTGATATTTTCTCTGCTTATATATTAGCATATACAAGTAGAGAGTATATAATGAATCCCCCTGTGCCTGTCCGCCAGTTTCTACATTTATCAATTTTCTTCCCTTTATGTTACTGTGAAGAGCTTTTGAAGAAGCATTTTCCATTCGAGATGGTGGCCTTCTGAGAAATGGATGGTGTGATGTAATGAGCACTGGCTTTAGAGTTGCGGGGGGGGTTCTAAATCCTGACTCCACATGTCCTTGCTCTCTGACTGGGCATGTGGCCTCTCCTCTTAGAATCTCAGTTTTTGCATCTTGAAAACAGGGTTATTTATCTGCTTTTGACGGTTGTCTGGATGATTAAATGTGCTAATGTTATGTGAAGAATTGAAAGAATATTTGAAGGTTAGTTACTGTGTGTACATAGAGCTGCCAGTGACATGGGTTCTCTGTTGCCGTGTTGGATTTCCAAAGTCTGTAATTGTGTGCTAAGTCCTCGTCAAGATAGAGCACTGAGGTAGAGTCTAATTCCAACGTGGACAGATAATCAGCCTATTATAGTAAAGACAAGACCCAGAGTTAAGTACAGGGTGTTTACTGTTGAGGATGGGGAGTGTATTTGTTTCATGAAGCTGCCGTATTGAATTCCCACAAACTGGGAGGATTAAAACAACAGAAATGTGATCTCTCACAATTCTGGAGGATAGCAGTCTGAAATCAAGGTGCTGGCGAGCCTCTCTCCTAGCGCCTGGTGGTTGCCAGCAATCATGGGTATTCCCTGGCTTGTAGTTGCATCATTCCATTCTCTACCTAGGTGGTCATGTGGTGCTCCCCTTGTGTGTCTGTATGTCCAGTTTTTCCTCTTACTAAAAGGATGCCAGTCATTGCATTAGAGCCCATTCACAGGTACTGGTGGATGTGAATTTTTAAAGGACACTCTTCAACCCGGTACAGGGGGTTGACCAAGACTGGGAGTGATCAGGGATTGCATTCTAGAGGATAACAAGAACCAAAATGCCATTTTAAAGATGGTTATTAAGGAATTAGTTGGGATTAGATGAGAGATGAGGTTGGAGAGCAATACATGATAATGTTTTTTTTTAAATAAATTTATTTTATTTATTTATTATTTTTGGCTGTGTTGTGTCTCCGTTGCTGCACGTGGGCTTTCTCCAGTTGCGGCAAGCAGGGGCTACTCTCCGCTGCAGTGTGCGGGCCTCCTACTGTGGTGGCCTCTCCCATTGCGGAGTAGGGGCTCCAGGCATGCGGGCCTCTATAGTTGTGGCACGTGGGCTTCAGTAGTTGTGGTGCGCAGGCTTAGCAGTTGTGGCGCGTGGGTCCAGTTGCTCCGCGGCATGTGGGATCCTCCCGGACCAGGGCTCGAACCCATGTCCTCTGCATTGGCAGGCGGATTCTTAACCACTGTGCCACCAGGGAAGCCCCGTGATAATGTTTGGAACCATATTAAATTGCCTGGATTTTTTTTCCCCTAAGAGACATGGGGAAGTTCAAGGGTTTTAAATTTAAAAATCTCATAGTGTAGTGGCTATGTTTGTTGTATTCGTGGCTGAGTATGAATTTTGAAATAGCTTTTCTGTATTTGAGCAAATCACCAGGTTATGAATCTTCCAACCCATCTTAGAAATTGGTGCTCAAATTTTTAGCATCCCCTGCTACTAGGATGTGGAGAGCTGACCATGGTTTTGCTTCTGAAATACACCCATATAAGATTTCGATTCATTGAGCGATAACAAAGATGCGGAGTTGCCATGAGGACAGCAAGTACGTGGAGGTATGTTTTGAAGCGACCTAGAAGCCGCAGAGCATACAGTTTCCAAACCAAGTATGTGCTGGGAGTGGTGAATTGTAGACAGGACTCTGGGAATCTCTGCAGTAGAAGAAGGAAGCAAGGAGGAGTAGTTTGAAGATCAGAAAATTGAGGATCCCCTCCCCGCCCCCCACCCCGGGCCCCCAAGATCTTTTAAAAACCCGAGGTAAACTTGGTTGGTGACTAAATAGAGCCTCTAAGAGGTGAGCTTGCTATTTTATAGACTTGATTTCCTGAAAAGTTTGCAGTTAGCTAAATTGTCTTCCTCTAAGTATAACTTCTTGTTTATTGATGGACCTTTGCTACTTATTAAAACCTTTACAGTTACTTGAGCATGTCTACTTCCAGTCCCAATTTATCAGTAATAGGTGCTATTCCAAGTTGGTGCTCAGATCTTTTCTGAACAGCATGAAGCAGGATCATGTTACAGTCTGAGGCATGGGATCTGGATGAAAAGCTTGTGCAGTAGAATTTGGTGCCAAAAGCAATACTCAAGAGCTTAATTAGCAGTTTTTAAATATAGCAAATACATGGCTGGGCTCCAAGTAAAGCCTTGATTTTGAACACACACTACCAGAGACTGAGAGCAATGGGTGTGAGGACACCCTGGTGGATCCCCCTGCCCCACCTGACCAGTGCATTTCAGAATGGAGAAATGTCGAGGACATTTGTATGGGCTGCTTTTGTCACTACTTTGACAACGCTCTGATGACTTGTCCACACCACTGTTCAAAAGCAACTAAACTTATGACATGCGTGTCTGTCACAGGAAACACGTAGCAGTGGAGGGAAGGGATTCCACTTGACTTTTGTCCCCAGGCCATTCTCTTCTAGCACCCTGACCTTGTCTTAGCACTACTGGTTCAGGGCTGCTGCGTGGGTTGGTGTGGTTAGTATCTCTCCTTCCTCTGCCCAGCCCCCAAATAATTAATGTGTTTGGCTTTGCCATTTGTTCAATTGAACCAAAAATATGTTCCATTTTAAAGATGGTTATTAAGGAATTAACCAATTTTTGGTTTAATTGTTACTCCAGCAGTGTCCAGTGAGAGCCTTAAGAATAGGAGAGGAGAACACTCATTTATTTTATTTTTTTTTGGCCGTACTGCACAGCGTGCGGGATCTTAGTTCCTCAACCAAGGATCAAACCCGTGCCCCCTGCAGTGGAAGCGTGGAGTCCCAGCCGCTGGACCACCAGGGAATTCCCGACACTCATTTCTTGGCATTACCTTTTTGGAAAACAGTGTAAAGGCCAATATAATCCAATTTAATGATCTCATTTTTTTTCCCCTGATTGCAAAATTACATGGTCATTGTAGAAAATTTAGAAAGTCACAAGGAAAGAAGAAAAAACCTTTCTCCCAACGGTTACACTGTAATGTTAGACTCTCAGTTCAGTCTAGTATGATAGGCGCTTTCCTACAAGGTTGGCTCATGTCTAAGTTTATATCCTGTCATGTCTTAAACATTTTCTTCTTTATTGGAAGTTTGAGCTATAATTGACATACCATAAAATTCACCTCTTTGAAGCATACAATTCAGTGTTTTTTAGTGTATTCACAAGGTTAGGAATCACCACTAATTCTGGAACACTTTTATTATCCCAAAGAGTAAACTCACAGCATTAACCGTCACTGCCCTTCCTCCCTTCCACCCTCTGCCCAGCCGCTGGCAACCATTAATCTTCCTGTCTCTACGGATTCACCTACTGTGGATATTTCATGTAAATGAAATTATACAATACGTGGCCGCTTTCACTTAGCATAATATTCTCAAGGTGCATCTATGTTGTAGTATGTACTTCATTTCTTTTTATGGCTTGATAATATTCCAGTGTATGAGTGTACCACGTATCATTTACCCATTCATCACTTCCAGATATGTTATTATAAGGCCCCATGGAGCCCAGTAGAATAACTGCTGCACATCTGAAGGACTAGTTCTTATGGGCAAATATTTTTATCAGTATTTACTTTGGAACCAACCCCTTTCTTTATTTTTCTTCTCCAGACGCTGTTGTCTTTTATTTTTAAATAAGCTTTAATGGGGGCAGTGGGATGGTCTGCTATCACTTTTGGAGGCCACTACAGTTTGGGATATTTTTCACCTCATTTAGATAAGTCACTTCTTCCCTCCCCCCACACAGGAATTCTGAAAAGTTTTATTTTACTCATCCCCACGAAATAAGAAAAAAAATTTTTTTTTCTTTTTTTTAAACATAAAATGCACCATGTACTGTATTCCTACAGGAGAGGCCTTCCATTTCGAACAGACAAAATGGGAACCTGATTCTCTGCTTACAGTTTTACATTCTTGATGCTTGGAAAATTTTTCCACTGGCTAGTTTCTCGTTTCATATACCCCAAACCTGGTTTCTCCTCCACTTACTACATAGGTCTAAGAGGGGGGCTGTAGGTGCGTTTGTGAACCACGTGATCCACACCCTCTAGCCCTGCACACTTTGGGTCAGATGTCTGGTGAGGTGGCATAGGGTGGTAGGAGTTTTTCTGGAAGCTAGCAATTTAAAGTTAACCATAAGCTGTATGATGGTGAACCTTAGGCTGTCCTGTTAGTCTCAAACTCAGTGTCTGTCCAACCAGCTCCCTCTAACTGGATCCCCCAAGTGCTTGCTTCTGTTCCAGCACACTCCACGAGGGGATATGTGACAGAGGTGCATTCCAGGTGGAAATAGACAGTGGTCTGTTGTGTTTATTTTAATCACCATATATATTCCTTTTGCAAGTTGAAGAAAAATTAACTGTATGATCTATTGCCAGGGTCCTTCCTAGGGCCTAGAGGGCGTTTGTGCAAGCAAGCACTTAGAAGCTTAAGGAAATTACTGGGAAATTGGTCTTCTGATACTTATCTTAATGAGGATGGAGGCAGAGATTGAGGGGAAGAGAAGACATGGGCAACTTTTTATTCCAGCGTGCTCTTTTTGCCTTGGGTTGAAAAAGATAGATAAGTCACTTCTTAATTAGTGCCTTTACCCAGAATTATGTTGGAATCATCCTCAGGCTTTTGAACTCGTGTCTTCCCCCTTTCCTCTAGTAATTTTAGCTGTTGGAAGTGGTAACCCCTGCCACATTTTATTTATCCACTTGGATTGCTTCTACCTTTTGGTGATTGTGAATAATGTTGCTATGAACATAGGTGTACAAATATCTCTGAGTCCCTGCTTGCAGTTCTTCTGGGTAGGTACCAGAAGTGGAATTGTTGGATCATATGGTAATTCTATTTTTTATTATTATTTTTTGAGGAACTGCCATACTGTTGTCCATAGAGGCTGCACTGTTTTACATTCCTCCCAGCAATGTATGAAAGTTCTAATTTTTCTACATCCTTGCCAAGACATTTTATTTTCATTGTTGTTTTTTTAAATTATAGCCATACTAGTGGGTATGAAGGTGGTATCTTATTGTGATTTTGATTTGCATTTCCTTAATGACTTATGGTTTTAAGCATCTTTTCTTTCTTTTTTTAAAAATTAATTTATTTATTTTCGGCTGCGTTGGGTCTTTGTTGCTGCGCGTGGCCTTTCTCTAGTTGCGGCGAGCAGGGGCTCCCCTTCGTTGCCGCACGCGGGCTTCTCATGGCGGTGGCTTCTCTTGTTACGGAGCACGGGCTCTAGATGCGCGGGCTTCAGTAGTTGTGGCACACGGGCTCAGTAGTTGTGGCGTGCGGGCTCTAGAGCGCAGGCTCAGTAGTTGTGGCGCACAGGCTTAGTTGCTCTGCGGCATGTGGGATCTTCCTGGACCAGGGCTCAAACCCATGTCCCCTGCATTGGCAGGCAGATTCTTAACCACTGTGCCACCAGGGAAGTCCCTAAGCATTTTTTCATGTGACACACATACTTCTAAAAACATGTGGAGAGACCCACCAAACTGACAGTGGTTTCTTTTAGCACTTGGTGGAGTAACTGGTTGGGAAGTTATTACCTAGTCAAAAGGGACCCTAACTTTGCATTATTTAGAGTGGTTTTTTTTTTAAGCCACTATTTCTGTTAGTAAGATATAGAGCAAGGTAATGCTGGTTAATATCTTCATCTGATTGAGGAACATAAAAATAAACTTTTGAGCACTTGGAACATGGGTGGGGAAGTTTACTGACCCTGGGAGTTGATAAAGTTCTTTGCCTACGGAAGGATGATTTTGATCTTGCAGCAAAGTAAGGGTTAAATTGCTTTCAGTCTGTACCATTGTATTTTATTCTAATTGTGTGGGGAAATGCGGTAGCTTACTTGACCAAGTGGTTAAGAGTGTGAGCTCGGGAATCTGACAGCTGGGGTTTAAATCATTTCTCCATCACTTAACTATCTATCCAAGTTGAAATACTGTTTAACTTCTCCATGTCATAACTTACCCATCTATAAAATAGGACGTTACTTCACGGGATTTGTGTGGTTTAACTGAGTTAAAACAGATTAAACATTTGGGACAGTGCTGCTACTAGAAAGCACTCAAATGTTATCACTCATAATTTATTACTAAAAAAAGGTCAGTGTTGTTGGAGAGGAGAGAGTGCCGTTAGATGATGGGCAGGTCACAGGAGGCCTTCAGGGCACTCATTAGGGACTTTGCTTTTTGGTTTTTTTTCTCGGCCGCGCCATGTGGCATGTGGGATCCTAGTTCCCCGACCAGGGATCGAACCTGCAGGCATCTTAACCACTGGACCACCAGGGAGGTCGTCTTTAGGGACTTTGGATCCTATCCCAAATACAAAGGGAAGTTCTTAGAGTTTACAGTAGGGTATGAGTTGATTAGCTCAGCTTTTAAAAATCCGTCTAGCCCAATACTATCCAATAGAAAGCTAATTCAGGCTTTCTATTGGATAGTTTAAAATTTTCTAGAAGCCATGTTAAAAAAGCAAGAGAGAAAACAAGTGAAAATTAATTTTGATAATATTTTATTTAATGCAGTATATCTAAGATATTACAATTTTAATGTGTGATCAATATTTTAAAAATTGAGATTTTATATTTTTTGTACTAAGTATTTAGAGTCTGCAGTTTGTTTTACACTTAAGCACATCTCAGTTGTGGATTAGCCACATTTAAAGTGCGTAATAGCCACACGTAGCCAGTGGCTGTGACCCTGGATGATGCTGGTCTGTTATGAGAACAATTAGAAACAAAATGAATGTGGGAGACAACTCAGGAGCATGTTGCCGTAGTCCAGAGAGAGATGCTGGAGGCTTGGTCTAGGGTGGTGGCAGAAGAGAAAGCAGCTTGAGGGAGATGCAGGTGCAGTTAACAAGGTTGAATGCAACGTTCCTGGTGTGCATAACTGTAGATGGTGTTGCCTCTTACAGTAAAACGCAGTAGCAGAGGAGAAAGGGATTCAATATTGGGCTTGGGCACAGGTGTCAGGTCTCAAGCATTGCCTGAATAGGGTCCCTTCTGGTGTTCATCTTTCTCTGTGACTTTGAGGTCTGTGTGAGTGGATGGTAGCTTGGACTATTCTCTCTCTTGGTCGCTCTGATCACATGATTTTATGGAATCCTAAATTATAGTCTCCTCCCCGTGTTAGAGGATGTAACTTGTGAAAGTTGAGGATAACTAGAAAGTTGTGAGGTCTGGAAGGTTTGTGTGTTAAACTGGAGGCTGAGATTCCCTGGGTGGTTTTTTTATCTTTCTTTTTTTTGGCCGTGCTGTGCGGCTTGTGGGATTTTTGTTCCCCAACCAGGGATTGAACCCGGGCCCCGGCAGTGAAAGTGTGGAGTCCTAACCACTGGACTGCCAGGGAATTCCCTCCCTCTGGGTTTTATCGGTGATGAAGATGGTGTGCAACATGGCTTGTGAGGTTGTCAGGGATCTGGTGTGTGTATGTTGACCTCCTTGAGTTGAAAGTCCTTTTCAGAGGGAATGGTTTGAATGTTATCCAATTATAATGGTAACATTGTATAAAAATCTACATTAAGGTAGATATTTCTAAAAACTACCTTGTATTTGAAATTTGTACCATTATTTATTAGAAATGCTATTGGGACGTGCAATATAGAATTGTTCTTTGTTTATTAATGTAGGTGGTCTTCTATAGGTAGATGTAAAAGAACAAAGTTCCCGGGATGATTTTATCCATATCTGGCAACAACTGGTTCCTGTTTCTGTATAATGTGTTGACCTGTATTTGAAGGAAGCTCCCTTCATCTCCGATGGCTTTTCTCATGCTCCTGCTGAAATGAGGAGTAGGCAGGATGACTTCTTTCTTGTAACCCCTCCTCGAAGTCTGAGTCTGGTTTTGGTGTTCAGGAGGTCATTGGTCTGTGTGTATGTATGTGCGTGCGCATGAGTGAAAGGTGTGCTGGGGCAAGAGAGTGTTAAATATCCTGCTTTTAATTCAATTTTACTGGTTTTTAGAATGCTTGTGACTTTCCACGTCTACGTCTTTTTTATATGAATTCGTGATAAATTCCTACTTGTTTATGTCACTGTGGACTTTTTTTTTTTTTTTTTTTTTTGCGGTACGCGGGCCTGTCACTGCTGTGGCCTCTCCCGTTGCGGAGCACAGGCTCCGGACGCGCAGGCTCAGCGGCCATGGCTCACAGGCCCAGCCGCTCCGTGGCATGTGGGATCCTCCCGGACCGGGGCACGAACCCGTGTCCCGTGCATCGGCAGGCGGACTCTGAACCACTGCGCCACCAGGGAAGCCCACTATGGACTTTTAAATGAACCTGGAATTTATTTCCTTTGCTCTTAGGACCAAAACTATTCTGTGGCTTCTTTTTAACCCCTCCCTTACCTTTTTTTGTTCCTCAGTGCTTGGCTCACAGGTCACTAAGACATGGTCCCTTCCCTTAAGAAGTTTAGAAGCAAGTGCAGCCCTGTGTGGAGGGGCCACACTGAAGGGGGCGCTTGGACTGTAATGACCAACACTGTCCCATCATCTTCTAAAACACATGTGCCCAATAAGGAGGATTGGAGTCTATGATCATACACCTATAAATTATCTGGAGTATGGAAGCCAGTATAACTGTGAGGAATAAGTTACTTGTGACACACCTGACAAATAATCACATCACTATGGTCAATAATCACTAGTCTAGTGGGAGAATAAAGATCGGTGAAGAGATTATAAAATGACATTGCTTTCATCTCGAGGATTAGGTCAGCTAAGGTGCTGTGGAAATGGGGATGCTAATTTACATACAATAAAATTACCATTTTTAGTGTATAGGACTGTAGTTTCTAATTTCTAGAGATTTTACACATGGGACAGTTGACAACCAATAGCATTTATTATTACTTAGAATGTTGAACTCTTACAAGCAATTTTGTTTTGAACATACTAAACTATGTATAATACATGCAGTGAAAAATTTGATGGCCATTTCCTGGTTTTTTTTCAAGTTAAAAATTTACTTGTATTGTGTCTGTGTGTATATATATATTCACATATAAATATATGTCTATTTGTGTGTATACATATATCAATGTATATATAATTCATATATCACTTTGCCAGTGGGCCTTCTGGAGGCATTAGTTTCATTAGCATTATTGTAGGTTTAGTCAACATTGTTTATAAATCATGGGTATTTAACTTTTGTACTGTTTTCTCTGTAGTAGTAAAAGTTAATGTAGTGTAAGGTAAGCTACGTGGAGACTAACGTATTTAGTGAACAAATTGCTTTTAGGAAGAATTAAGAATGATGTTTATTTAAATTAACATCTATTAAATTGGCACTTACCCCCTACTTCCTACACGCCTCCTCCACCACCTCTAGCTGCCTCCGTACCCCTGCCCCTCAAGGTACCCAAATTTCGTAAAGCTCTACTATTGGAGTGGCTTTCATTTAAAAGCTAAATTTTAAATGGTAGATGTACCTTTCCTGCTGCTTTAATTATTTAAGTTGGAATGAACACCTTGTTAGAATTTTTTAATTTACACAGAAAACATTTATTGGTATTAAAAATTTTTTTTAGTTTTAAAAATATAAGTAGATTGCTGTTTAAATTTTTTTAAAGGCACTACATGTTGCGTACTATCTATTTGCATGGCATTGTGAAAGGTTTCCTATTTTTTGGCCTTTATAAATTAGGTCTCTTATCAACATTACATGCACGGCAGACTTACCTCTAAAACAGGTGAGCACTGTTACAAAGAGTACTGTTCCTAATAAGCTATACTAGTATTTCCCCCTGAGAATGCTTCACTTTATTTATGAGCTATTTGAATGTCATTTTCTGCCTGTATATTTTAGGTGCTGGGGCTAGTACAGTGAACAAAAACTTCCTGTTCATGCCGAGCATGCATTCTAATGGCTGAGACGGACAAATGAAATTTTATGTAGTCAGTTAAGTGTTCTGAATTAAAAGTAAAAAATTACGCTTTATGGTTTAAGCAGTAGCTATAATTTGAGACAAAGATCAGTGTGCTTCTAGACCTCACCCACAGGACATTCCCTGTGTCAAAACTTACCTATGAAAATACTAACCATTCCATTCACAAATAGGTGTTAACCTTATTTAAAATGGAAAAATAAATAAATAAAAAGTTCATCTCCAGACAAACCTTGCTATAGATTTCAATCTGGACTCAGCAGACAAAATAAAAGCCTGAAAGGTACCACTTAAGATAAACATTGCTTTAGAAGAATTTGCTTAAAGTTTAGTAGGAAATTACCATAAAAACTTACTTAGTGAGTTTCTTAATGGTTTACTGTGTCCTGGGGGCCAGAAAACATTCTCAAGGGACTGTCCTTCAAATTTTGCAATTAAATTGATGAGTAAATGGTTCACTGTAAATCAATAGAAGTTTATTTTGTTTTACTTTTCAAGAAAAACCTGTTACAGTTCTTGGAAGCGAATGACAGTTGAATCTGGTTTACATGGATGAGATGTATACCTGCAGTTTATACTGTAATAAAATTCAGTTGCTGTTTTAACAGCCTTTCATTAGAATAACATGCATGTGCAATAATGAAGCTGTGGGAAAGATAGTTCCAACTCTACTTTTTCCAACTCAGTGTACGCTTAGAAGACTAACAGCACAAACTCACTTCTTTTTATACTTTCTACTGTCCCAAGAATTGATAAACCACTTAGATTAGTCTGTAGTTCAAGACTCCAGGCAGAATATCTTTCTTCATTTTGCTAGCCTGCCTTGAGAGTAGTCTGTTCTGATACATCTGTTCCAGCTGTGAAAGGAAGTTCTTTGAAAAGGAATATCTTAAAGATAAAACTTAACGTGGGCCCTTGTCTTGTGACTTGCTATACAAGGAGGAAGTGTGATGATGTGTTGGTGGTGTGTGTATGTGAATTACATGCTTCTTTGTCCTCCAGCCTCAGGGACCAGCAGCTGTAGCTTTGAATATTTTGCTGAGCCCCTATACTTCTTGGTTAAATCAGCTCGAAGTCAGGGACCTCGGGAGAGGCAGAAGAGAAAAACCCACCGTATGCTCCCTATGGGGCCCTTCCCTCACTTCTGTAGGTCCAAACCCCAGTTATTTTTGGGGGGGGGCGGGGGCCTCATTGCCATCACAATTACTTTGTGATTTTAAAACCTAATCCTGCCCTTGTTAATAACGTGGGAAATTGAAAGTTTGTAATTTTCTCTCCCCCTCCTGATAGGTGCTGGATAGTTTACTAGTCCAGTATGGAGTGGTGGAAAGCTGTGAGCAAGGTACATGTCTTCTCAATTGCTTTCAAATTTGTAAAAGGAAGAAAGAAGAAAGAAAACTAACCTATTTTTTTTCTTCCTCTAGTGAACACTGACTCGGAAACTGCAGTCGTTAATGTAACCTATTCCAGTAAGGAGCAAGCTAGACAGTAAGCAGTTTGAAACTTTTAATCTCTGTGTAATAACTAGGTTAAATATAGTACTTATATTTTGGGCTGGTGGGTAGCAGACATAAACTTTATTTTGCAACGTTTGACCTTGCAATTCTTTTTAAGTTTGAATGTCTAATAAGAACCTACATTGGTTAAAGTTTTTATTACATTTTCAGTATATCTTTAATGCCAAGAATATAGTGATACAGTATGAAGCTGAATTGCATCCTGTTTGCAAAAAGCTCTGGGCCTGGATATCATTGCTAAATTACATTAAAGACTTTTTTCCTTGTTATTGGTTATGATAACATACATTGTTGCTGTTTTGCCCAAAGCTGGTAAGTTTATCATGGGTTAAACTAACAACAGTGTTAACTGTTAAGTTTGCTTGTTCGCTGATTTTTCTGATTACTGTTCTCATTTAGGAGTGTGCAGAAGTGGGATTAATGTAATTTGGTGGAAAAAAATATATTCTGATGCAATAGGCAGAGTTTCACAGATCAAAAAAATCTTACCTAGGAAAAGATAATTCTGTAGGCTCGGGAATAATCGAATGAACTGATTGACCACTAGAGAGAGGAAATGAGGATCCCACAAATACTGCTTTTGACTGATCTGCTCAGAACACAAACATGGAGGGATGGCATGCAGGGTACCCAGCAGTGCTGAGTGTCAGCAGACCGTGGAAATTTTGACCACCGCCAGCTAAAGTGCAGGCAGGAACAGACTGTCTGTGCTCTGTGTGGGAAAAGAAGGACCATGCTGGCTGACCCTGAGCCCTAAAGGAGAAAGGCGAAACCAGCAGCAAGAGTGGGAATAGAGCCAGGTTACCAAAGGCAGTACCCACGCATGGAGGGACTATGAAAAGAAAGATGGGGGTGGGAAAGAGATGGAAATTTGCATAACACGAGTGGAACTTTATTTTTTAAATTGGTAATATTCACATGGTTCAGAATTTTAAAGGTCTAAAGATGTATGTAGTGCAGATCTTCCTCCCGGCGTTGTTCCCCACCTACCTTGTTCCCTTCCGTGTAGATAACCGTATGGAAGAACAGCACGTGTGTGTGTTCTTCCTCCTTTTTACCCAAATGATACCATAACATTTGAGTGTTTTATACACGTAAACGTATCTCTTACAGTTGCATAGAATTTGATTGTATGGATATGGAGTGACTTATTCCCAAATTGGATTTTTAGTTCTCTTGCAGTTATGAACGATGATGTATTGAATCCCTTTTGCAGTCATTTTGCAAGTGTGCGAGTATAGCCATAGGTTAAATTCCTAGAAGTAGATTTGCTGAGTCAAGATGGATGTGCATTTTAAAAATTTTGTTGGATATTGATGAGTTTAAATTCCCATCAGCACTGTGCGAGAGTCCATTTCTCCGTAATTCTCCCTAACACAGGGCTTTGTCAAACTTTGCCTATCCAGTGGGTGAGAAGTAGTATCTAATTATGTTAATTTCACTTTTTTCTTTCTCAGGAGCAAAAGACTTGAGATTCACTTTTAATATTTTAATATGAGACTCAATATATTTTTTTTATTTTTTTAAATTGAAGTATAGTTGATTTACAATGTTGTACCACCTCTGCTGTACAGCAAAGTGACTCAGTTTTACATATATCTACATTCTTTTTTTAATATTCTTTTCCATTATGGTTTGTCCCAGGAGATTGGATATAGTTCCCTGTGCTATACAGTAGGACCTTGTTGTTTATCCATTCTAAATGTAATAGCTTACATCTCCCAACCCCAAATTCCCAGTTCATCCCTCTCCCTCCCCCCCATCCCCCCTTGGCAACCACAAGTCTGATCTCCACGTCTGTGGAGGCTCTTAATATATCTTAAAATACTCATTTTTTCCTTCTGTTTGTATCGTTCATTTATTTTAAAAATGTTAACAGTTTATGTGAGGACATTATAGAAGTTGTGGTATATGTTGTAAAACAAACTGATTTCTTACAAACTTTATTCTTCAATCATGATATAAGAGGAATAACAAGAAACTTTCACATTTTTTACCCGAAGTAGATTGGGGGTAAAAGTGAGCAGTGAGAACACAGGGGCTCCATTCATTTACATGTGTTAGTCTTTACAAAGACTGTAATAAATATTACTTGGTAGAGCCAACGCTCTGTTAGATGGGAGATGAGGGACAGCATGATAAACCCAAGGATATTTGGAGATTGTCAGAGGCCTGTCCCAGTTGTGTTATTTGACAGTTTATGTGAGGCTAGCTGGGTAGAGGGGAGGTGTCTCATTTAGCAGTTACACAGCTTTACGGGAGAGTGCATGTCGGAGACATACCCACATAGCTTTGCAGATGTTTGGAGTGAGCCTTCATGGGGACTGGCTGACATTTAGCACCCACAACCCCCTGTAAAAATTCCGAAGCATTAAGAGTACAGGCATGGGAAGGGTAGACTGCTAGCCAAGGCAGAATGACTGCTGAAGGTACTCTCAGCATGACAGCAAGCTGAACGTGGAGGCATTTTAATTCTAAAAGCACTTCGCAGTGATTGTTAGAGATCGTCAGGATCCTGTTGATCACGAGGAGGGACGAAAAGACTGTTAGGAGTTTGTAGTTTAGGCAGTTCTATAATCTAAACAAATAAACTGGGCATTTCAGCGAATGAAAAATCATCATGTCCTTCATTCTAGTAGTCAACCCATTAACATTTATTGAGTACCAGTTATTGACCAAAAGTTGCCAGTGAATAAAGGCAAAGTCTCTGTCCTCGAGGACTTGCCTTCCAGGGCTGGAACAGTATTTGGAGAGGGATTACCTGATTTAATTCCTGTCCAAGTTGAGTTTCCTTCTAGGAATACTGGGTTTTCTCCCTCTCAAGAATTCCAAAGATCAAAGAGAATTAGAAAATAAGTGAGTATTCAGAGAAAGTTAATAGATTTAAAGAATGGACAAATCAATTTTGTGTACAATGTTATGAAAACTATTAGTTTTCTAGTAAGTTTTTTAAAAAGATGTGAAGTGCATTATCATCCTTTGAGGAGAACTAATTTTATTTGAGAGGCATTCGATGTAGTGGAGAAAGCATGGACCCTGAGGTCAGGCAGCTCTGACTGTAACCTTGAGCTCTCTGAGCTTCAGTTTTTCAGCTACAAAATGAGGCCTGACAAGAAACGAATATATTCATGCATATATGCTCATATTTATAGGCAGTGGTCTTATCACATATAAATTTGATAATTTACAGTAAATAATAATTTACTGTAAATAATAATTCTTGTTCAAACCACTGCTTCTGGGCACCTAAAGAACAGCTAGATTTGGCTGGAGCTGGGGAAGGCTGGTCCATTCAGGCCTTGCTCTGCTGAACCCTGAGAGCCTGTTCTCTGAGCTCCAGCAAGACTGTTGCCTAAACTAACCTGGCATGATTTCTTCTTGCCTTTTCCATTGCAGCCATCCAAAGCTCACTTCTTTAGGTGTTAAGGGCTGAGGTGACATTCTCAGCTGACTTCTTTTTTTCCGTAGCATCTGTTACGTGGGCATCTCTGTAACTGGGATGTGCTTGTGCAGGAGCGAGTTGAGCGTGGAGATTAAGAGGATACATTCCAGAGTCCAATTCCATGGAATGGATTTTCTGTGCCACTTCTCTAGCTGTGACTCTGGTCAAGTTAAACTGTCTTAATTCAACCCTATGTGTAAAATGGGAAGGTGGTAAGAGTTCCTAAGTTAGCAACTATTACACATTTTCCCAACATTTTTCACTGCTGTTGATAACACCCCGTTATTGTACAGGATACTTCATTTCAGATAATGACTGGCCACTGACCCTCAGGAGTTAGGGACCAAGTTCAAAAGCCTCTTTTTAAGCTCTATGAATGACACTTTTAAGAGGCTTCTTCAATAAGGCTATGTCTCTAAGAATTTAACATGGAAATTCCTGCCACCTTGTGGCTAAGAAAAAAATCAAAGGTTAACAGTGCCAATATCACTAGGAATGCATGCATCTGCTTTAACTCAAGCCTCAAATTACTAATTTACTAAAATAATACATGAGTAAAAATAATGCAAACTTAAAAAATAAATTATTAAAACCAGGAGTATGGGGCTTCCCTGGTGGTGCAGTGGTTAAGAATCCACCTGCCAATACAGGGGACACGGGTTCGAGCTCTGGTCGAGGAAGATCCCACATGCTGCAGAGCAACTAAGCCCGTGCACCACAACTACTGAGCCTGTGCTCTAGAGCCTGCGAGCCACAACTACTGAAGCCCGCGCGCCTAGAGCCCATGCTCCACAACGAGGGAGACTACCACAATGAGAAGCCCGCGCACCACAATGAAGAGAATCCCCTGCTTGCCGCAATTAAGACCCAACATAGCCAAAAATAAATAAATTTTTAAAAATAGATTAAAAATATGAATTAAAAAAAAGATCAAAGCACTTTATTAAAAAACAAAAAAACAGGAGAATGTACTTAGTATTTCTTGTTCCTGGAAGCAAGAGGGACTTGGGTCTGTGGAATACCTATTCCTTCCATCTTCCAGGGATGCTCAGGTAACAAAGACAGTATTCATTGGAAGATTTGTAATGGGTGACAAAGAACCCTTCAGAATTTGTAGGTATTTAGTTCTATTTTTTTAGGGTTCTTATTTCTTTTCTTTTTTTGTAGTTGGGGCTGTTTATTATCTGAGGAGCTTTTTCTAAAGATTGATTTGGCATTTTATTTTACTTTTTATTTTTTAAAATTGAAGTGTAGTTGATTTAACAGTGCTGTGTTAAGTTCTGCTCTACAGCAAAGTGACTCAGTTTTATATGTATATTCTTTTTTATATTCTTTTCCATTATGGTTTATCCCAGGACATTGAATATAGTTCCCTGTGCTATACAGTAGGACCTTGTTGTCCAGGGGGTTCCTATTTCTGGTGTGTGTTTTTTTTTTGTTGGGGAGTAGGAATATAGTTTATATATTGAAGCTATTATTGCATATCTTTTCATATCAGTTTGAAGATTTGTATTGGGTACACACAGAAGTGTTTGAAACAACTTGGCTGATGGCTAAAGGGAGGATATTTACCCTTAAGCTTTGAAAATTATGTAAATAGAAGATTTATTCTGGAAGAAGAAGCAATAGAGCAGGTAGTGAGACAAAGAAATTTGTTGCCCTTTTTGCCATTCAGAGATAACCACTGTGAAATTTGCCATCAAGTTGGTTAGACTTTGTCCATGCATTACCACTTATAAAATGCTAAAGATCACTCTGTAGAGTTGTGCAGGTTGTCTTTGCATTAACTATATTTATACTGTTAGTAATCTCTATCTGGTATTTCATCCCTACCACAGTCTGTGTAGGTCCTCTATTGGGCATCTGGGTTGTTTGCAGTTGTTTTTTGCCTTTAGAAGTAGTTTAGTAATGAAGTCTTTTGTAGGTAAATATATGGGCTTTGTTCATAATTGTTTCCTTAAGATGCATCCCTGCAGTGGTATTATCAGGCTTTTGGTAATTATTGCTGAATTGTATGTCTCAGCCTCTTATTCTTGGTACAAGGAGAAAATGGAATGGTATGACTTTTCAATAATGGCTAAGCCTCATTTCGTTAGGATCTATGAGATACGCAGCAGTGAGGTCTAGGAATAAGAAAAAGAGATTTTAGACATGGAATTTAGAGTTGAAAGGGACCATAAATCTAGGCTAATGCCAAACAACAAAACGACTTTTCCAGGGTTCCATGGCTACTTAGTCTTCAAGCTGGGCTAGAATTTGGGTCTCTCTTTCACTTCTCAGCTCTGTATGTGTGTACCATTGGATAAATTTGACCTCTCTGTGTCTCAGTTCTTCTTACTCTCTCATCCTTGAGATAAACTGCTTATACTTTCTCTCAAGGCCCTTTCAGTCCTACACTGTGATCTATTCCAATAAACTTAGCAGTGCAATTAAGAGCTACCAGCTAGCAAAACTACTCACCATCTTCTGAATGACTCTTCAAATTGCATCAGAGCAGATTCAAGTAATGATGAGAAACAGCCTCCTGAGTAATACACATGTGGGATAAACATCCTTGAGTTTTGTTGAGCTGAACGCATATGTTTTGAGTAATTATGATGACAATTGTTGATCACACGTCTTGCATGTACAGTAGGGTTGATGAAAATACTATTAAGGTTTCCCCTGAACTCAGCAGACCACCAAATGGTATAGCTGAATATTAAGCTTTGTGCATAGAAAGGTTATAGTGGTTGACTTAAAATTCAGAAGCTTGGAATCTTCAGTCATGAGAAAGTCATTGCTTGCAGTTAAGTTACTCCTGTACCTTCAGCTAGCTGTGTCCAAGTTTGGAGCACCGTGGGCTGAGGGGTTGGGAACCCTGCTTCCTTGGCAGTTAGCAGTGGGATATACACAGTGTGTGCTGTCTGCTCTCTGACAGGAGCAGCCTGAGTTTAGAGCCTTTGGGACCCAGACTGCGCACTGGGTCGTGGAGCCCTGTGCTATCTGACCTCCCAAGTGAGAGAATCTTTTCTTTTCCCCTCCAAGAAATCTTTTTAAAGCAGCACAGTGAAGTTTGGAATTACAGTTTATGCCAATTTGAGAGAGTTGTTTCTTGGGACACACATGACCTTATCTGGATAGCCCCAGAATACATAAAAGGATCTGGTGGCTTACATGTTTATCTCTGTTTATTCCCATGGAGAAGGACGTCTGTCTGCCTGCCTCTCTCACTCAAGAAAGAAGCTAATTACTTTTTTTGGTAACATTACTGACTTAATTCTAGAATCAAACTTTACTTACCCTCTTCTGAAGCTGGCAGTACTCAATTTTATAGTGGGAAAGGAAGTCACTATGGACGGTATTGCCTTTTATCCCTGTAGGTGTAGTTGATTCCTACATTGGGCTTGGCTTTCTTTATGTCTCTGAAAGAACCTTCAATGATCTGTTTCTTCTGGGCTTTTAAAAGGTTTAAAGTTGCTTTGAATGGGGGAATTCCTTGGTGGTCCAGTGGTTAGGACTCTGCGCTTTCACTGCTGAGGGCACTGGTTCGATCCCTGGCTGGGGAACTAAGATGCCACAAGCGGCCCAGCGTGGGCAAAAAAAAGGTTACTTTGAATGAATATCTAAGTGGTTGAAACTTCTGTAATTGCAACTTTCTGTAATAAATATACATCATTGATATTAATAAAATCTCTCAGCTGTTGTCTTCCTTTAGAAATAGCCAAAATATTTTAGGGCCCTTAATCCACATATTCCTTAAGAAAAAAGGGGAGAGGGAAGAAGCAAGGAAAAATGTGTTAACTTAAGGTTCTTGTATCAGGGCATTGGGAAAACAAGTTTTGCTGTGTGCCTGCACCTGTAAAGCTTATGAAAAGAATGCCATCTTTAGCTACTTTTTAAAAATTGAAGTATAGTTGATTTACAATGTTGTGTTAACTTCTGCTGTATAGCAAAGTGATTCAGTTATATATACATTAGAAAAGAATGCCCTCTCATACAAAAATCACATGGAAATATCCCAAGATGTATTGTATTTGGAAAAAAAGCAAGTCACGAGACTATGTCTATCATGATCTCAGTTACGCTTTTAAAGAGGGTACTGAACACGTACACACCTGTGTGAACATGGAAAGAACTGGTCTATTTGCAGAAGTTATCACAGTTAACAGTTACAGTGGGAAGGGTCTTGGAGGGTTGGTGATGGTGACAGAAATTTCTTGATACTTTGTTTTCCTGTATGATTGGGATCTTTTCTAATAAGAGTTCATTCGTGTGCAAGGCACTGTAGGACAGTGATGGAACAGGGGATTGGAGTGAGAAAGGGCAGAATTCTGGGTCCTAAGAACATTGGTATGCCTTGTCTGGTTGCTTGGGTCTGCCATGCAGTTTCATGGTTTTGGTACCCTTTTTGGTGCTGGGACTATCTCCCCCCGCCACCCTTTCCATCCAAGTCAAGAATGGAAAGATCTCCAGATAAGGAAAGCAGTACGTGAACCAGAAATGATCATTCTGAGCAACTAGACAGAGAGCATTTCATGCCTGTATTTCTGTCCCTGCCTGGATTGAACTCAGGGCCCACTGGAGCACCATCTGAGCAAAGAATCTGAGTAAACCTAGAGAAAGCGTGAGGCCTGTTTAAAAAAAATTTTGTTGTGCACTGGGAGTGTGTATTATTAGGATTATGTCTGTGTATGCTTTTGAAACCTTGGTGATACCGTCTGTCAACTTTTTATTGAGTTTTTCACTTTTAGAATATGTAGGTAAGCTAGAACACAACAGTTTGGATGACTGTTATAAACAAGGTAAGTAAAAGATGCCAGACATGAGAGATTACATGTCTACTCATATATATTTATATAGAAATTTAAACAGGCAAAATTAATCTATGGTGTGAGAAGTCTAGGGGAGGGGCAGTGACTGGAAGGAGGTACTGGTTGGTGGGGCTTCTGGGACACTGGTGTGTCTTAGTTCTGCATCTCGATATGCATGTTCACCTTGTGAAAATTCATTGAGATGTATGCTTAAGATTGGGTACTTTTCCATAATAAGGTTCAAAAATGAAAACAAAACAAAACAAAAGTAAAGCTCCTCTCAAAATAGATGAATGGATGCATGGATGGATGGATGGTTAGATAGGTAAGGTAGAAAACAGCTTCATTTGCTTTTTTTGGCTTACTACCACCCCTGTCTCTCTGCCCCAAATCAAATCATAAACTCCACAAGGGCAGGGACTGCTCACTCCCTTGGGGACTGGCTCATAATAGGTATTGAGAATTTATAGTGATTGATTAACCTGAGTATTAAATCCTACCCATCTCCGTTGAGTAGCTTAGAGAATTTTGTCCTTTGATTCTTTTTTTCTTTTTCTTTTTTAATATTTATTTATTTGGCTGCACTGGGTCTTAGTTGCAGCATGTGGGATCTAGTTCCCTGCCCAGGAATCAAACCCGGGCCCCCTGCATTGGGAGCGTGGAGTCTTAATCACTGGACCACCAGGGAAGTGTCCCTGTCCTTTGATTCTTAAAATATTTAAAATATTTGTATTTAAGAGGTTGAAGTAAGGGAGGTGTATATTCGTTACATCCTTTCCATTCTGATTTGGAAAAACTGGCCAGGATGACGACTGCCCGCTCCTCTCTTGCTGTGCCGGTGCTCATAGGCTGTTACTGACCTTATGGGTAATAGCTTAGTCAAGCGTGGGGTTTTTTTTGTTTTTATTTTTTGTTTGTTTGTTGGGTTTTTGTTTGTTTCTTTGTTTTGTTTTGGGGTTTTTTTGGCCACACCATGCGGCTTGTGGTATCTTAGTTCCCCAACTAGGGATTGAACTCAGCGCTCTCAGCAGTGAGAGCGCTGAGTCCTAACCACTGGACCACCAGGGAATTCCCTAGTCAGGGTTTGACAAAGTGTTTTTACTTTATTGGTAGATGGCAAATATGTTCCCTTTGGAAACTTGTTGGTCTTTCCTATGTGTCCTTCAAAGGAAAATTGCAGGTCGGCGGGGGAGAAGTGTATGTGTGTTCTGGGTTTGCTGCTTCTTCAGTGGCTTTATTCAGAAGTTTTAGAGCCAGTAATCCTGAGTGGATTAGGTGGGTATTGCTTTGCTGAAAGGTTTGTTTTATAGCTCGGTTCCTCTTCCCACCCCCTGCTCCTTGTCAACTTTCAGAGCTTTAGACAAACTGAATGGATTCCAGCTGGAGAACTTCACACTGAGAGTGGCCTACATCCCTGACGAAATGGCTGCCCAGCAGAACCCCTCGCAGCAGCCCCGAGGTCGCCGTGGGTTTGGGCAGAGGGGCTCATCGCGGCAGGGGTCTCCAGGATCCATGTCCAAGCAGAAACCGTGCGACTTGCCTCTACGTCTGCTGGTTCCCACCCAATTCGTTGGAGCCATTATAGGAAAAGAAGGTGCTACCATTCGGAACATTACGAAACAGACCCAGTCTAAGTGAGTATTCCTGAGTGTGTGGGGGCCTTCATGCTTTCCCCTTTGGATCTTAATAACACAGTGGGTTGTCTTGGTACTTTGTGTCCTTCTGAACATGGTAATGATCCCTTCTTGTATGGTACTTGGGAACCCGGAAAACCTTTGTGATTTGATACCCTTTTTATTTTTAATAAATAAATTAAATAAATGTATTTATTTATTTATGGCTGCAGTGGGTTGCACGTGGGCTTTCTCTAGTTGCGGCGAGCGGGAGCTACTCTTCGTTGCAGTGTGCGGGCTTCTCATTGCGGTGGCTTCTCTTGGTGTGGAGCGTGGGCTTCAGTAGTTGTGGCTCGAGGGCTCTAGAGCGCAGGCTCAGTAGTTGTGGCACGTGGGCTTAGTTGCTCTGCGGCATGTGGGATCTTCCTGGACCAGGGATCGAACCCGTGTCCCCTGCATTGGCAGGCGGATTCTTATCCACTGCGCCACCAGGGAATTCCCGTGACTTGATATCTTAGTGTTCATTTCATATAAACCTGGGGCTAAACCTTAATCTCAAAGGGAACTTCAAATTTTCACACATGAATGGAAAACAAATGATACTTAATCCACTCCTGATGAGAGAGGCCCTGATAAACAAAAGGGCAGCTTCTAGGTTCTCTGCTCCCCCATCTCCACTCTGACCTCCAGTGATAACTGCCTTCAGTGCTTTTGGAAGTCATTTTCGTCCAATACAGAGATAGTTTTTCAGTCTTGCTTTACTTCAGTGAAGAATCATTCAGCTATGGTCCATAGTTATCCTGTGTTTAAGCCATGTAGTTAGAATGGTTGTTTCTTTAGGATGTTGTTTGATAGTTTTAATTTGCAGATTTTGAGGAATTAGAAGATTCTCCATCAAACCTTGGCGCTAACTTTTTAGGAGTAGAAAGCAGGAGCTATTTGTTTTTATTTACCACTGTAGCCCCAGTGGTGGGCATGTTGCCTTATATGTAGGTGGGTCTCATATTTGTCAAATGAGTGAAATAACTATATGTGAATTATATTTAATGCCCTTAAAATATATCTAAGGTACTTTCTCAATTTTGAAGCTCCAGTGATTATATATTCATTGTTTTGCTTTAGTAACCATCCTGTTTGCTTTAGTAACCATCCTGTTATGCTGTAGTGAAGATTTTGACCCAAAGAAACTTGATAATGAACTCTGTCCTCACCCTTAGTTCTGTAAATTGCTACCAGGCACACCTCTGGGACAGCTGCTGCCATATTTCCTGAAGAACTCTGCGTGTATTAGGGAGAAGAGGCTGTGTGTACAAATCTCTCTTGTGTCATTCTATAGGAAAGGGTAGGGAAATGGCCCCTGGGCCAGCTCCAGAGATGACTGTGGATCATTTTGCTCTTTAAATTTAGTAAGAAAAATTATTATTTTGTGTGGTTCAAGGAGTTAAGCAGAGTCGTCTTCAGAAACTGCGACTAAACCTTGTGCTGTGTATATCTTGCCTATGTGTTTGTTCCAATAGGCTTAAGAGGCTATCCATGTTCATCACAGGCACCATGCCTGCCTTGAGCTGACTGACTCATTTCTCACGCAGAAACAAACGAACTGTGTCTAGTGGTGGTTGCGTACCCACTCCCCTGTGGAGTGACATCTGGTCCTGCCTTCCCCTGCTTTGAAGCAGGAGTTGCTGGGTGCTGGTTACGTTTGTGCAAACTCAGTGGCTTTGACTTCATAATGTAGAGTGTGGGGAAGACAACTGAACCATAGCCTAATCACTTTTCATCTTAAATTTGCCTGGTTTTAATATTAAAATTTAAGGGCTTCTTGCTTCCCTTGATTCCCCGTTACCTGCAGAAACTAATTATTCAGTGGTTTGCCTTCCCTGTCACATGGCAGATTAAAGTTGTTCCTTTTAAAGCTACTCATTTCCTTGTAGGAGGAAAGAGCTTCTGTGATTTAAATTGCACTGTTTGTTTTATTTAAGCAGGAAGATGGAGGATGGAGCGGGAAGGGAAGCAATTTTTGTTGTATCCGATGATTCACTTGCAGCTCTGCCAGCGGATTTAATTAACTCTTGCCATTGAAACTAGTCATTATCAGATCTTCTATTTCTGGAATGGCCTCGCAGGGCTACCCTAATCTGTAAAGCAACATCACGTTCTCTCAGACGATCAGAGTTTAGTAATCCTTAACACAGTGAGCAGATGGAAGTAAACCGGGAGGAGGGAGACTAACATGTTACCTACTAGAAGAGAGACAATACTTACAGTGATTGGGGATTGAAACCAGTGACTGGAAAGGTGGTTCCTGAGATCAGAACTGTTATCTAAGATACTTTTCTTATTGGTTATTTCTAGATATCCCTTATTTGTTTCACTTCTACATTGCCCTAATTTTTAGTTACAGGTTTTAATTCTGAGATAAATCTTCAGTTTTCAATCAGACATTTAGGAAAATGAAATCCAGGCCTTGATTTTATTGGCAGGATGAAGTAGTCCTTCTCATGACCACTAGTTACGCAGCTCTTCATCTAGTGTTTGAGTGGCCAGGGGAACTCACCAGTACTTAATTTTCCCTGAACACATTTTTTTTTTTTGATAGTTGATTTTCTTTCTTGTACTTTTTAAACAGAAGACTTATTTTTGTATTTAATTCAAAACGTACAAGTATGTACGTTAAAAAAACAAAAACAAAGAGCTAATCTTCATCTAACCCCCAAGGTGACCATTGTTAAGTTGGGGATATGTCTTTACAGGACTCGTTCCTTGTACCTACTAACATGTGTAGCTTTAAATGAGAAATCATACCATGGTATGTATTGCATTTTTTTTCACATAAGATCAAGGACCTCTAACTATGTTGGCACCTGTAATTTAACCACATGATTTTGAACAGCTGTATAGTATGGATGTAATGTTATTTAACTGTTTCTTCCTGAGAGGTATTTCAAAGATAATTCCAACTTTCTTTCTATTACAAATAGTGCTACAGTGAACGTTCCTGAACTAGTGATTTTCAAGCAGTAGTGGTCCCACGCTGCAGACGTTCGGCAATGTCTGGAGACATTTTTGGTTGTCACATGTGGATGAGAGGGGGGTGCCACTGGCATCTAGTGGGCAGAGGCCAGGGATGCTGCTGGACATCCTACAAGGCACGAGACGGCCTCCACAGCAAAGCACTAGTCTGATCCGAAAGGTCAATACTGCAAAGGGTGGAAAACACCCGTCTTGGCCCATGTATGAGACTACATCTGTAGGAGGCGTTACGAGAAGTAGGATTCTTAGGTCAAAAGATCATAAGCAGGGCTTCCCTGGTGGCACAGTGGTTGAGAGTCCGCCTGCCGATGCAGGGGACACGGGTTCGTGCCCGGGTCTGGGGGGATCCTGCGTGCCGCGGAGCGGCTGGGCCCGTGAGCCATAGCCGCTGAGCCTGCGCGTCCGGAGCCTGTGCTCCGCAACGGGAGAGGCCACAGCAGTGAGAGGCCCGCATACCGCCAAAAAATAAAAAAAATCGTAAGCAGCTCAGCTCTGATAGGTCCTGGCGGTTTGCTCTGTACTCTGCACCGAACCAGAAGGGTGGCCATGCCCAGATGCGCATCCTCTTGCCAGCACTTGATTTCATCCATTAACATGCTCGCAGGCCTAGAAGAAAATGACACCTTGTTTTAATGACCAGTGACGTGGAACATCATTTTGTGTTTACTGGCCATTTGTTTTTCTTTGAAGTGAAATTGCCATCTCTTTGGCTTCCATTCCCATCACTGTTTGTTATGCACTTTCCTCTCTCAAGGAGGCAAAATGTAGAAAGAGCCCTGCCAGAGGAAACAGAGGAGCGAAATTCCCACATGTGACGGATCGTGGACATACAGTATTGCATCAGGAGTTCCACCTGGCTTGTGGAATTCCAGCTGCAGTCCTCTTGGCTTGTGTTCCCGTCCCCCTTGGTTTTAGAGCAGAAGAAAGCCTTTTGTTTGAAGCCAGGCTCTCGGACGTGAGATGTTTGACCTCTGGCACCTAAAAGGAAAATTAAGCACATGCAGCTTGGGCAGAATGAAAAGATGCCCCTGCATGAGCAAAGATAGGGGAGTACTCCTGGAGTTAAAATTGGTCTCATCCATGGTGATAGCTTATCGAGACTTGATGCTTTTGAGGGGAGTGAGTCATCCACTCTTTGCCCGGAAGTGCTGTGACTTCAAAGTTGGTAATTACAGACTCTATTGTGAATACATGCTTACAGCTCTTGTTTTCCTCTCCCTTTGTGCCCACCGGAAGAATTGACGTCCACCGTAAAGAGAATGCAGGTGCCGCTGAGAAGTCAATTACTATTCTCTCTACCCCTGAGGGCACTTCTGCGGCTTGTAAGTCTATTCTGGAGATTATGCATAAAGAAGCTCAAGATATAAAATTGTGAGTAAAGAGGATTACCCCGTGAAGAGGTTGATATTTACACTGTCTTATTTTGGAATTCTGTGACACAGTTCTTGGGAATTGCCAACAAAGAAAGAGAAATAACTGTCCCAGAGAGCGACAGAGGGTTGGCACTATTGATTTGGTAATAAAGCATAAGTCTTCTAAATACTTTGTTTTCATTCATGTTTGGATATGTTGTGAGTGGTGTAATGGGAAAAGTCTAGATGTAAAAGAAGGCAATTGGGTGTCATAGGAAGCTCACCTAAGGTCCAAGAAGTATCCCTGGGATTTACCCAAAGCAGGGACCCCAAATCCTCACTCCTTTACTTGGAGCTCGTTGGAGCTCTGTCCATGTCTGCCCAGCCTACCCTGCAGCAGCAGGGAGTATGGAGGTGGGGAAATCCCTAATCATGTGCTGCGGTAAACTGGAGATTGATTGGGGCGTTTCAGGTTGAAACTCTAAGTATCTTTTGCACAGGAACCTTGAGCAGAGGTTGGGTTCTCTGCTGCTTGTAGCATCCAGCACAGTGGTGTGCTCAAAGTAGGATCCAGAGTAAGATGCTAGACTTAGCTTGGGGACCTAATGACTAGCATTTAATTTGTAGGGACCTTTGAAATATATTACATATATTTTAATTATAAGGTATTATATGTTGCTGTATTATAAGATTAAAATTCTTTTTTAGTACAGAGAAAAGTAAAGAAAAAGCCCACCATTCAGATAACCCCAATGACATTTTAAAACAATGCTACATATATGACTTGGAAATTCAGAAAGGTACACAGTGAAAAGTGAAAGCCGTCCCTTCCTGCTCTTATACTGTTTCCCCAAGGTGTAACCACTGTTGAGTTTCTTCTGTTTCCCTCTATAAATTGTACATGTTACCTCCAGGACTGTGTTTTAAAATTATTCTGAAATCACACTGGTTTGCATTTGTACATGGTGTTCTGGTACTCAGGGTTTCAGAATATGGGTTTGAGTAAGGTGTTTTCAAAGAGCTAACAGAATCCATTTTGGGAAGACATTCCCTGAGATGAATAAAAGAAAACTTTTAAACATTAACTCCTATCCAAATACTTGCCAGTGTTCTTTCACCCCCTCTATTCATGCATTGCTAGAATGTAGGCTAATGGTCAGCACGCTTTAAACTATACCTAGCAGGATTCTTCCTATATGGTAGGTAGGAAGTAAATGTTTAATGAACGAATATTGTCTTTTTACCCTACGGTAGGTTTACTTACCCTGATTTGATGGCCCTTTTTTTTGCTTTGTTTTTTTCTTTCTTTACAGCACAGAAGAGATTCCCTTGAAGATTTTAGCCCATAATAACTTTGTAGGACGTCTTATTGGTAAGGAAGGAAGAAACCTTAAAAAAATTGAGCAAGACACAGACACTAAAATCACAATATCTCCGTAAGTGCTGGCTTGCTTTCTTTTGAATCAGAAAACTTTCACACACCGTTTCTAAGCTGTAGGTTATATATTAAGCATTTTACAACTCTTGGAGCTGGCCTGTACCACCATACTTATACTTCATTTCTCAAACTGAGTCTACTGCCTGCTATCTGTTTCTAACTCATAGTGAAAGTATTATCTGTTCCCACTAAAAAGGCAGGATGCACTAAATACTTCACATTCATATTTCCTAGCTGAAGTCTTGGTCAGGTTTTCTGGCATATACTCCCAAAGTTGGAATATATAACCCAGTGTATTATGCACTGCTGTGTAACAAATTATCCCAACACTGGACCGCTGACGACAAGGGTAAGCATTGACTGCTCACCTAGTTTCTGTGGGTCAGGAATTCAGGAACAGCTTGACTGGGCAGTGCTGTTTGGGGATCTCTTGATGTTGCTGAGAAGTTGATGGCAGCTCTGGGAGTGAGGCCTCAGCTCCTCACCTCCTGGGCCTCGCCACAGGGCTGTTTGCGTGTCTTAAAGACACGGCAGCTCTCTTCCCTCGGTGAATGATCTAGGAAAGAGCAAGACGGAAGCGGCAGTGTCTTTTATAGCATAGCCTCAGAAGTCACACTTTTTACCATTTTTCTATTGCTGTTGACATGTTGGCTCTAGTTAGTGTGGGAGGAGACTGCCCATCCCTGGGGAGTGGGGATTTGGGGGCTGGCCCCCATGCCTGGGGCCATGAATGCCCTGAAATTATATGGAAAGGCCTTTGTCTTCTGAGGGTGACCTTCCTTCAGAGTACCCCCCAAAAAGTCGAAGAATAGTAGAGAAAGACTGGGGCAATATGTTCACGTAGTAAGGAGTTTTCAAAGAAAGGGATGGAAAGGAAGTGGGAGAGTTGTGCTTTGTGGGAAAGAAAGGAAAAACCGCAAAGTGGTAAAAATAACAAATGATCCTACCCTGTCTTGAATGTTATGCTCAGAAAGGGGAGGGTTTTAATAGAAAATAATCTTAAAACCTATTCTGGAAGCAACTATTTTAAAAATTGTAACAGAAAATGCTTGGCAGTGGAGAGGTGGGTTGAGCCTGGAGATGAGACCTACACTTGTTTGTCTAAGACAAATCATCTTCATTGTGTAGATGTCTATATTTTTAGCGAGTTTAGGAAGAAGTTAAGGAAAAATATCCTATTCATCTGGCTCAGGTCTAGCTTGAGACATTTTGCTAGTAGTGAAAATGAGAATTTGAACCCTAGGAACATGAAGGGGAGCTGTCTCAATATTCTGTATCCTTTCCATCTGTGTATTTAGTCTTATCTCCATGGTAAGTATCTCCCACTGGTTCCCTTCAAGGCTGTTGAGTGGCTCAGGCTTAGGTGGTCTCAGTTGTCACCTGAATGGATTTTGAAACTTCAACAGAAGCTGAGTGAAGCAGGGAGTTTCTGAATATTGCTGTTGCATTCTCACTTTTTAGTTGTCTAAATGGTCATCGAGGGACTATTTTTAAAATTTAGTCAAAATGGATTGATTTGTATTATTTCCTGAAGCCTACGTCAATCTAAATTCTAAAATTACCGTCAAAAATAAGTTTAAATTCTGGCTTGCCCTTTTGGAATATTTCCGTGCTTATTCCTTGCTTGGCGACCTAGAAAATGCAATTGCATGAGAATGCCAGTTAACGCCTCGAATTGGTCAGTGCAGACTAGGAACATACTCATTAAAGGTTATGTTCATTTGGTTCTTGGTTTCCACTAGAACTGTAGATTCCTCCGATCATCTTCTTTACATTTCACTGTTAAATTGTGAAAATAGTTCACCTTAAGTGGTCAAGAAGTGCACTCTATTTAAAACATGGACTTAATCGAACTGTGTACACTCAGCAATGTTTATTGAGAAGGTGGGAGGGGCAGTATTTTCTCTCATGCAGTTTTACAATTCTTGGAGTCATGTCTTTTGGGGCTTACTCATCTTTCATCATGGCTAACCACCCACTTTTACATATTGCCAGCCTCCACAGTTGGGTTTTAATTGCCATCTGTGGCTGGACTATTACTGTCTTCCTCCTATAATTTCCAGTCTTTTTCTTTCCCCTCTGTTTCAATCTGCAGGTTACAGGAACTGACGCTGTACAATCCAGAGCGCACCATTACGGTCAAAGGCAGTGTGGAAACATGTGCCAAAGCTGAGGAAGAGATCATGAAGAAAATCAGGGAGTCTTATGAAAATGATATTGCTTCCATGAATGTTAGTTTTAATATGAAGGAAATGTCTTTATTTTGATGAACAATCAAAAGATGTTTTCAATTGCATTAACATTGATTCCTTTAAGGGTGTCTTTGTTAGATGTGGTTTCTAATTGATTTTTAGCACCACGGTGAGTGCCCTGGCATAGTTGGCAAGATGCAGACTTTGACATCAGGCTTGGCTATCTCTGTGATTTTAGCCAACTTTGAGCCTTAGCTTCCTTACCTGTGAGGTAAGGCTAATACCTCCCTTAAAAAGGTTAATCTCTCCCATACCATGTGAGTTGGAGGGAGATGATAGTATTGTAGGAATGTGGGCTTTAGAGGTCTGTGAACTGGGTTTGAATCCCAGCTCAACCATTTATTAGCTGTACCTCTATTCTCTTGGACAACTTATTTGGTCTCTCTGAGCACCAGTTTCCTCATCAGTAAGATGGGGCTACTGCCTACATGGCATGCTTATTAGGATTATAATAGATACCGTGCATATAAAAGCTACCGTTATGAATACAAATTTAAAATTTGGTTACTCATAAACCTTGGAGATAACAGAATTTCAAATGACAAAACAATCTGTGTAGTGCAAGTGCATTGCTGACATTCCTTAATGGATGGAATGGTGCAGAAAATGCAGCGTTTCCAAAGTCTATCTTGAATTTTCAAGTAAATGATTAAAAAACAGTTCCTCGGTTGGGCCTGTCATCTGAAACATTACACCTAAAAGAAGGGAAAATGTGAAAATGATATTACCTTTGTGAGAAGAGCCTGGAATGCTAATCATTTTACCCCCACATGACTGCTGCCTACCTACCTTCCTTCACATTATAACTGCTCATCCAAATGTTTCAGAGTCGCCTGGGGGTAAATTCAGCCCCATAGACCTTTAAAAAAGATTCTTGAGTGTGCTCAAGTCTGAACTCTGTAGTCCCCACCTTATTTCCTTAACCCTTATCAAATTAAGCCAAAACAAAATCCCATTTCTGGCTCCTGGATCCATTCCAAAGATAGGTTTAATTGTAGAAGACATGGGGATTGGACCTGATTTCCAAAGGGCTTGATTTTGTTTTGGGTCTTTAGACTCATGACTGCCAAATTTTTTCCATGGCGTAAAGATCTCTTAATATCTGCTATCTGGTTTGCTCTTCAATGAACAAATCTTGTTTGCTTGTATCTTCAATTAATGCAAGATTTTCAGTCTCTATTTACTGTGTGCCCAGAGTGTACAGATTACATATATGTCTGAGCGCTGTGAGCTGGTCGTAAAGGCAAGAAAGCTGTGTTCCCTGCTTTGAGGAACCTAGCATGGCTTCAGGTCAAAGAGGAGGCGGCAGACGGCACATGGATTTTAAAATATCAAGAATTGTAAACAGACATAACCTACATACTCAAGTATAATCACATGGAACATCTGCTTTGTTCTAAAATTTGAGTCATAAAACGAGGTCACAGTCTGGATATTATCACATATAAATGCTCACTTACACTTGATCTTGTAATTGTAAAATGAAGGGACCTTTTTACCATTGCAGCTTCAAGCACATTTAATTCCTGGATTAAATCTGAATGCCTTGGGTCTGTTCCCACCCACTTCAGGGATGCCACCTCCCACCTCAGGGCCCCCTTCAGCTATGACTCCTCCTTACCCACAGTTTGAGGTAAGACAATGTGCCTTGGCTTTCTTTATGGTTGAGGGGGATGAAGTCAAAGGGACACAGTCAGACTCTGTTGCCCTCGAGTAGGGTAACATTAAATGCTAATTGGGAAAAATCTTAATGCGAAACCTGGTCCCCGTGTGATCTCTCGTCAGTTAGGAGCCAGCACAGGCTTTTCAATTCTTGTCACTAGAACCTTCTTATCTTTGCAGAGTAGACCCGTGAGTTATTTCTTTTGAAGTTCTTGAGTGGTAGGGTTGTTAATGTATGTTTTCAAATATCAAAGGAAAAGTTTGAGACTTTGAGGAGGGGGAAAGAGGTTAGTTATTTTTAAATGTTGAAGGAAGGGATTTTTAAAAGGCTTCCTTCATCTTGAACTTCACCTGAAAGTTTACTGCTTTGAAAGGTCAGTAGAGACTAGACACGCTTTCCACTTTGAACGTTTGTACTTATTACACAGCTCCGGTAGTCGTGCCCACAAATCTATTGTGCATGTGTGTGTTTGTGTGCAAACATTAAACAGCTTTTATTTGTTTTGTAAACAGGTGGATTATTAAGAAATAATCCTTATTTTTATATTTGCTTTTTAAGAGTAGCATTTTTCCTGAGGTCAGAAATAGGAGACCAGTGATAGTATGAAAATAAAGGCAGCCTAGCAGACACTGTATACAATAATTTTTTTGGAAGGAAGTGCACAATTCAGGTGCATCAACAATAATAACTGGAGGTAGACAATCATGTGAAATAAAATTAACATTCTAGGATCTTCCTTCTTGAATTTGTTTTTACGTCTCTCCCTTCCTGTTTGGCTCTCGTATCACATAAAGTTGTGAGCGGTACCTGCTACACCAAATTTAGGGAAATGTCCAGGGAGAAAAGGTGGGGGACTCTGTTCTCTCAGTGCCTAGAATACATGTAGAGTAAAATGCAACTGGAGTTCTACAGAGAACACAGATCGTTGAGATGGTTCGTGTTTTATCCCCATGAGAATGAGAATTTCCTTTGCCTGTTCTTGAAGCTACCAGGCTGTCAGGTGTGCTTGGCTTTTGCCATGGTCTTGCAGTGTGTGTGTTTCTGCCTTTGCTGTCGGCGACGTTTGCATCTTCCCCTGCCCCTCATCTGCCACTTCAAACCTCTTTGGGTAAAAACCATGTAACAAAGCCCATTAATCTAAAGATAGACATCAGAATTTCATATCAAGTGTGAATAGATAGATGATGTATTTTATAAAGCTTTGCACCGGCAGCTACAGGTGATGTGAAGTGACTGAGGTGTTTGTACCTTGGTGCTAAAGGGGAGGGGTGTAAAGAGACAAGAGCCAGCTCTGTTTGTGTTAGTCTCCTCTTCTTTGCTCTGGGTTTCTTTTCTTATGCATGCAGTGAAGAAACCGAGATAAACGAATTATCTCTAAGGACTCTTCTTTCAGGTCAAACATTACTAGTTTTTACAGAGTTCGATTCTGTTTCTTACAAATTGAAGGTTTGCAGCAACCTGCATTGAGCAAATCTATTGGTGCCATTTCCCCAATAGCATTATTTTTAATTAGGTATGTACATTTTTTAGACGTAATGCTACTGCACACTTAATAGACGACAGTTATATACAGTATAAACATTATTTATGTGCACTGGGAAACAAAAAAATTTGTGCGACTCACTTTATTGTGATACTCGCTTTAATGCAGTGGTCTGGAACTGAACCTGCAATGTCTCTGAGGTATGCCTGTATTTAAAAACTGGGTTAGAGAATTAAAGGTTGGCAGGTGTTTGCTCTCAGCACTCTGATACTCCTCCATTGCATTTACAGCTGCTGATGAGAAGCTTACTGTTCTGCAGAAGCTCTCACAGAGAAGTCAGGTTACTCACTAAGATAGTCTCTTTATCCTTGATTCCTGTAGGTTAGCAGCAAATCTCTGCTTTTACTTTAAATATATATTGCCTGGCAAGGAGTCATGTATTGCTTCCTCTTTTAGAGTTTCATTTTTTTCTCTACACGTGTTTTCTCACCTCTGCTTTGTAACATGAAAGTAGAATTGATGCATCCTGTCTTTGGATAAATCCCTTGTCGCTGTTCTAGTCCAGAATTTTGCCCATGCCTCCTCCTAAAACATACTCTTCTTCCCGGAACCTGCCAGGTTGATTTTTCCCATAGAGCCAAAGAGCTGGTTCTTCCAACAGACAAAAGTCTCTACTTCCTGCCTGGCAGCTGGCTTACGCAGTACTTCATTGGCCAACTTCAAGTTTATAAATGACAGGAAATGCTCCTTTCAGAAATGCTCAAACAGTAGGGAAGAGGCGTTTGGCAGCTCGCGAGCAGAGTAAGAGCTGGAATTGGCATCGCACACAACAACATCCATAGCTGGATGGTCTTGGCGGCTTGCGTCGGGGTTGGGAGACGTTAGTTCAGGCGCCGTTGTCTCCATAATTCTGATAGCGTCTTCGGAGTCTCCCCAAGTCTCTAGAACAATAGTGTAATCTGAAAATTGCTAACATGGCTGCTTATGGAAGAGGCAAGAAAGGTGAACACTTCTTCTTAGGTCTTACCTAGTTTGAAGTGCTCTTTAAGAAACAAAATATAATTTGAAAGGGATTTTTAGATCAAATGACTCTCATGGAGTCTTGTAGTCCTACTGTTTAGGATTTCTTACTGTGGGTGCAGCTCTTTTGTTAGTAAACAACTTCAAAGTAAATAACTCGTTGCATATATTTATTATCTCTGAGAGGTCTTGGTTACTTAGTTATAGGGAAAAACTTTCTTTGCTTTTTTATTTATTTATTTTTTTAAACTTAAATATTCTGTTCAGGTCATGAAGTTGAGTAAACCCAACTTCAGTTCCAGACCAAAATCCATTAAAACAAAAAAAAAACCCCAGGAGTATGTATTTTACAAGCCAGAGGGAGACACTGGCATTCTTCCAGATTCCTGGAGGCTGGTCTTGTTGGCTGGCATGCATGTCGCCATGCCTTTGTGATGTCTTAGGTTCTGTTCCCCACAATGTAAATACACTTAACCTTACTGTTTGCTCATTCTTGTATTTCCTCATGATAGATGATTAGGAATTACTCATTGGCAGACTTCACCAGTTATGCAAACTTTCAGTTGAGCAGCTTTGTTCTTCTGTTATTTCAAGCTATAGCGTAGGGTCTGCCAAGAAGTCCAAAGGAAGTTTTGCCAATAGGCATCTGGCAGAAATCCACTGGGAAACAGCTTGTGACCTGAATGTCTTTCACCTCTGAAAGTTTAGGAAGCAGCGTTCAGGATAATGCAGCTGAACATTAACTTACATGCAAAGAATGTGTAACGCTATAGGGTAATGCTGATGCGTTTTTTTTAAGCTCATCTCAGAGTCTTAGATTCACAGGTGAAAGAGACTTATCATAACCCATTGTTCTGGCGTCTTAGTTTTACATGTAAAAATTATCTGTTTATCTGGGTGTTCTAATCCTGAAAACATGGCTTACTACACAGAATCCCATATAAGAATTGGCCAGTTTAATGACTGTCCAGTAGACAGGATGTTTATGCAAGGTGCCTTATATTCCCAGAGGAAAGTTTCCTTGATGACAAGAAATTTATGGTCAGGGATGTGCTTGGTGGATATGGAACTGGAACAAAGGGATTTGGGTGGCGTTCAGAAACGTCTTCATCAGGCTTCAGACACCTGATGAGTCACCTTTTCACTAAGGTGCTATTACCAACAGTACACACCGCGCTGTCAGTCCAGGACACGGCCTCCTGGCAGGCTTCATTTACTTCCCTCTAACCTCTCAGTGTGGAACTTCTTTCTGTCTGCATACTGATGCTTTCTTTATGTCTTTGCCCCTTCTATCTATTATAGTTTGGTCCTTTTAGCCCTTCTCTACTGTCTACCATTCCTTTTCCAAATCTTCACTCAACTTTTAAATTCACTCTTAATCTCCGTAATGGATTTGTTACCTCCTACCCCACCTCCCCAAAATCAGTAAAACAAAAACATCTATAGCCTCTCATCCATGACTGTATCAGAAAGATGATTTTGCTTTTGTTCAACTTTTGAGACTACAACACACTTTCTGCCTGTGAGCTTTTCTCGTAGCCATGGTCCTCGGTATCTTCTAGGCGGAGACATGCTCAGGCTACATTTGTGAGGCTCTGGGACTTTTGCTCTGGGGATGATGCCTGTTACATTCGGCGTCTGAGGACATTCAGAAGTTGCTGTCTGGGGTCAGTCCCAGGAAAAGTAGTTTTTACTAAACAAATAGTTTTTCTCAAGATGTGGTAAATCATGTAACTAATTTTTTTAATTAGCTGCTAGGAAGCTTAGAGCCAAATTTGTATAATAACAGCATTTCTGGTTTTATCTTTTCTGTTGAGGTCCCTATGCTCTTATTTCTTCACCTCCTTTGTCTTATCTTTCTATTGTGTATTTTGTAAGCAGCATAAAGTATTTCTGGAACATGGCCCAGAAAGCAAATAATTATATAGTCATGGCAAAATACAATGGGGCAGACCTGGGTGAGTTACACATTAGATTTAGTCTGATCCTTAGGTCTTTATAACTGCCAGCCCCCGACTCCTCCCACCCCCCTAAAAAAAAAGTTTATTATTCGGAAGAACATTACATGGATGTTCTCAGTGAGATAAAAGTTAGATCCTATCTTTACTTTAAAAAATTGGTTCAGATTAACATACCAGTTTTAATATAAGGACCAGAATGACAAAATAAATTGATACTAACATTGAGCAGTTTATGGGCAATGTCAGCATTAATTCATTCCTGTCCAGTTATTAAAATAAGAGAGGCCTTAAAGTGTCCCTCTGGAATAAATGGTATGTGGTAATTGCCTAACACCCTAGCAGGCTGTGAGGTACAGTGCTTTCAAAAGAGAGGCATTAGGCTTCCCTGGTGGCGCAGTGGTTGAGAGTCCGCCTGCCAATGCAGGAGACACGGGTTCGTACCCCGGTCCGGGAAGATCCCACATGCCGCGGAGCAGCTGGGCCCGTGAGCCATGGCCGCTGAGCCTGCGCATCCGGAGCCTGTGCTCCGCAACGGGAGAGGCCACAGCAGTGAGAGGCCCGCGTACCGTAAAAAAAAAAAAAAAAAAGAGAGGCATTGTTCTTATGACTTAAAATTATTTCATCCTTCAGTATTTCCATTTGGTTCTTCGCTGATGAATAGCAGTAGAAGTTGACTTGGCCAAGCTGTGCCGGATAGGCCTCTTTCACAAATATCCACAGTCAAGAGTTCAGTGGGAAGGCAAAACCTCTTCTGCTATGTGTGTTCCAGGAATGCTTATAGAGCCCCAAGGGAATCTTCATTAGACTGACAGCTGTATTAAGGCCTGCAGTGTGTTACAACATCCTAGGAAACATACCAAAGATATACCAAGTTGTAAAGAGTATAGTATGCACATCTATTTGTACAGATGCTGAAGAAACAAAATGTACAATGGTTTTTGTCAATATTTTCTGGAGTTGAATTTTAGATTAACTTGTATAGGAAATAAGGAGGTACATGGTGGGGTGTGGTTACAGATAAAGGAAGAGACTTAGAAGAGCAGAGTTCAGATGATTTTTATGTGTGGGAAATGAGACATGGGGTCTAGAATCACACACTGCTTAATATTTGTAAGTGTGAAAGGCATGTTTCGAACCAAAATGACTTCCCCCTGTCTTTTACACATTTATTCACCCTAAGATTAATTAGCATGAGAATTTGGAAATATCAATTTTAAATGTTCATGTTCTGATCTAGCATTTTTATTACCTAAAACCTTAGAATTATTTGTACAAGGGCACACGATTTACGTTTAAAGATTTGATTGCAGCGTTAGACAAATTGGTGAAAAATTGGAAACCAAACTTTCTAAAGGTCTTTAAAATAGCATCCTCAGATATAGCAAAATAACTGTCAGGGAAAGATGAAGGAATTGGAGATTTTTTTTGGACAACTTTTCTGTGATGTGGTTATTTTATTCTCATAGTGGAAACAAACATTGAAACCCTTAAGTTTCAGTTAAAAGTGTCTTACACATGCTTAAGATGGATGTATTGCAGGTGAGACAACAAACTTGTTGATTTCTTCTCCTTGTTCTAGTAGAGCATCTTGTCCTTCTCTTTTTTGGTGATTCAATTTTTTTTTTTTTTTTTTTTTTTTGTGGTACGCGGGCCTCTCACTGTTGTGGCCTCTCCCGTTGCGGAGCACAGGCTCCGGACGCGCAGGCTCAGCGGCCATGGCTCACGGGCCCAGCCGCTCTGCGGCATGTGGGATCTTCCCAGACCAGGGCACAAACCCGTGTCCCCTGCATCGGCAGGCGGACTCTCAGCCACTGCGCCACCAGGGAAGCCCCTTGGTGATTCAATTAAACGCATCTTTTTTGGTAAATTTTTAAATTGAGGTATAATTGATGTACAACATTTTCAGGTGATCCAATATTTGTATAGACTGCAAAATGATCACCACAGTAAGTATAGTTAGTTAACATCCATCACTGCACAGTTACAAAAATTTTCTTAAGTGTGATGAGAACTTTTAAGATCTACTCTTAGCAACTTTAAAATGTGCAATACAGTATTAACTGTAGTCACCATGCTGTACATTACATCCCCAGGGCTTATTTTATAACTGGAAGTTCGTACCTTTTGCCCTTCTTTACGTCATTTTTTTTTAACATCTTTATTGGAGTATAATTGCTTTACAATGGTGTGTTAGTTTCTGCTGTATAACAAAGTGAATCAGCTATAATTATACATATGTCCGCATATCTCCTCCCTCTTGCGTCTCCCTCCCACCCCTCTAGGTGGTCACAAAGCACCGAGCTGATCTCCCTCTGCTATGCTGACGCTTCCCACCAGCTGTCTATATTTTACATTTAGTACTTTACATCATTCTTAATCTTTAGTTTTCCTTATTCAAAATAAAGAAAAATGTTCATGGACTGTCTCTCATGCCCCTTTCAGCATGTTGATGATCAAAGGCTTAAGCTTTTACCACCTACACATTACTAATTTTTTTGACTCATGGAAGTCAAACCAACACAGATGGAGAAGAGTGATACAACCAGGGAAGGGAGCACTTCACTGAGAGCTCTACTGGACATTTTTCTTAACAGTCATTCCTGCAGGTCTATGTATATTGCAAAGTACACCCATACCTGTTGGAATTGGGATATATACTCACTTTTTGTGAACATGGCTTAGGAGATAGAGAAGCCCAGGTTTGAATCTTGGCTCCAACACCAGTCATTATGACCTTGTGCAAGTAATCTCTCTGGCTCGGTTTTCTCATCTTTAAAATGGGAATGCTCTTAGTTTCTATCAGTTGGATCAGTTGTGAGGTGTAAATGCACAGAAGCTCACACAGGGGAGACTCACAAACTCTCACCACAAAGGACTGCTGTGTGCACCTGCCCCCTGATCATAGTTATCTTCCTCCTAAGCCTGAGTTTTTACCTCAGCATGCTTTTTACCCATCTTCCACTAATAAAAAACACAAATGTTCCATGAATGTCTTAACTGGAATTCCATCGTTCTGTGTGGACTGAGTGGGAACCTTTCTGTATGATAATTCGATAATATTTATTAGTTTTAAATGTTCAGGCCCTTTGACTCAGTAGTGCTAAGAATTTATGCAGTAGAGGTACTTGTACAAGGGCACACAATTTTTTTGTACAAAGATTTGATTGCAGCATTACAAATGCGTTAGTTGACAATTGAAAACTATACACATACATAACAGGGATGAGATCGATCCGCTGTTGTGTCTCCCTCTGAAGGAATACAGTTCATAGAATGAGGTAGGGATGTAGGAATGACACAGGAAGATATCCAACGTGTATTAAAGTAAAACAAATGAGAACATGTTATTTGCAGTAGGCTCCCATTTATTAATGTTTTATTTCATAGACTTTCCTCCATGAAACATGTCTGCCTATCCTTTTCTAGTTTCCTGTTTTCCTTTTCACTGGGTTTTTGTCATTCTTCCTGTTTGGCTTGAAAACAAAAAATCAAATCTATTAGGGCTTGGCACTTTATTTAAGTAACTAGTTGATTGCAGGGTTAACAGTTATTTGGTCAATGTAAGTTTTTCTGATTGATTTTGGTAATTCTAGACAAGTCGTGGACATGTTCAGATTTATTGACATTGTTCTATCTTAGTTTTGTCTTGTGTGATATCCTTTCCTTTTTCTCATTCCATGTTTATAATTGGTAAATTGGCAAAAGGTTTTCCTTTTATTTAAAGAACCAGACCAGCCTTCTGTTATTACTAGTATTTTTATTTAAAAAAAAACAAACAAACAACTTTGCTTCAGAGGAAGGAAACTAAAGACAGAAAAAATTCCTACCAAATAGTGTGAGTAAATGACGTCATGTGGAACAGCCTTCTGTTGAGGGTGTGTGGAGGGACAAAGAAGTGGAACGGCTGCCGCTGAGCATCAGGGCCCCTCTGGAGGTCTGTAGTGCTCAGGGCTCCGTGCTCTCTGCCTCCACGCTGAGCTTACAGGGAGAAGAGGGAGCTGTTACTGCCACTAGGAATTTGTGTGGTAAGAGCGGTGGTGTCATTTGGTGGACCAATATTAAGTGGCACAAAATCTGTTTTAAATCTGTAAATTTGAGGAAAAACTGTACAGAGAAAAGTGATGTTTTAAATGCTAACACTTTCAGGATGAATGTGAGATCTTCTCGACCTGTTAGGTAAACTCATATCAACTTACTGTGGTGGTTTTTCCTAAAACTATCCTAATATTTCTAACAGTATGAGAATGCCCCTCTCCCTATGCCAGCGATACAGCCTGATTTGTATCCAGTAAGCATGTATGTCCTGTCTTTCTTTTCCAACAGCAGTCAGAAACAGAGACTGTCCATCTGTTCATCCCAGCCCTGTCTGTCGGCGCCATCATCGGCAAGCAGGGGCAACACATCAAACAGCTTTCTCGCTTTGCAGGAGCTTCTATTAAGGTACTGTTCTGCCAGCTGTGGCTCTCCTGGTGCTTTAAGGACAGCGAGTTACAGAAATGAGAGTCTTCCTGCCACTCTGTAATTTGAATTGAATGTGGCAGTCTATATTGGGGTTACATAAGTGTGTGACAGAGAACTCCAAACAACACTAGCTTAAACAAGGTAAGTTAAATTCTCTCTCCAGAAAAAGTAGTCTGCAGGTACGCAATTTGGCGTTAGAATGGTGGTTCTGCCCCACCGCATTCCTGGATATATATTCCTTCTAGCTCATCTTCCCTGGGCGTGGCTTTGGTCCCTCACACTCCGAAATGACACTATTTAGTGCCCGAACAATCAAGGCTGTGGTCCTTTTAAGGAATATACAAATTGACAAAGGCTTGATAAAAGTCATAGCTTTCTTCAGGAAAACATCAGTCTATTGGGGGGTTTATTTTGGTTACATTTTATAAATATATATATATAAATAATTTTATTTTTGGCTGCATTGGGTATTCGTTGCTGCGCACAGGCTTTCTCTAGTTGCAGCAAGCGGGGGCTATTCTTCGTTGCGGTACGCGGGCTTCTCATTGCAGTGGCTTCTTTTGTTGCGGAGCACAGGCTCCAGGCGCGCGGGCTTCAGTAGTTGCGGCACACAGGCTCAGTAGCGCAGGCTCAGTAGTTGTGGTGCACGTGCTTAGTTGCTCTGCGGCATGTGGGAATCTTCCCAGAACAGGGCTTGAACCTGTGTCCCCTGCATTGGCAGGCGGATTCTTAACCACTGTGCCATCAGGGAAGTCCAATTTTATAAATATTTAATGAAATTTTTAATTTGAATATAGTACCAAAAAAACCACACTGCACTCAAATGTTTATAGTATCTTTATTTATAACTGGGAAATGGGGAAGCAGCAAATGTTCATCAGTGGCAAATGCATAAACTGTGGCCCGTCTATATAATAATTACTTAGCAGTAAAAAGGAGGGAACTATTGATACATAAAACAACTTGAGTGCATCACATGTATTATGCTAAGAGAAAGAAGACTCAAAAGGCCACATACTACTGTATGATTCCACTTATATGAAAATTCTGGAAAAGAGAACTATGGAAATTGAGAAAAAAAAATCAGTGGTTGCTAGGAGTTGGAGGTGGAGGGGTTGAAAACAAAGGCAGCATGAGGAAATTTTGAGTGACAGAAGCTGTTTTTATGTTGATTGTGGTGGTATTTACAACTATGTATTTGGTACCAAAGGAGTGAGCGTTACTGTATGTAAACTACACAGTTAATAAAAAAGCAAAACACACAGGAAAGCCCTCATATTCTCCCTTGTAGCAAAAGATAACAAAATAACGTGAGCAGAAAATGCAGCCAAAATAAATAAATGGGTAAAGGAAAAGACATGATAAAAGACCAAGGGGTGAACTAACTTTACTATCCTGTTAGTTTCCTGATTACTGAGTTAATCTGTAAAACATGCTCACACATGCAAAAAGAACCTAGCAGCTTTGTTTTGGAAAAACTGCGACGAACATTTCATGAACAAGAAGAACTGGGTATTTAGACGTTTGGCTCTTTTTCTTTCTGGCTTTAATGGAGGTTTTATGATGAGGTTAAAATATTTTTGTTTCCAAAAAGTCTGAAACATGCATAATCTGAAAGATTCATCAGCACTCCTAACACTTCGCTACATTTCCATAATGTAAATTTCCATATATGTACGTACTTTAATAGGCATATATTTGGTATTACCAAATCATAATCATTTGTGTTAACTTACTGGACATTAAGATTGTTCCTAATTTAACCTGCACAGGGGTAGACAAAGTTCTTTTGGTCAAATTGTCATATATTAACCTTATCCTTTAACGTAAGTCTACAGAAGTGGGTTTGGTGAGTCACGGGGCATGTGCTTTTTTCAGGCTTTTGAGAGATTGTAGCAATTTGTACTCCTAACAACCTCAGTGTACAAGTGTCCTCAGCCCCGGCCCTCTATCACCAGTGTTGACAAAGATCCTTTTTAAAAAAAGGAAACCTTAGTCAGAAAGATGAAGAATGATACCTTCTTTTTGGGGTTTCCTGTGAATAATCCTAAGAGTGTGGTCTAAAAGGAAGTAATTATTGGCTTGTTTTACAGACTCACAATTAGTGCCCAGCAATAAAGTAGCAATAGTATTAATTTGGGTCTAAGTAACAGAAATGTTAGCTTTATTTTGAGGGAGGAAGCATGAGTCTATTAAAAGTAAAAAACATTGTTTTGATTATGAAGGTGTGGAGAAGGGCCTACTAGACTATAAGTAATTGACAGTGATCATACTGAGTGGTAGTTGGGATGGCTTTTATTGTATTTTTTGCTTCCTGTTCTCATTATTTACTATAGGGAATTGCTTCTTGCACAGCAAATATCTAGCAAATTTTTTTCTTTTAAAACACTTCCTACCAGCCAACTCCCCAAATTCTTTCTTACTAAGGGAATGCTGGTTTCCTCTCCCTTCAACAGTCTCTGCAACAATTCCCTAGCCTAGGCTTTTTGTGTCATTTCACACGCTCTGCCAAAATAGAAGAGTCTGAGTTTACTTTTCTTCTGCCAAATTAATGTTAGTTTATTCCATATGTTAGTCCAGCGAGTGTACTTTGGGGGAATGTACCGATAGGCTTAGACTGGGAACCTAGCAGTTTCTTGCACATACAGGAGGCCCAGGGTGTTGTGATGCGCGTGGGCCAAGAACCACCCTTTGAGCACCCACTGGTGTAGTGACAAGGAATGTGATGGTGGAGCCAGACCCAGCTCTCCCTCCAGCTTCACTGGACTGTGTGATCATGGGCCAGGTGACTCACCTTCTCTAGCCTTTGGCCTCTCCATGAGGCAGTACCTCATCAGGAAATAGTGAGGGTTAGGTAGAGGCTGCATCTGGACTTTTACATTAGGGCCAGGCACAGTGTAAGTACACAGTATACGGCAGGAGCCGTAACTAATGAATCCACATTAATCACTGCTTCATATAACTACCTTCCAGAAGGCTTTCATTCTACATTTCAGTAAGTCATGTGCAAATGACAGGCTGGTTGGTGTAGCATTTCTATTGGTGGCACCTGAAAGTGTCATAACCCGTTACTGGGTCTGTTACAGATCGCTCCAGCTGAAGCACCAGATGCTAAAGTGAGGATGGTGATTATCACTGGGCCACCGGAGGCTCAGTTCAAGGTATGTGCTCTGGAGTGTGTGCACAGGTAACAAATGAATGGATGTCTTCTTTTCGGGAAATCCATAACCTGGCTTCTCCTGTAAAAAAATCTAATACTCAGTAGAAAGAATCTCTCAATGGAAATTTCTAAGACTAAGAACAGAGTAGAAACATACCGCAAATTACACTTTAAAAATAAACCAAAGCCTTTGGTTAATTTTGAGAGTTCTGTAATGGTTGTTGGTTTTGACTGTCTCCCAAAGGAGAATTTGCTCAATGCCCTGTTAGCATGTGTGAAGGTGAGACCTTAAGACTGAAATTTACAAGTCTGATTCATATGCCTTGCTGTTCTCAAGTTTTTCCTCTTGTCCCAGAGAGGCCTCAACCTTGAATTAAAATGTCCCCGTTTGCTCTTACCCTTGGGTTAACCGTTAGCCCTTGTCCACAGTCGGTCAACAAGCCACTCTAATCTTTTGAATTTTAGAGGTAGAAATGGCAGGAACTCTTAACAGCATTTGTCCTGGTGTGAACCATTGGTCATACTGGGGTTTGGGGCCTTTGGGGCTGGAATGCCTCCCACCATGTCCTGAGTGGTGGTGTAGCAGGGTGATGAAGAGCAGAGACCTGGTAGCCAGGTTGCTGGTTCAAAGCCCAGCTTTACCATTTACCAGTGGTGTGACCTTGGGCAAGTTACTTAGCCTTTCTCTGCCTAGTTCCTCATCTATAAAATCGGGGTTAAAAACACCCACAAAGTTTAAATAAGGTTTAAACAATATATGAATTGCTTAGAATAGTGCCTGACACAGGAAGTACAACATAAATGTGCTGGTGGTGCTGCTGAGCAGACTTGGGATGAATCAGACTAAGACCCTGCCAGAGCCTCAAATTCACAAACGTATACCTTTGAGTATGTGATTTCTCTCATAAACTCAGTAGGGTGTCTTGTTTGTCATAGGTAAAAGCAGCTACTCAATTCAGTGCAATTTATCCAAACCTCCTGTGTTGTTCCTACCACTTAGCAGCTGTGTTAACAGGATAACTCTTTAACCTTACTTCTCTTAGCTCTAAAATGTGGCTAAGTTAACAAGTGCCCACTTCTTCCCTCCTTTTAAACCATCACTTTCTTTGACCTCTATTTTTCACTAAAAATGGGAAGCTTTTTTCACTTCATTTACAGGAAGAACAGGAAACAAAAGGAGGTGCTTTGAGATGTGGGGTACAGTTGGCTAGCCTCAAACTTGGGTCAAGAAATTTACTTCCTCATACCAGCCTTGTGGTCCAGGCAGTTCAGATCAAAACTCAGAGATGCTGAAAATTGCTTCCTATCCCAGACTTACAGAGACAGTCACTTTTAGTTTGAAATACTAAAAGATAAATACAAACATCAATTATGGTCTTATTATTCTATAAATGGAATTAACTATCTTGCAGTTTTCATAATGCTTGTATGCTGGGGAATTCAGAGTTTGTTTCCCTGTATCCTCCTATGCCTGTATTGTTCAGTTGTCTTAAATGGGACATTTAAGAAAAGCTATAATGCTTAAATGTCATTTATGTGATCAGTGATAATAACAAATAAATTATTTTATTTTAGACATCTAAGTAATAGTAAACCTCCTAACCCATATTTTTTCTTATGAATTCAAGAGCTTGTTTCGGAGGACAATGTATATCCGTTGTGTCCTTTGTGTTGATAGCTACATCTGTGGCCTGAGACTGAGGATGAATGGAAGACAGGGTACTAAGATGGATTTTTTTTTTTTTCTGTAACCCCCTAAAATGATCTTATTATCATTTCTACACCAGTGAAAACGTGTTCGGTACTTTTGTTTTTGTTCTCTGCTGTGGCAGCTTGTCAGATGAAACCAACTCTGACTTCTTTTTCCTTTGGTGTATACCAGAGCAAATTAATGGTTGTACATAATAGGAGAGGTTTATTATGTATAACTTCTAGTTGTATGCAGCAAGTGACAGGATGTGTTTGACTATAACTGTCAGATGTGTATGTTAACTTGATTTTGTAGCCTTAGTCGAAGTAGAAACCATCTGGCTAAGATGAAGAAATGTTTAACTAGAAAATTCCTCGCTGGCCCATTTAGACAGCGGCTTGGCTTCTTGTGAGCCTCGCATAGGTGGCTCTGTAGTTCCTCTGCAGTCCCTTTTACTCAAGAAAAACGCAGTTACTATCTTATTGACAACAGGAGAGGTTTTACCTTTCAAGACTGGAGAGCAAATGGTCATTTGCAAAAATTTTAGTTCGGCTGACTGCTAACTTATTGCCTTTAACCGTTTTTGTCAGAAGAATATGGTTTAATCTTATTTTATCAATCATTCAATTGCCTCATCTGTGATGTATAGTTATTATTGTTGTCAACCTTTTCTAGGACTTCCTTACTTTTCCACCTCTTGTGCAACGTTCCACAATCTATCAAATGCAGATGTATCACTGCAAAGGTCTGTTCCAGTGGATCCGGGCCATCTTTAAAGTTAATGGACCTTTTTGCATTTCCTTCATGAATGACACTGATGAGATATGTTCTCATCTGTAGGCTCAGGGAAGAATTTATGGAAAAATTAAAGAAGAAAACTTTGTTAGTCCTAAAGAAGAGGTGAAACTTGAAGCTCACATCAGAGTGCCATCCTTTGCTGCTGGCAGAGTTATTGGAAAAGGAGGCAAAACGGCAAGTACTTCAGCAAAACCTGTGCAGTGGTATGAAAGGGAAAGCGTTGAAAGGTACTTAGGAGTTCCAAGTCCCTAAATTTTGGCTAACTTATAAAAAGCAGGACCGTCTGGGCCAAGGTTTGGAGAAGACTGCCTTTGTTCCTCCTGGGTGTTGGTGTCAGCTACCAGTGAAAGCAGTGCCTCTCTTTCAGACCACTTTGTATGGGAGAACTGTCTCATATTTATAAGGGGCATTTTGCATTTTCTGTTGTTATACATCAGCTTTCTACTTTTATTGTGCAAACACTTAATGACATGAAAAGAAACTTTAAAAAATTTCATCTACATTTATAACTTATACCTCTGTAACTGAAAAAAGCAAATGGTTTCCAGTTTCTAACACATAAAACTTCCAAGTCATTTTCAAAGCTATTTACAATTCTGAAGTGATTGAAAGTGTGTATTTTGGAATCAGATTTTCAGGGGTTGAATCTGGTTTTGTCATTAACTTATGCAACTGTGGGCGAGTCAGTTTCTTTCACTAAGGCTTAGTTTTAATTACCTTGAAATGGGGACAATACTAGTAAACGGATAGAATTATTAGTATTATTAGATGAGATTATAAATATAAAGCCAAAGCTCAGTATTTTGGTTACATAGTAAGGAAATGGTAATTAAAAAAAAAAAAGAACAACTCCACTTAACATGATTTGTGTTTATCTCCTTCAGGTGAATGAGCTCCAGAATTTGTCAAGCGCAGAAGTTGTTGTCCCTCGTGACCAGACGCCTGATGAGAATGACCAAGTGGTGGTCAAAATAACTGGTCACTTCTATGCTTGCCAGGCAAGTGGGCTCTAGTGTGATAAGTGAGCTCTTCTGCTTCTTCCTTCTTCCTGAGTGATCCTCCTCCCATGCGTGTCCCCATGTCATATAAATATTTCAGGCTGCTTGGTGCTTAACACTTTTAATCCCCCTTTAAGCAGGTGATTTCAGAGACTCTGCTAGGAGAAACTAATAAGTATGTATCTTTAATCTTCAAATAAGTTTCAATTTGAAGTTGTTGAAATGGAAGAGTAAATTAACTTTTGGTCATACTTGATCAGGTAGAAATTTCAAAGCTCTCTCCTACTGCAGGTTGCCCAGAGAAAAATTCAGGAAATTCTGACTCAGGTAAAGCAGCACCAACAGCAGAAAGCTCTGCAAAGTGGACCACCTCAGTCAAGACGGAAGTGAAGGCTCAGGAGACAGCCCACCACAGAGGCAGATGCCAAACCAAAGACAGATTGCTTAACCAACAGACGGGCGCTGAACCCCTATCCAGAATCACATGCACAAGTTTTTACCTAGCCGGTTGTTTCTGAGGACCAGGCAACTTTCGAACTCCTGTCTCTGTGAGAATGTATACTTTATGCTCTCTGAAATGTATGACACCCAGCTTTAAAAAAAGAAAAAAATTAGGGGGTGAGGGAGGGAAAGAGAGGAGCTCTGCACTTCCCTTTTGTTGTATTCTCAGTAGAACAAATATTCTAATTTTTCTTAATATTCATTCCCCCATAATGCCAGAAATTGGCTTAATGGTGCATTTACTAAATTCATCAAGTAAATAAAAATAGATTGCTCCTATGTCCAATTGTTAAAATTGGATCAGAATAGGATTATTACAAGAACTTAAATATTAAGCTGTTAGCATAGAGAAACTGTTCTCAGTTTTATCTAACACTAACACAAATAACCTAAGGGAAGTGCTGAATGGTGTTGGCAGGGGTATTAAATGTGCATTTTTACTCAACTACCTCAGGTATTCAGTAATGCAATGAAAGCAAAATTGTTTTGTTTTTTTCTGAAAATTTTATATACTTTATAAAGATAAGTCCAACTGTTTTTTAAAAAATAAAATTAGCTAACAGGCAAATAACTGAGAAAAAAATTTTACTTCTGGCTGGTGACAGTAAAGCTGGAAAATTAATTTCAGGTTTTTTGAGGCTTTTGACAGTTATTAGTTGGAAAATCCAGTAAACGTTCAGTGATACGGAGCAGTGCCTATATTTGGAGAGCAGCAAATACCATTTATTTTTTTGTTTATGGTAGGGAAGTTTTTGATGGTACTAACAGAGCAAAGTGGCTGCAGGAGGTTTTGGAACGGCTAGTTTTAATAAATGGCTTCAGGAGACTTCAGGGTTTTTTTGTTTGGCTATGTGATTGAATGCATAAATGCTTTGTGCTTTTGACTATCACTACCTAAAGCAAGTGTATCTATGGAGACATGCAGCTCCTGTGAACTTTAAATTGATTGGCAAGAAGAAAGCTTCAGCTTGCCTTACAGGATGCTTAGTTTGCCAATATATTTCAGACCAGTTGGTCTATGCTTGGAGCAGACCCCAAAAGAATTGCTTTGTGAAGACCAATGGGGCAGTCAGACGGTGTGACAGTGTTTAAAGGCAATAAAAAGGCTACATCTCCCCGTGCCAGGCACTGTCATGAGCCTCACACTAAGCTATTTTGAAGATTTTAAGCAATGATAAATCAAGAAGAATGAAAGGCCACCTAGAATATTACATAAATTGCAGCAGGATTTCTGTATTCTCTGCAACCAGTTATTTGAAAATAAGTCAAAAGGTAGAAAAATACAAGAACAACTTTTGGAATATAATTTGAATGACTGTGATATAATAATACATTTGACCTTTGATACTGAACGCATTCGCCCATTTCCTACCTTGATGGCAAAGCCTGGTATGTACAGTTATGTGGGTGTGGGTGGTCTCCAAGGCCACACTGCTCTCAGAATTGTGTTTCTTTTGTTCATTAAATGATCACAGTCGTTATATTATACTGACCTGAAGGGCATATATAATAACCCTTAAATCATTTTGCTTCATTTGTATTTCAAGATGAATTTCTACAGACTAGGTAAGTTTTTCTGAAGATCACTGTATCCTTTAAACATTTTGAAAATGACTTGAAATGTTTTACTAAATGTTTTCAGAAAATCAGTTTATTTTGTAGTTTTAGCCAAAAAGTGCCCTTTTTGTCACTGAATTCATCTAGCATTCATCATTTTCTTCCATACAATGAATTGCTTTAAAAAAAAAAGTAATGGACTGGCTTTCTGGTTGGATTTTGGGTAAAATGTGCTTAAGGCCAGAGCTCTTCCTCAGTATTTGATTTTTCCAACTTTTTTTTTTTTAAATACAGATAGGTGCTACATTTATTATCTGCCTGTTTAAATTCTGTCATGTTTCACTTCTAGCCTTCTAGTGTGGCAAATCATGTTTTACTTTCAATTAAGCATTGGTAATGGAGTATCTGGTAATACTAGGAAATAATTCTGTTGTAATTGAGTTTTGTACTCACCACGTATGGATCATTCCTCATCTGTAACGTGCCCCAAATGCAGCTTCATTTTCCAGATACCTTGATGCAGAATAAAGTGTTTCATTATCAGGTGCAGCCTGCTGTGTAGTATGTATTTTTGGCTTTATGTATTTTTGGCTTTTCAAATTAATGTGACTGTCCTGAATTTGGTCAAAGTGTAAACTTAGATTTTTAGTAAGGCTATGTCAATCTCAAGGTAGGCACCACTATCTACCAATGTCCTGACTGTGAACCTAGATAATACTGTTGCATATGAACTGAGAACTAAAGGTTTTACGTTACAGGACCAGTGGGGTGGTTATGTTTTCTGCTATATATTTTTTAAAATTTTTGGCTATACTGTTCTACAGAATAAGATTTAAACTCGGAAAACACTTTGCTAGGCCTGGGAATGAGCATTCCTAGCACTGTGGAATGAAATGCCCCCCAAACCATGGTCAACTTTATGACCATGAAGGGGCCCTACTGACTGGAAATTGGCACTCGCCATTGGCACTTGCTGTCTGCCTCTACAAAGATTAAATCACAAGCCACTGCAGCTGCTGACCTTCAACACCCCCTGAAAAGGAGTTCAGAGTGGAGAACAGGAATGAGGCACTCTGGGAAAAACTGGCAGAACAGGCCTTCAGATAGATAGATATTTTCAGGAGAAGATTTTATGGGCCAGATTCTTGCTCTTCTCATACCTAGAGAAACACTAACATCATTAATGGTGACATCTGCTTTGGCTATTAAGGGGAATATTACAATTAAGAGTCAAAATGGAGTAGCTATGGTTTAAGACATCCAAGAAATAACTAGATGACACTGTGGGTGTGATTTCAGGCAAATCCTTGTATTGCTAAGAACCTGAGTTTTCTGAGCTGTGTCAGACTTGGATGCCACCAGCCGTTCTCAAAATAATGTCTGCTGGCAGCTGATAACTGCAACCTTACTTTTTTAAAGGTCTCCTCTTGTAACTTACTTTTTTTTTTTTTTTCCCGGTACGCGGGCCTCTCACTATTGTGGCCTCTCCCGTTGCGGAGCACAGGCTCCGGACGCGCAGGCCCAGCGGCCATGGCTCACGGGCCCAGCCGCTCCGCGGCATGTGGGATCTTCCCGGACCAGGGCACGAACCCGTGTCCTCTGCCTCGGCAGGCGGACTCTCAACCACTGCGCCACCAGGGAAGCCCGTAACTTACATTTTTAGACAACGGAATTGCTTTAGATCATACATTTAACAAAAAGAAGAGACATGTTTGATGACCAATAGCACCTGTTACCTATGTGTTAATACTACATTAAAAGTTAAAACCTACCTCAATAAAACTAGACAACTGGCTACTTGGCTACAAGTCTCCCCAAAGCACCAGGTCCAGACTGTGTTTCAGGCTTATTCTCCTGAAAAGAGATGACGTTTATTTTCCCTATTAAAATCCAATTGTCACTCCTCCAGCTACTTCTGATTGGGTCTGTTACACCAAAATGGCAGACCAAGGGATTAAGATTTTAATCATACAAGACTCAGATCCAGGAATCGGGAATCAGAAATATTTCCAGTCCAGTGTCTATTCTCCAAATTGAGACAGGACTATGCCCTATTGTAGCAGGAAGTGGCCAGCACTGTGTCCTTTCTGTGTCCCCTGTTTCTTGTTTGTAGGATATAGGCTTCACTCAGCCTCCTTGACCTTCCTCCTTGACCTTCCCTGAGTTCCAAAGGGCAGATTCAAACAGTTGCTAATCAGGGAAGGGAGGGGATGCAAAAACAGGGGAGGAGCTGTCAACTAGTGGTACAGCCTTGGGGCAGGGTCCTGGTTCCACCTCAAGGAGTATGCATAACAATATCTTTGAGTTCTGCAGGAACTAAGGCCCCCACCCAGGTGAGGATGGTAACTTCAGGCTGAGTGCCAAGATTCCTGGAGCATTGTCCTGTTACGTCACTACCAATCGATCAGAAGAAGAAAGTCACACACCCTGCAGCCCTCACCCCAAATTTTGCCTGCCTTTTCTGGGCCTGGTGATGACCATCCTGTTAGGCCTCCTGTTTGGCCCTTGTCTGTTTCAACTGCTTACAAGGTTCATCCCCCACAGGGTCCAACAGTTTCAACTAAACTGCTGTTACTACAAGGATGAATGCCAGTTTTGGGCACAGAATACCTCAATTTAGATCAGGTAGAGAGAGACTTCTACTCTACTAGGCAGGACTATGCCAACTCTCAGCAGGAAGTAGTTACAGAAGAAAGAGACCTCCACTCCAATTCCCAAGAATTATCTTGAGTATGAAGTCTCTCAGGGAGGAGTTGTTAGGGGAAACACTGAAACTGCCCGCCCTGGCCAGGCAACATAGTAACCACTTGCATGAGTTATCTTAAACAGGAGGTCCTGGTAAGGAATGCAGAACTAACAAGATACTACCAACTGGAAGAATTCAGGAAAGGTCAAAAGGAGAGAGGAGACTTCAGTCTATACGTCCTGCCAACCTCTCAGAATCCTTCTCACTGGAATCCACCTTGGCTGAGCAATGCGTGTGCCACCAGGAAGGACCCCGAGTCAGAATGATTGGCCGGAGACAACCCAGAAACTTAACCCCATTCCCATAAAACACGAGACTGTGAGCCATGTGGTGGAGCAGTCCTCCTGGGTTCCTTTACCCTCCTGCTCTCCACCTGGGTGCCCCTTCCCAAAAAAGTCTCTTGCTTTGTCAGCAAAAAATAAAATAAAAATAAACTCTGAGCAGAGAGCTCAAGTAAAACACAGGGGCCAATGCAACTTCCAGGAAATCCTGCTGAGATCTCAGGAACAAAAACAATATATTAATTTTAGTTTGAATGTACTGATTCACAGTGTGAGAATTAGCTCACTTACCTACAATCTCCATGTGTCGGTTAGGATTAGTGTCCACAGATAAGACTTGTTTTGACAACAACCAGCTAGGCAGGGTTTATAAGTGACTCAATCCAAATCTGAAATGACTAAAGCAGTTCATACCATTTTATTCACATTTAAACTCCACAGGAGCCAGAGATGAAGTGTCATCTTCTATTCCAAGAATGAAGTCTTCAGGTAAGGTCTCAGGTGCTATCTGAGCTAACTGGTCATCATAAGAACGAAGGGTCCATAATTTCTCTAATTCATACGTTTCTCTGGTTTCTGGAAGCATCAAATGAATCACCATGCTGCCTATCAAGGACAGATAAGACTTACAATGAAGAAGCAGTTCATTTGCTTTTACACTTGTGATCTCACAAACCTGTGACAGTTAGAACAGTGGTTCTCAAAGTGGGAACCCCAGATTAGCATTACCTGAGAACTTGTTAGAAATGCAAATTGTGGACACCATCCAGCAAAAATACCACAGAAGTGACGCTGTGCTTTTCTCAGTGCATCATACAGGAGGTTTATGATATCAATATGTAACATTACTCGTGATGGGGTTTGCTTGGGAGACAGTCCTCCAAGGACTGTCTGCACAGCCTGTGAGCAAAACACTGACAGGCTTTTGTTCTGGACTATATTTTTAAGGATGTTGGCAAATATTCTCAGAACTGTCTCCCTCTGGATCAAAGCACAAGTATGCTTACAGCAGTGGTTTTCAATAAGGGACATTTTTGATGTTCACAGTTGGGGGGGTGGAGAAGGGAAGAACATCCTACAAGGCACAGAATATTCCTCAGCACCTGAACTACCTGGCCAAAAATGTTAATAGTGGCAAGGCTGAGAAACCCTGACATACAGCCTTGGCCGAAAAAGTGTTTTCCACCAGAGCAAATGCAGGCCTGCTTCCTGCCCATTATAAAAGATGTAGATACCCTCATCTCAGGGCTCTTCTCTTAGAACTTCACAGGTGTCATCTGGTCCTGTGTTGCTCAGGGACCCTGGTGCAAAAATGGTGCTTGATGCTGGCTACTGCTGTTGCTGAGTAACAAACTGTGCTTCATCAAACCTTGACTAACTTGTTAGCTTACACGTAAGATAAAATCTCAGACCCTCACAGTTCTTCAGTTACTGTTTTTCCCTTTGTATTAACTATCTTTTGGGGAAATACTTTGAAACTATGTATGTATTAATACCCAAATTTGTTAAATCTTTTCAAAATTCTAGTCCTCTGCTCTTGTCTTTCCCTGTGCCTAGAATGCCCTTCACCTTATCTGAGTTACTTAAGGCCAAGGTTATGTGTACCCAAGGTGCCTTCCACCACCACTAGGGGATTTCTCCCATGTTATCCATCCTGTTCTCCACCAGCTTTCTGACCTGTATGGCAACTTACATACATACCATGTGACATGAGGATTTCACATGTGAATAAGACCAACTAAGTTATAAGAAAACTTATTTTAGACACACTTCAAAAATTGTATGTGGAGATAATAAGAACCTGCTGTATAAAAAAATAAAATTCTCAAGTTAAAAAGAAAAATGTATGTGGAGAAACACAGATCTCAATCCTTTTACAACTGAAAACAGTTCAAGATTAGTGCAATATCAAATATTTATCTGTAGAATGTGCCAAAATAACTTACCGAAGTCCACACAGAGCCAGTCATCTGTGTCCTTCCCTTCGATCTTAACATGAGGCTCACTTTTACGTTTCAGGTATTTGTACTGAAAAAAAACAGATCACATATTAAAGGGGAAGAGGATAGGGGAAATCTCTGTTCTTATTGAGCGTCTGGGGGTATTTTTCTTGGTCTTAATTTGGCAACTAACTTATTCATTCCTCACAGCTACACCATGCCCCTTACTATAAACATACGGAAACTTTTTTCCCCCTTAAATCCTACCCACCTCCTACACCTGTCTCCTGAATCCTCCTTCCCAAACCCTTCTGACAGGGCCAACTCACTCATTTACCAAGGTGCCTCAGAGGCAGGCCTAAACTCTCTCAGTATCCACTTCTCACATACATCATCCCTTCTGTCCATCCCAGCTTCCTTTCCCTCTCAGGGGAGACAGATGCTGCCTTCCTGTTTTAAGGCTAGTCTTCTCAGTTTTAATGATTCCATCTCATCTACTTTCATGACAATGTTAATGGGATTTTATCATCCCATAATCTCTTTTCCCAGCAGATTCCATGAATGGTCTAAAACAACAAATATACTAATGTTAGAAAAAAATACTATTACAAGACAAGGACATTATATAATGATAAAAGGGTCAACCAGCCAAGATGACATAACAATTAGAAACATGCACCAAAAATCAGAACTAACCCAGTAATATAGCAGACTCAATACCCCATCTGCATTAATGGATGGAGGATCAATAAGGAAATAGAGAACTTGAACAGCACTACAGACCAATTGAACCTAATGGACATTAACAGAACATTCTACCCAACAACAGCAGAATACACACTTTTCTCAAGTGCACATGGAACATTCTCCAAGATAGATCATATGTTAGGCAACAAAACAAGTCTTAATAAATTCAAAGATTAAACTCATATAAAGTATGTTTTCTGATCACAATGAAATGAACTAGAAATCAACAGAAGCAAAACTAGAAAATCCACAAATATGTGGAAATCAACTGTTTTATTACCTTAAACTGATCAAAGAAGAAATCACAAGGGAAATTAGAAAATATCTTGAGACAAATGAAGTTATAGAATGCAGTGAGAGCAGCAGTAAGAAGGAAATTTATAGCTGTATGTGCTTACATGAAAAAAATAGTTCCCAAATCAACAACATGAATTTATACCTTAAAGAACTAGGAAATGCACCATCAAAAAATCGACAAATAATAAATGCTAGAGAGGGTGTGGAGAAAAGGGAACCCTCTTGCACTGTTGGTGGGAATGTAAATTGATACAGCCACTATGGAGAACAATATGGAGGTTCCTTAAAACACTAAAAATAGAATTACCATATGACCCAGCAATCCCACTCCTGGGCATATATCCAGAGAAAACCATAAGTGAAAAAGACAGATGCACCCCAATGTTCACTGCAGCACTATTTACAAAAGCCAAGACATGGAAGCAACTGAAAATGTCCATAGTTGGAGGAGTGGATAAAGATGTGGTACATATATACAATGGAATATTACTCGGCCATAAAAAAGAATGAAATAATGCCATTTGCAGCAACATGGACCTAGAGATTATCATACTGAGTGAAGTAAATGAGACAGATATCATATGATATCACTTATATGTGGAATCTAAAAAAATGGTACAAATGACCTTATTTACAAAACAAATAGAGTCACAGATATAGAAAACAAACTTATGGTTATCTGGGGGGGGAGGGGGGATAAATTGGGAGATTGGGATAGACATATACTGTAGATACTATATATAAAATATATAACTAATAAGAACCGACTGTAAGAACTAATGAGTATTGAGGGAACTCTACTCAATACTCTGTAATGACCTATATGAGAAAAGAATCTAAAAAAGAGTGGATATATGTATAACTGATTTCGCTTTGCTGTACAGCAGAAACTAACAACACTGTAACTCAACTATACTCCAATAAAAGTTAATTTAAATAAATAAATAAATAAATGATGGAGAGGATGTGGAGAAAAGGGAACCCTCCTACAGTGTTGGTGGGAATGCAAATCGGTACAGCCACTATGGAGAACAGTATGGAGGTTCCTCAAAAGACTAAATATAGAACTACCATATGAGAGACTTCCCTGGCAGTCCAGTGGTTAACACTGCAGGGGTGTGGCTTCAATCCCTGGGTGGGGAACTAAGATCCTGCACACCATGCGGCATGGTCAAAAAACCTACCTTAAGGGAGATAGATATATAAAGATATAGATAGATATATAGATATAGATGTATATAGAACTACCATATGATCCAGCAAGCCCACTCCTGGGCATATATCCAGAGAAAACCATAACTCAAAAAGACACATGCATCCTAATGTTCATTGCAGTGCTATTTACAATAGCCAAGACATGGAAGCAACCTAAATGTCCATTGACAGAGGAGCGGATAAAGAAGACGTGGTACCTATATACAATGGAATATTACTCAGCCATAAAAAAGAAAGAAATAATGCCATTTGCAGGCACATGGATGGACCTAGAGATTATCATACTAAGTGAAGTCAGACAGACAAAGACAAGTATCATGATATCGCTTATATGTGGAATCTAAAAAAAAATGGTACAAATGAGCTTATTTACAAAGCAGAAATAGAGTCATAGATTTAGAAGACAAACTTATGGTTACCGGGGGGAAAAGTGGGGAGTGGGGGTGGGCAGGGGTGGACAAATTGGGAGATTGGGATTGATACATACACACTACTATATATGAAATAGATAACTAATAAGGACCTACTGTATATAGCACAGGGAGCTCTACACAATACTCTGTAATGATCTATATGGGAAAGGAATCTAAAAAAGAGTGGATGTATGTATAACTGATTCACTTTGCTGTATACCTGAAACTAACACAACATTGTAAATCAAATATAGTCCAATAAGTATTATAAAATAAAAAGAACTAGGAAATGAACAAATTAAACTTAAAGCTGGCAGAAGGAAGAAGTCAATGACCAAATTAAAACAAAATAGACAAAAATCAATGAAACCAAGATTTCATTTTTCAAAAAGATCAACAAAATTGATCAATAAACCCCCAGATAACTAAAATCAGAAATGAGTGAGGAGACATTAGAGACACAACAAACTGGAAAACCTAGAATAAATGGACAAATTCCTAGAAACACACAACCTATCAAGACTGCATCATGAAGAAACAGAAAGTATGAATAGCCCTATTCAATAATAGCAACAGGATTGAGTCATTAATCAAAAACCTCCCAACACAATTGTATCTCAAATGAAAGGGTGGGGTATAGAGAAAAGAACACACAGAGAAGAAGGAAGGAAAAAAACCTCCCAACAAAGAAAAGCCCTGGACCACACAGCTTCTTCACTGGTGAATTCTACCAAATACTTAAACATAAGCTCACATCAAATTTTGCTAGAACTCTTCCAAAAAACTGAAGAGGCAGGAACACTTCCTAACTTATTCTATGGGAGTAGCATTAACCTGATACCAAGACCAGACAAAGACCCTATAAGAAAACACTACAGGCCAATATCCTTGATGAATACTGATGGAAAACTCCTGAATGAAATACTAGCAAACCTAATTCAATACTGCATTCAAAAAATTATATATGATTTATTTTTGGAACGTAAGGATGATTCCACATGAAAAAACCAATGTAGGGACTTCCCTGGTGGCACAGTGGTTAGGAATCCACCTGCCAATGTAGGGGACATGGGTTCGAGCCCTTGTCTGGCAAGATCCCACATGCCATGGAGCAACTAACCCCATGCGCCACAACTACGAGAGCCTATGCTCTAGAGCCCATGAGCCACAACTACTGAGCCCACGTGCCACAACTACTGAAGCCCACGCGCCACAACTACTGAAGCCCACGCGCCTAGAGCCTGTGTTCCGCAACGAGAAGCCACCGCAATGAGAAGCCTGCACACTGCAACAAAGAGTAGCCCCCACTTGCCACTACCAGAAACAGCCCGTGCACAGCAACAAAGACCCAACACAGCCAAAAATAGATTAATTTAAAAAAATCAATGTAATAAACCACATTAACAAAATGAAAGACGAAAACCACAGGATCATTTCAAATTTATGCAGAAAAAGCATTTGACAAAGTTCAATACCCTTTCATGATAAAAACTCAACAGAGATAAGCAAAAAAAAAAAAACCAAACCTACCTTAAGGTAATAAAGGCCATACATGAAGAGCCCATGGAGATTAGCTATCATCATACTTGATGGCAAAAAACTGAAAGTTTTTCCTCTCAGATCAGGAACAACACAAGAATGCCCACTTTTGCCACCTTCTACTCAACACAGTACTGGAAGTTCTAGCCATGGCAAGGGAAAACGAAAGAAAAAAGTAACAAAATTGGATAGGAAGAAATAAAATTGTCTCAATTTGCAGATGACATGCTCTTTATACATAGAAAACCCTAGGGCTTCCCTGGTGGCGCAGTGGTTAAGAATCTGCCTGCCAACGCAAGGGACACGGGTTCGAGCCCTGGCCCAGGAAGATCCCGCGTGCCGCAGAGCAACTAAGCCCGTGCACCACAACTACTGCGCCTGCGGCTCTAGAGCCTGTGAGCCACAACTGCTGAGCCTGCATGCCACAGCTACTGAAGCCCATGCACCTAGAGCCTGTGCTCCACAACAGGAGAAGCCACCGCAATGAGAAGCCCACACACCACAACGAAGAGTAGCCCCCACTCACTGCAACCGGAGGAAGGCTGTGTGCAGCAACGAAGACCCAACTCAGCCATCGATAAATAAATTAATTTTTTTAAAAAAGAAAATATTTCTATTTACAATAGAATCAAAAAGGATAAAATACTTAGAAATAAACATAACCATGGAAGCAAGACTCGTACACTGAAATACAATAATCTGTATCCATGAATTGGAACACAATATCGTTAATACTTTATCTACAGATTCAATACAATCAATCTCTATCAAAATCCCAGTGACTTTTTTTTTGTAGAAATAGAAAAATCCATCCTAAAATTTATATGTAATCTAAAGAGACCCCAAATAGCCAAAAACAATCTTGAAAGGGAAGAGCACAGTTGAAGATCTCAAGTTTCTTGATTTAAAAACTTACTACAAAGCTACAGTAATCAAAACAGTGATTAAGATAAACTTATAGACCACTGGAACAAAACAAAGAGCCCATATGGTCAAATGATTTTTCAACAAGGGTGCCAAGTCCATTCAATAGGGAAAGGCAGTCCTTTCAACAAATGGTGCTGGGAAAACTAGATTATCTACATGCAAGAGAATGAAGCTGGAGTCTTTACCTGACACCATCTACAAAAACTAACTGAATACCAAAGACCCAAACACGAAACCTAAAACTATAAAACTCTTAGAAGAAAACACAGTGGATAAGATTGGTTCAAGATGGCAGAGAAGAAGGACGTGCGCTCACTCCCTCTTGCAAGAGCACGAGAATCACAACTAACTGCTGAACAATCATCAACAGGAAGACACTGGAACTCACCAAATAAGATACCCCACAACCAAAGACAAAGGAGAAGCCACAATGAGATGGTGGGAGGGGCACAGTCACAATAAAATCAAATCCTATAACTGCTGGATGGTGACTCGCAAACTGGTGAGCACTTATACCACAGAAGTACACCCACTGGAGTGAAGGTTCTGAGCCCCACGCCAGGCTTCCCAGCCTGGGGGTCCGGCAACAAGAGGAGGAATTCCTAGAGAACCAGACTTTGAAGGCTAGTGGGATTTGATTGCAGGACTCCAACACGACTGGGGGAAACAGAGTCCACTCTTGGAGGGCACACACAAAGTAGTGTGCGCATTGGGACCCACGGAAAGAAGCAGTGACCCCATAGGACACTGAATCAGACCTACCTGCTAGTGTTGGAGGGTCCCCTGCAGAGGCAGGGGGTGGCTGTGGCTCACTGTGAGGACAAGGACACTGGCAGCAGAAGTTCTGGGAAGTATTCCTTGGTGTGAGCCCTCCCAGAGTCTGCTATTAGCCCCACCAAAGAGCCGGGTGGGCTCCAGTGTTGGGTCACCTCAGGCCAAACAGCCAACAGGGAGGGAAATCAGCCCCACCCATCAGTAGACAAGCAGATTAAAGTTTTACTGAGCTCTACCCACCACCAGTCCCTCCCATCAGGAAACTTGCACAAGCCTCTTAGATAGCCTCTTCCACCAGAGGGCAGACAGCAGAAGCAAGAAGAACTACAATCCTGCAGCCTGTGGAACAAAAACCACATCCACAGAGACACAAGATGAAAAGGCAGAGGGCCATGTACCAGATGAAGGAACAAGATAAACCCCCAGAAAAACAACTAAATGAAGTGGAGAGAGGCAACCTTCCAGAAAAAGAATTCAGAATAATGACAGTGAAGATGATCCAGGACCTCGGAAAAAGAATGGAGGCAAAGATCGAGAAGGTGCAAGAAATGTTTAACAAAGACCTAGAAGAATTAAAGAACGAACAAACAGAGATAAAAAATACAATAACTGAAATGAAAAATACACTAGAAGGAACCAATAGCAGAATAACCAAGGCAGAAGACAGATAAGTGACCTGGAAGACAGAATGGTGAAATTCACTGCCATGGAACAGAATAAAGAAAAAAGAATGAAAAGAAATGAAGACGGCCTAAGAGACCTCTGGGACAACATTAAATGCAACAACATTCGCATCATTGGGGTCCCAGAAGGAGGAGACAGAAAGGACCCGAGAAAATATTTGAAGAGATTATAGTCGAAAACTTCCCTAACGTGGGAAAGGAAATAGCCACCCAAGTCCAGGAAGCACAGAGAGTCCCAGGAAGGATAAACTCAAGCAGAAACACACCGAGACACATAGTAATCAAACTGACAAAAATTAAAGACAAAGAAAAATTATTGAAAGCAACAAGGGAAAAATGACAAATAACATACAAGGGAACTCCCATAAGGTTAATAGCTGATTTCTCAGCAGAAACTCTACAAGCCAGAAGGGAGTGCCATGATATATTTCAAGTGATGAAAGGGAAGAAGCTACAACCAAGATTACTCTACCCAGCAAGGATCTCATTCAGATTTGATGGAGAAATCAAAAGCTTTACAGAGAAGCAAAAGAGAATTCAGCACCACCAAACCAACTCTACAACAAATGCTAAAGGAACTTCTCTAAGTGGGAAACACAAGAGAAGAAAAGGACCTACAAAAACAAACCCATAACAATTAAGAAAATGGTCATAGGAGCATACATATCAATAATTACCTTAAACATGAATGGATTAAATGCTCCAACCAAAAGACACAGGCTTGCTGAATGGATACAAAAACAAGACCCATATATATGCTGTCTACAAGAGACCCACTTCAGACCTAGGGACACATACAGAGTGAAAAGTGAAGGGATGGTAAAAGATATCCCATGCAAATGGAAATCAAAAGAAACCTGGAATAGCAATACTCATATCAGATAAAATAAACTTTAAAATAAAGAATGTTGGGGAGGGGGAAGGGTAAGCTGTGACAAAGCGAAAGAGAGGCATGGACATATAAACACTACCAGACGTAAGGCAGATAGCTAGTGGGAAGCAGCCGCATAGCACAGGGAGATCAGCTCGGTGCTTTGTGATGGCCTGGAGAGGTGGGATAGGGAGGGTGGGAGGGAGGGATACGCAAGAGGGATGAGATATGGGAACATATGTATATATATAACTGATTCATTTTGTTGTAAAGCAGAAACTAACACACCATTGTAAAGCAATTATACTCCAATAAAGATGTTAAAAAAAAAATTTCAACCATATGCTGCCTACAAAAGATTCATTTCAGCTTTACAGACACACATAGACTGAAAGTGAAGTGATGGAAAAATACATTCCATGTAAATAAAAATAGAAAGAGAGGAGGGGTAGCTACACTTACATCTGACAAAATAGACTGTAAGCTAAAACTAACAAGAGGCAAATAAGATCACTATACAGTTATAAAGGGGTAAAAAATAAAATAAAATAAAATAAAATAATGTTATAAGAGACAAGGAAGGACACTACATAATGATCAAGGGATCAATCCAAGAAGAAGATATAACAATTATAAATATATATGCACCCAACAGAGGAGCACCTCAATACATAAAGCAACTGCTAACATCTATAAAAGAAGAAATCGACAGTAACACAAAAATAGTGGGGGACTTTAACACCTCACTTAAACCAGTGGACACATCATCCAAACAGAAAATTAATAAGGAAACACAAGCTTTAAATGACACAATAGACCAGACAGATTTAACTGATATTTTTGGACATTCTCTCCGAAAACAGCAGATTACACTTTCTTCTCAAGTGCACACGGACAGTTCTCCAGGATAGATCACATCTTGGGTCACAATTCAAGCCCCAGTAAATTTAAGAAAATTGAAATCATATCAAGCATCTTTTCTGACCACAACGCTATGAGATTAGAAATCAATTACAGGGAAAAAAACGTAAAAAACAAACACATGGAGGCTAAACAATACGTTACTAAGAGATCACTGAAGAAATCAAAGAGGAAATGAAAAAATACCTAGAGACAAATTACAACGAAAACATGAAGATCCAAAGACTATGGGATGCAGCAAAAGCAGTTCTAAGAGGGAAGTTTATAGCAATACAAGCCTACCTCAAGAAACAAGAAAAATCTCAAACTAACCTTACACCTAAAGGAACTAGAGAAAGAAGAACAAACAAAACCCAAAGTTAGCAGAAGGAAAGAAATCGTAAAGTTCAGAGCAGAAATAAATGAAACAGAAACAAAGAAAACAATAGCAAAGATCAATAAAACTAAAAGCTGGTTCTTTGAGAAGGTAAACAAAATTGATAAACCACTAGCCAAAAAAAGGGAGAAAAAGAGGGAGAGGACTCATATCAATAAACTTAGAAATGAAAAAGAAGTTGCAACAGACACCACAGAAATACAAACCATCCTGAGAAACTACTACAAGCAACTCTATGCCAATAAATTGGACAGCCTGGAAGAAATTGACAAAGTCTTAGAAAGGTATAACCTTCCAAGAGTGAACTAGGAAGAAATAGAAAATAAGAACAAACCAATCACAAGTAATGAAATTGAAACTGTGATTAAAAATCTTCCAACAAACAAAAGTCCAGGGCCACATGGCTTCACAGGTGAATTCTATCAAACATTTAGAGAAGACCTAACACCCATCCGTCTCAAACTCTTCCAAAAAATTGCAGAGGAAGGAACACTTCCGAACTCATTCTATGAGGCCACCATCACCCTGATACCAAAACCAGACAAAGATACTACAAAAAAGGAAAATTACAGACCAATATCACTGATGAATATAGACGCAAAAATCCTCAACAAAATACTAGCAAACAGAATCCAACAACACATTAAAAGGACCATACACCATGATCAAGTGGGATTTATCCCAGGGATGCAAGGATTCTTCAATATACACAAATCAATGTGATATACCATATTAACAAATTGAAGAATAAAAACCATATGATCATCTCAATAGATGCAGAAAAAGCTTTTGACAAAACTGAACACCCATTTATGATAAAAACTCTCCAGAAAGTGGGCATAGAGGGAACCTACCTCAACATAATAAAGGCCATATATGACAAACCCACAGCAAACATCATTCTCAATGGTGAAAAACTGAAAGCATTTCCTCTAAGATCAGGAACAAGACAAGGATGTCCACTCTCACCACTATTATTCAACATAGTTTTGGAAGTCCTAGCCATGGCAATCAGAGAAGAAAAAGACATAAAAGGAATACAAATTGGAAAAGAAGAAGTAAAACTGTCACTGTTTGCAGAAGACATGATACTATACATAGAGAATCCTAAAGATGCCACCAGAAAACTACTAGAGCTAATCAATGAATCTGGTAAAGTTGCAGGATACAAAATTAATGCACAGAAATCTCTTGCATTCCTACACACTAATGATGAAAAACCTGAAAGAGAAATTAAGGAAACACTCCCATTTACCATTGCAACAAAAAGAATAAAATACCTCGGAATAAACCTAACTAGGGAGACAAAACACCTGTATGCAGAAAACTATAAGACACTGATGAAAGAAATTAAGATGATACAAACAGATGGAGAGATATACCATGTTCTTGGATTGGAAGAATCAATATTGTGAAAATCACTATACTACCCAAAGCAATCTACAGATTCGATGCAATCCCTATCAAATTACCAATGGCATTTTTACAGAACTAGAACAAGTAATCTTAAAATCTGTATGGAGACACAAAAGACTCCGAATAGCCAAAGCAATCAGTCTTGAGGGAAAAAAATGGAGCTGAAGGAATCAGACTCCCTTCAGACTCTACTACAAAGCTACAGTAATCAAGACAGTATGGTACTGGCACAAAAACAAAAATATAGCTCAATGGAACAGGATAGAAAGCCCAGAGATAAACCCATGCACCTATGGTCAACTAATCTATGACAAAGGAGGCAAGGATATACAATGGAGAAAAGGCAGTCTCTTCAATAAGTGGTGCTGGGAAGACTGGACAGCTACATGTAAAAGAATGAAAGTAGAACACTCCCTAACACCATACACAAAAATAAACTCAAAATGGATTAGAGACCTAAATGTAAGAGTGGACACTATAAAACTCTTAGAGGAAAACATAGGAAGAACGCTCTCTGACATAAATCACAGCAAGATCTCTTTTGATCCACCTCCTAAAGTAATGGAAATAAAAACAAAAATAAACAAATAGGACTTAATTAAACTTAAAAGCTTTTGCAAAGCAAAGGAAACTACAAGCAAGACGAAGAGACAACCCTCAGAATGGGAAAAAATATTTGCAAACGAATCAACGGAGAAAGGATTAATCTCCAAAATATATAAACAACTCATGCAGCTCAATATTAAAAATACAAACAACCCAATCCAAAAATGGGCAGAAGACCTAAATAGACATTTCTCCAAAGAAGACATACAGATGGCCAAGAAGCACATGAAAAGATGTTAAACATCACTAATTTTTAGAGAAATGCAAATCAAAACTACAATGAGGTATCACCTCACTTTGGTTATAATGAGCATTATCAGAAAATCTACAAACAACAAATGCTGGAGAGGGTGTGGAGAAAAGGGAACCCACTTGCAGTGTTAGTGGGAATGTAAATTGATACAGCCATTATGGAGAACAGTACGGAGGTTCCTTAAAAACTAAAAATAGAATTACCATATGACCCAGCAATCCCACTACCGGGCATATTCCCAGAGAAAACCATAATTCAAAAAGACACATGCACCCCAATGTTCATTACAGCACTACTGACAACAGCCAGGACATGGAAGCAACCTAATTGCTCATCGACAGACGAATGCACAAAGAAGATGTGGTACATATATACAATGGAATATTACTCAGCCATACAGAGGAACGAAATTGGGTCATTTGTAGAGACATGGATGGATCTAGAGACTGTCATACAGAGTGAAGTAAGTCAGAAAGAGAAAAACAAATATTGCATATTAACGCATATATGTGGAATCTAGAAAAATGGTACAGATGAACTGGTTTGCAGGGCAGAAATAGAGACACAGATGTAGAGAACAAACGTATGGACACCAAGGGGGTAAAGTGGAGGGGGCAGGTGGTGGTGTGATGAATTGGGAGATTGGGTTTGACATATAGAAACTAATATGTATAAAACGGATAACTAATAAGAACCTGTTGTATAAAAAAATAAAATTCTAAAATTCAAAAAAATAAAAACATAAAGTAATCCAAAAAAAAGAAAAACAAAACACAGTAGAAAAGCTTCATGACATTGGATTTCACAATGATTTCTTGGATATGAGACCAAAGGCAACAGGAGAAAAATTTAAAACTCTGGTGCATTAAAGGACACAATGAACAGAGTAAGAAGGCAACCTACAGAATGGGAGAAAATATTTGCAAATCACATAGATGATACGGGATTTATATCCAGAATATACAGAGAACTCCTACAACTTCACAATTAAAAAAAAAAACTCGATTAAAACATGGGCAAAGGACCTGAATAGGCATTTCTCCAAATATACACAAATGGCTAATAACCATGAGAAAAGATGCTCAACATCACTAATTTAGGGAAATGCAACTCAAAAGCACACCAAGGTACCACTTCACTCTCATTAGGATTACTATCAATTATTATCAACAAACCAGAAAATAACAACTGGTGAGGACGTAGAGAAATTGGAACCCTTGTGCACTGCTGGTGGGAATGTAAAGTGGTGCAACTACTGTGTAAAAGTGTGATGGTTCCTCAAAAAATTAAACACAGAATTACCATGATCTGGCAATTCCACTTATGAAATTAAAAGCAGGGATCTGAACAGGTATTTCTACACTCGTGTTTATAGCAGCATTATTCACAATAGCCAAAAGGTGGAAGCAGCCCAAATGCCCACCAATGGGTGAATAAGATAAAATGTGGTATGTACATACACTAAAATAATCAGTCTTAAAAGAAGGAAATTCTGACACATGCTACAACACAGATGAACCTTGAAAAATATTATGCTAAGTGAAATAAGCCAGTCACAAAAGGAAAATTAGTATGATTCCACTCAAGGAGGTACTTATTAATGTAGTCAAATTCACAGAGACAGAAAGCAGTATGGGGGACGCCAGAGGCTGGGGGAAGGAAGAATGGGAAGTTATTGTTTAATGTGTACAGAGTTTTTTGCAAGATGAAAAAAGAAAAACGTTCTCGAGATGGATAGTGGTAATGGCTGCACAACAATGTGAATGTAATTAACATCACTTAACTGTACACCTAAAAATGGCTAAAATGTTCAGTTTTGTAACATATATTTTACCATAAACAAGAACAAAACTTTCTTGACCTTGCATTTTTCTCCCTCATCTAAAATTTTTGCAAAAGGAATTTAAATTCCCCTCCCTTGCTCTTCCACAGAAACTTTCTCTGAAAAACCTCTCATTCTTTTTATATCTCCAAGTCCAATGGTCACTTCTAAGTCTTACTTACTCTGTCTTACTATTACATCTGACAGAGACCCTAGGATCCTGCCTTTTAACTTCTCCATGCCCCCCTAGTTCTCTTACTCTCCAACTACCCCCTCTTTGTTTGTTCTGCCTTTGTTCTGCCATGTAGCACCAGGGTTTTGTTCTCAGTCCCCTTATTTTACCACCCCTCTCTAGGCAATCCCAGCTATTCTTTTGGTCTTAACTGTTCCCTCTCTGACCAATTTTCAACAGGGTGAAAGAAGTATGTTCCCCTCTAGAGTGGTATCAGAATCAGCTTCCAAGTACGCTTTCTTCCTCATTCTGATTCCTATTCAGTCTAGTTGGAAAATGAACTTCCTTCTCTTTCCTCAACTAGACCTGTGAATTTGGAGGGTAAGAACTAAATCTTTTCATTTTTGTCTTCCCAATACCCAGCACCGTGCCTGGGAACACTGGACATGCTCAAACATTTGAATTAAACTCTAGGCCAGCACTATCCAATAGAAGTTTCTGCAACTATGGAAATGTTTTATATTTGTGTCCAGTATGGTAGCCATTAGCCACATGTGGCCACCAAGCACCTGAAATGTGGCTAGTACAACTGAAGAACTGAATTTTTAGTTTTATTTTATAATTACATAGCCACATGGGGCTAGTGGGTGTCACACTGGACAGTTTTGCTCTAGAAATCCCTCTGGGTTATACTGTCTTCTAGCCTGCCTCAGGTAATTTTTTTTTGTATTATTTTTCTTGTTACAAGAGACAAGAATGTAAAATATCTTGACCCACTAAGGCTAGATATTGGTCCCCATAACGTTCACTATCAAAGAACATAAAACACTCATGCAAATTCTAAAAATCTGGGCTTCTTATATAATCTTAGGGTTTAGTTTTTAAATGTTGCTCTTCCGCCTGATGCATTGACACTATTCCATTAAGTTAAAGGTTCCAAAGAAAAAGAAAGCATCCTACCATTTTCACAATGTAGTAGGCCATGGCATGTAAGTGTCGAGTAGAAGTTCCACTACCAATTACAAAGTAATCTGTATATTTCATTTCTGGAGGAACCTTGATGACACAAATGTCTCTGGCATTTTCTTGCCTCAGAAGTGAAACCAGCATATCGATGTCAAACTTGGGACCAGTATGATCTGAAATGCACAAAGATCTGCTTTTGTCAGGTGGCCAAGTAAAGACAGACACGATATGCACCCAGAGATGCGGGCAGCTGACAGCGAAACCATTCCTCCATGAAGGTGTTTAGGCCTCCTGGAAGTTGAAGCTGGGCAGTTTTCATACAGCACTGCTCAACTTATGGGAAGGGTGCGCAGGTCACAGACAGCCACCACACACATCCTTTCCTATTAGCACATGCAAGTAGAACCAGACATCAGCAACGACGGCTTTCTGTTCTAGTACCTGAGGAAATGAGTAACACAGCTCAAGCAGAGAACTGCTATTCAAAGAGAGGAGGGCTTCCCTGGTGGCACAGTGGTTGAGAGTCCGCCTGCCGATGCAGGGGACACGGGTTCGTGCCCCGGTCCGGGAAGATCCCGCATGCCGCGGAGAGGCTGGGCCCGTGGGCCATGGCCACTGAGCCTGCGCATCCGGAGTCTGTGCTCCGCAACGGGAGAGACCACAACAGTGAGAGGGCCGCGTACCGCAAAAAGAAAAAAAAATCAAAGAGAGGAAAACGGGAATTCCCTGGTGGCTCAGTGGTTAAGAATCCACCTGCCAATGCAGGGGACACGGGTTCGATCCCTGGTCCGGGAAGATCCCACATGCTGCGGAGCAACTAAGCCTGTGCACCACAACTCCTGAGCCTGCGTGCCACGGCTGCTGGGCCTGCGTGGCACAGCTACTGAGGGCCGCGTGCCTAGAGCCCGTGCTCTGCAACAGGGGAGGCCACCGCAGTGAGAATGCCGCGCACCACAGCGAAGAGCAGCCCCCGCTCGCTGCAACTAGAGAAAGCCCATGCGGAGCAACAAAGACCCAACACAGCCAAAAAACATAAAATAAAATAATAATAATGGTTAATATAATAATTTTAAAAAGGGGAGGAAAACTGGAGCACAATTTGGGGAGGTGGTAATATTTTGGGGCACATTAAATTGAATTCCAGCCACAAAGGGTCACAGAACTAGAACTGTGAACTGGAAGGGCTCTTGGGTAGTATCTGTCCACAACCTTCATTTGAGAGAGAAACTGACAACTAGCTGAGTAAGTGTGTGGCCCCAAATCTACCAATCGGAGGGTTAAAATTTTAACAGCAATTCTCATTTTGAACTCTCGAGGTTTTCTTACAATGCCAGTTGGGTTATGTAACAACTGTTATCTGTGAAAACCGTTTTTTGTTTTTCCTCTAGAGAGTTAGATATGCAGCTCTTCACCGTGGTGTATAAGAGCCTGTGGACTTAACAGCTCTCTTCAGTTCTAAAGCTGACTCCCAGGGCCCTAGTGGCTAACCTCTCCCTCTCATACTGCATCCTTTCACAGGTGTGATCTGTTTACCACCTCTCAAGTTTCTAAAAGCTTACAATACTTAGAGGCTCTTAACTTGGCCCCATCTCCTATTAGCGCTTCTTACGCACCCCTGAGACCCCAGACCCTGGCTCTTCCTCAGAATCCTCAAGCCCCAACATTCTCGACAAGTCCATTTCTCGGAACCCTAGACAAAGTGTGAAGGGGGATGAGGACGGTGAGGTGGTGATGCCAGGGGTCCGACGCGGCCGTTCGGACAGACGCCTGGGGTTTGGGAGACTTCAGTCCGTCTCTTGATCTCACTGTGAAATGCAAAGTTGGTGCCGACACCCTTTGCAGTCCCTTCCAGTTCTGCTCTGTAGGAGTTTTGTGACCCCATGAGAAATGTAAAAAGACAGGAACTCAGCCTCTTTAGCTGGGACCCGGCTCCCTCCTCCTCGCCCGTACCTCCGGTGCCTGACTCCGGGCGCCCCTCGCCGGCTGTTCCCTCCGCCCGCTCCTCCAGGCCCGGCCCACCGTGCAGGCCGCGCGCTCGGTCGGGGGCCGGGCAGACTTTGCCGAGCGTCGGTGCCACCGGAAGCCGCCCCACGGACAGCAGCCGAAGCCTGAGCCCCGCGGCCGCCGCGGGCCACGCTCCCGGGGAGAAGGCCCGGCGCCACAGCAGCACCCCGAGCCGCAACGCCACGCAGCCCCACGACCCCATCGCCGTCGCCACGCGTCTACTCACGAGGCGGGGCTTAATGGGGCTCGAGCGGGCCTGCGGCTTACCATAGGCCAGGTCAACGCGGCAGGGCTTGGAAAATTGACGTCAGGAGCGTGGGCGTGGCCAGGGCCAGAAGGTGGGGCCGTGGGCGGAGTGGGAGGAGGAGGGTAACCCGACAGTGACCCGGAAGAATTTAGGGATTCGGGATTAAGTTTTGTAGGCGTCAAAGGACTAGGATTTCACTACACACCTTGCGTTCTCCTGCACCATACTGACGCGTTGTGTCTTCCTTGAATTGTTCTTATTTTTCCTTGATGTCTCCGTTCACTGGAATGTAAACAGCATGAAGGCAGAAATTTTTTTTTTTAATCTGTTCTCTCCACAGCACCTAAAGCTGAAAGTACGGAAGTTGCTTCTGTTGATTAGACTGGAATTAGGACATAGCCCATTACCAAAGAAGTTGTCAAGATTCCCTTGCAAATTTGAAATCCCATGAGGAACATCTGTTATCCTGGGCGGGGGTTGGGTGGGAGGCAGAGATTAAGGACCATTTGGAAAACGTTCTTAGTAGGTCAGCCCTTCAGGGACACTCCCCGAATGGAGTTATTTTATGCTAATGGACTGCGCTGTGGCGCTCACCTCGGTGAGAATAAGGAATGCTGAGTTGCAGTTACAGTATTGAATCCTAGGATGTGAGAGCTGAAAGAGACCGAGGGAGGAAAAATGACTTGCCTGTGGCCAAGCTGGAACCAGCAGCTGTTTCTGTACTCCAGCCTGGTAACTTCTGAAAGGAAGAGGCTAGTAGAAGGGGGCAAATATCTCGGATGCCTGGAACAGTGCCAAGCACATAGTAGGTACTCCAAATGCTTGACACATTACTTAATTTCTTTTAAGGAAATAACTCCAAGCATTAATTTTTAAAATTAAAAACTACAGAAACTAATATGAGCACCTGTGTGTACCACCCAGAATATTCACAATTGCTTCAAGTTATTTTTGAAAATAAGAATAAAGTGGTACAGACAAAGTTAAGTCTCATCCTCTTCACTTCCATTTCCCCATAGGCATGGATTTGGTGCTTCTTCCAGCATTTGCCATCAGTTCTGCGTTTCCACTATTTTTTCTGAACACCCCAAACCTGCTTTACCACCTGTATTTGCCATCTCATTTAATGGGTCATCATCCCCCCCCCAAATCTCCTAAATTCTGGACTGCATTCACTGCAGGATCTTCCTGCAACAACTATTCCATTCTCAAATCCTGCTTATGCTACACCTCCAAAATACTTTTTGAATCCAACTTCTCATCTTCATTCCCACTGTTCCTTCCTTAGTCTGAGCCCTCAACAGCTTTTGGCGAATTACTGGGACAGCCTCCTACCTGGCTCTCCTGTCTCCAATCTGTCTCTACTCTTTCCATCCTCCATGCTGCCCACTAAAATTATTTTAGCCTCATCTGCTTTTTGCTGTTTTCCAAACACAAAGCTTTCCATGCTGAGCTTTGCACATACTATTCCATTCCATTTTTTTAGAGTGCCCTTCTTCCACCTTTGCACATGACAAACTCAGAAACGCCTTCAGAAGCCCTTCATCCCTTTGTTCATAAATGTCTTTAACATTTACCATGTTCAACTGGATGATAACCCGTTGGAAAAGACTTAGATTTATTTCCAGCTCTTCTGTTCACTCGCAGTGTAAGACTGAAGTGACTCAATCTCCCTGAGCCTTTTATTTATCGCCTCCTCTCAGCTCCTTCTCTAGCTCCTACAGAACTGCTGATGTGACCCCACAATATTTTGGACTTTCAAATACAAATATATGATACTGCTGACATTTACTCTAATCATCATCTCTCCTGTCTGGAAGCTCCCAGTGGGCAGGGACTATTCACCTTTCCCCTCCCTGCCTTAGCCCAGCACCTGGCACTGGAATGTTTCTTGGCCTTAGTGAGGGTCCTCGGGGAGGTCGTGAATCACAAGTCTACTCAGAATGACCCATTGTATGCAAACTGCACATCAATGTGAGAAGAAAGTACACCCTTCATTGTGAAGATGAGTACAAGTAGGGCTGGTAGCTTTCAGGTCCCTACCAATTGCTGTAGGCTGTGGGAGAAATGATAGCCTGGGTGCCCAGAGGCCCAGCTCCGGATTGAGCAATGGTTCTGAGATCTGAGGAAACAATGCTGCAAGAGGTGGGAATGTGAGCCTGCACTTTGGTCCAACAAACAGGCTCATTGCAGAAATGGTGGAGGAGGTTCTTCCCACACAGGAGCCTCCTGCTTGAGAGGCCCCTGGTGGGGCTCTGGAATGCCCTCAAACCACAGGCTCCATGCTTCCTGGGACACCAAGAATTCATCGCATTGTAGACCTCAATGCCCACTCCAGGTTGGACTCCCTGTCCTTACAGCACAGAAGGCATGACTGCCAAGCCAACAGAAAATACATGAGCAGGCAGGCAATGCAGACTCCTTGCCCCACTGGGAGCTTGGGGCGAAGAGAGACAGACAGTGCCTACGCCTAGAGTTATAAAACAATGAGTCCCTGTTGCTGAACTTCTACTTAAAAGGATTTTCCCTCTTCCAATTAGGAGATCTACAAAGAGGAGGACAAAATAATTTTTAAATAGAAATACACAAACTTAGCTTATCTAGAATTAATTAGATGTATATAAGAGGTAATTTTAATCCTAGCCCTTCCCTCTGCAAGGTCTCCTGAGGGCAAAAACAGTACAAAGAGAATGGCAATCTGAGAAAAAGGATGAAACTTAAACGAGGCAGGGATATTCACCAACGGCTGCAACTGCCCAGCTGTGGAAGGAGCTGCCCTGTGAGGTTGGGAAGGGTAGCTGAGCTGGAGAGAAGTGGTCCCCACCTATTTAATGATAATGAATAACTAAAAACTGTGGCTCTTTGAATATTAGTCATTGAACACACGCATGACAAAAAGGTGTTGTGAATGAAACAACGTTTTTGTTTTTGTTTTTGTTTTTTACTTTTTTTATTTTTTTTTTTTTTGCGGTACGCGGGCCTCTCACTGTTGTGGCCTCTCCCGTTGCGGAGCACAGGCTCCGGACGCGCAGGCTCAGCGGCCATGGCTCACGGGCCCAGCTGCTCCGCGGCATGTGGGATCTTCCCGGACCGGGGCACGAACCCGTGTCCCCTGCATCGGCAGGCGGACTCTCAACCACTGCGCCACCAGGGAAGCCCGAAACAACGTTTTTAAATAAAATTATATTGAATTGCAGTACATTCTTTGCAACCAAAAGGTCCAGAGACTAGGAAACACAGATACATAGTAAACCCACGCATGGGGTAAGCAAAGGTTGGACTTGATCAACTTCCTAGTCCCCAAACTACATGAATTCAATCATTCATTAAACAATGTGCCAGGTGCAGTGTTACGAGCCCCAGAGTCAAGTGTGGGTACACCAGGAAAGCTTGCTCAGCCTTTCTCTAGTTTAGCCTGCTCTGTTCTTCCTCTCTGTTCTCTTTGAAGCACGTCCCTGAGGTACCTCTGCTGTCATCTCCCAAACCAGCACCCCTGCCCTCTCCGCAGTTCCTGGGTCTAGCTGAAGAGGACACTTCTCTGATTGCAACTTCCCACCTTCCTACCTTCCCATGAAGCTCCAGGAAACAAGTTCGGGAACCTCTTGGCTTTGCTGCTAACAGGACAAACAGGAGGCTCCTCAATTAACACACCAAGGATGGTATTAAGATCCACTAACTTAAAAGTCCTTGTGTGGACTTCCCTGGTGGCGCTGTGGTTAAGAATCCACCTGCCAATGCAGGGGACACGGGTTCGAGCCCTGGTCCAGGAAGATCCCACGTGCTGCAGAGCAACTAAGCCCGTGCACCACAACTACTGAGCCTGCACATCTAGAGCCCGTGCTCCGCAACAAGAGAAGCCACCGCAATGAGAAGCCCACGTACCGCGACTAGAGAAAAGCCCGGGTGTGGCAACAAAGGCCCAATGCAGCCATAAATAAATAAATAAATAAATTTTTAAAAACCAAGGACTGAAAACAAAGTCCACGCTCAACAGCAGATGGCTCTGTTTTCAAGCGGGGGTATTTTGCATTTCTGAGAACCTCTCTAATGGGTAACAGCCTTTTCCCCAGAGTCTTCTTTTTTTTTAATATTTATTTATTTGGCTGCGCAGGGTCTTAATTGCGGCCTGCAGGATCTTTAGTTGCGGCATGCGAACTCTTAGTTGTGGCCTACAGAATCTAGTTCCCTGACCAGGGATCTACTGGGAACGCGGAGCCTTACCCACTAGGCCCCCAAGGAAGTTCCTCCCCTGAGTCCTTACCAGATTGGAAGAAAGACCTGTAAAAACTGCTTTTGTTAATTAACTTTAAGGACTTGGTGCTGACAAGCCTGGTCTCCAGAATCAGAGATTATGAGAAACTGCTGTTTTGGAATCATTTCAGTGAGAAAGGAACATCCCACTCATGCCTGAAGAACGGGAGGCATGTGGGTCATTCCACAATGAGAGCGGGTTTTGGTATCTCACCTTCTCTAGGAGCAGCACTTCAGATAAAGGGCTTTCAGAGACAATGCTCCACATTTATCTCAGCTTTGCATGTCTACTGAGCAAGGCCATGAGTCTGCTTCTCAGCCCTGCTGGTAATCAGACGATGAAGTTCCTAAAGGAACCTGAAGCAGTATTAACACCCAGACTACACAACCCTCTTGAATGAGTGATCAGTGACATCCCCAGCCCCCTGAACCTCCTCCATGGTATTAAATAATGACTCAGAGGCTCTGTGGCCCTCCTGACCCCCGAAACCAAATCAGAGCCCCGCCACTCCATCCGGCCGACAAGTCCTTGAGTTGTTTTCTTTCAGCCCAAACCTCCTTTTGGATGAGCCTCTGATTTTTTCTGATCAGGTGTGTTGACGACCCAGTAAAGAATCGGCTCAGCTTTTCCTTTTTCTGATCCCAGTCTTATGAGTTTCCTCCCTTTTGTTTATCGCAAGACTTGAGCAGATAAGTGTAACCCCTGACGGCTAACCTCCCAAGGGGTGGTTCAGAGCAAACAAGCTCTGCCTCCTCTGGTTGGATCCCCAACGTGGGTTGCTTTCAGTCTGGCTCCAAGTCACCACGGCAGAAGGGTGCCTGGAGGAGCTGAGGGGACACCTCACAGAGTGGTCAGGTGTGAGCCTGAGACCTCACCTTTACAATAGCGCACCTTTGGGCCACACCTGAGGACAGCAAGTGACAATACACATTCATTCCCACTGTTGCAGCAGATCAATCCTCCTATCTCCTTGGTGGCTTCACAAATTCATGCCACAGAAGATTCTGAGAAGTGTAACCTTGAGTTTAGGAGCACTCCAGGCTGATCCATTCAGGCGTCTTAAAAGGCAGAGGGGCTTTCTCAGCTCCCTGGGAGTCCAGACATTGTGTGAGTGGTTTCTGGGGATCCTGCATTTCCTTCTGGCTATCTTGGTCGTTATTTGCTACTGATGCAGCTGCTGCTGTCAGGATCAAGGAGACAACATCAAGTGCATAGTCTTTTAGGGACCAATAACATTTCTAGCATTTGCAAGGCTTTACTATATTCATTTATTTATCCTAAACATACTTTTCAGCTACTATATTCCAGGCACTGTTCTAGGTGCTGCAGACGGGATCCTTGGCCTCACGGGGTTTTCTTTCTGGTTGGGGAGACAAATAAACAACAACAATAACAACAAAAGCCAGGCAGTTACCATCTGGTGGGATAAGTGCTATGATGGGCATAAATACAGGCTGCCACGGGAGCATTTAGTAGAACGACCTAACCCAGACTGGGTGGGTGAGGTCAGGGAAAGCTTCCTGTCTTGAAAGCAAACAAACAAACAAAAACCTAAGATTGAAAATCGTTGAAGCTAGATTAAGTCTTTATAGTGGTTTCTCTCTCCTTTTGTATGCACTTGAAACTTGCTACTTAAAAAAGTAAAAACAACACAACAGTAACAAACTCTGCTCACTGTTTCTGACTATAAGTATTATGATTCTCATTTCTAGAAGCTTTTGGGAAGAAGTCCTTTAGCCAATGTTGATGGTTTCTTATTCCCTTAACACACTTTCAATTTCCTCTTCTATAGCATTAAGTGTATGACACATAATAAATTTATGTTTTGTATCTAATCATTCCACTATCTTCAGTGGTTGCCAGCCCCACTCTTTTATCGTTTTTGCTGACTCATTCATGAAGGATTGTTTGCACATGTGTTTAGCAAGTTACTGTTTTGTTTTGCTTTGGTTTTTAAAATTTTATTTATTTATTTTTGGCTGCGTTGGGTCTTCGTTGCTGTGCGCGGGCTTTCTCTAGTTGCGGCGAGAGAGGGCTGCTCTTCTTTGCAGTGCGCAAGCTTCTCATGACGGTGGCTTCTCTAGTTGCGGAGCACCGGCTCTAGGCGCGCGGGCTTCAGTAGTTGTGGCACACGGGCTCAGTAGTTGCGGTTCACGGGCTCTAGAGCGCAGGCTCAGTAGTTGTGGCGCACGGGCTTAGTTGCTCCGCAGCATGTGGGATCTTCCCAGACCAGGGCTCAAACCCGTGTCCCCTGCCTTGGCAGGAGGATTCTTAACCACTGCACCACGAGGGAAGTCCCTGCTCTTTCGTTTTTTAATTATGATCCCATGTTTCTTGAGGTTTTATCTGTGGAAATTCTCTAAAGCTTAGAGTTCCTAAAGAGAAAGTTTGTATTGCTTCTGCCAGGTATATGGAGCCATTACTCACTCACCCAGGGCCACTTTAAATGAAATGTTTAACTATGAGTTGTTTTCAGTGTGAATACCAATTCTAAAACCACATGAGTACAGGCTTGTGGTTAGGAACTCTCAGGGGGGAATTGTTCATTTCATTCCTCACCTCCGCACCCACCATCAGAGTTGCCAGCCAGCTCAACCAAACATCCTCACTCTCTACCTCAATGGGGTAGATTTTCTCTATTTCACCCATCAAGGATATCTTTCCAGAATTCTGCCTTTATGCAAGAATGTGGGGGAGGAGAGTGTCCTCCCATCCTGCCCCTTCTTCATTTGTTTATCTTTAACCCAAAGAGCAAGTGTTTAAACCCAAGCTCTAGCTCCCTAGGGGTGTGGGCGTACGCCCGGAAAGAACTCTGACTTCACTGCTTGATTTCTACTGTTTTCTCTAGATCTGCGTCTTTTGAGATAGGTTCTGGTCATGAAAGCATCTCCTTAGTTTCCTGCCAGCTCGATCATACATTAAAAACATGTTTTTATATCTTATTCAATATTTTCAGTTGAGTTGTAGTGGGAGGAATTTCTTTGAGCATCTGGTCCATCTTATTGCTGGGAAGAGAATCGACAATTGAGATTTTATCTTTTTTAGTCCCCCGAAGAGTCACTTTCGGCAGACACTAAAGATTCCCCATCACATGGGAAATAGCAGGTAACCCCTCTCGATTTGGCCTATCTCGATTTCAGCCGCGCTGTGCTGAGGAAAGGCCTTCTGAAGAAGGAACCTGGGCCCTGCACCCTCAGACAGTCCCAACTCCTGTAAAAGTCCCCTTGTTGTAGGACCAGTCAAAGGTCTTGGAATCACTTGAAGAGCCATCGTGCACTAAGTTGTTGTTATTGTTCTAACTCTATAAATTGTGATTTTTTTTCCAAAAAGAAAAACTTTCAAATTGCCAAATGTAAATCCCCATTTCCAAGGATAAAGTTGCCCTGATTGCTTGCGAAAAGCAAGAACTTAAGGAGTACAGATGTTTTTATGGCTCTAGGTTAATTCATTATTCTTCTTCCCAATACTTTACCAACGCTTAGAAAAAAACCTTTTTCTTTTGGAAAATCAAGTGTATATGGTGTCTGAAGGTTAAAAAAATATATATATCAAGTTTACATGCATAGTAAAACAGGAATGCAGTGGATGAACTTGACATTGAGGAAATTAGACCATTTTCTGCACTTAGAGAATCATCCAAAGTCCAGAACCAAAACCCAATGTCTAATAGTCAGGGTATACTTTTTATCTTTTTCTTTAAACTTAAGGAGGTACCAGGCAAACAGGATGATTCTTAAATAATCAAGAAGAATCTTACACCCTGAGAAAACCATAATTCAAAAAGATACATGCACCACAATGTTCATCTCAGCACTATTTACAATAGCCAGGACATGGAAGCAACCTAAGTGTCCATCAACAGATGAATGGATAAAGAAGATGTGGCACATATATACAATGGAATATTACTCAGCCATAAAAAGAAATGAAATTGAGTTATTTGCAGTGAGGTGGATGGACCTAGAGACTGTCATACAGAGTGAAGTAAGTCAGAAAGAGAAAAACAAATACCGTATGCTAACACATATATATGGAATCTAAAAAAACGGTACTGATGAACCTAGTGGTAGGGCAGGAATAAAGATGCAGACATTGAGAACAGACTTGAGGACACGGGGAGGGGGAAGGGTAAGCTGGGACGTAGTGAGAGAGTAGCACTGACCTACATACACTACCAAATGTAAAATAGATAGCTAGTGGGAAGCTGCTACGTACCACAGGGAGATCACCTGGGTGCTTTGTGACCACCTAGAGGGGTGGGTTAGGGAAGGAGGGGATATGGGGATATATGTATGCATATATCTGATTCACTTTGTTGTACAACAGAAACTAACACAGCATTGTGAAGCAATTATACTCCAATAAAGATGTATAAAAAATTAAAAAATAAAATGTTGAAAATACAAAATTAAAAAAAAAAGAATCTTAATCTACCTCATGTCAGGATGTAGGAGTTTTAAAAAAAAAATCGGAGAGTTTACTTTGCCCTTCGTTTTCTACAAAATATGATTCCTAAGAAGACGGCTTCCCCTGTGGGGGGCTTCCTGACTTAAGCCACAGTGGGGATCTTTGCTTCCTTCTTTTTGCTCCCATTTGCTCTCTTTAGGGCTCTGAAATAACATGGTTATGATCAAATTAAGACCCAAACACTTCTCTCGGGGATACATTGCAAAAATGTTAGAGTAGCTACAGCTGGGACAAGACGTCCTCATGTTGGGCAAATCAGAGTAGCCTGGATTGACCGTAAGACAGTAAATTTAAGGCAACAATCCTAAACTGAAAGGATCCCAGTTGAGAAGCATTCTAAGCCTGTGTTCTCTTTCACAGAGCACTCCCTGCCTCCACTTTTCTTTCTCCCTGAAATGTCCAGGCTCTAGGCTGCACAGGCAATGACCATGGGAAAAACACTCAACAACACGGTGCTTTCAGCTGCCTGAAACACCCACGCTTTTCACGCTGAAAAACCACACAAAGACTCTTCCCTTGATCAAGACAAAATGACTTGAACTCTGCTTTGCTTTTGTTTTCACACTGGGTCTGCTATCCTCTGCCAGATGACCACATCAAAAGTGGTTCCTCTGGGGAAAGCATAGGCAGAACACTCTTTGACAAAAATTGAAGCTCTTTTTCGATCCACCTCTTAGAGTAATGAAAATAAAAACAAAAAAAAACCAAATTAGACTTAATAAACTTAAAAGCTTCTGCAAAGCAAAGGAAACCATAAACAAAACGAAAAGACAACCTACAGAATGTGAGAAAATACTTGCAAACAATGTGACTAGCAAGGATTAATCTCCAAAATACACAAACAGCTCATACAGCTCAATATCAAAAAAACAAACAACCCAATCAAAAAATGGGAATAAGATCTAAACAGACATTTCTCCAAAGAAAACATACAGATGGCCAAAAAGCACATGAAAAGATGCTCAACATCCCTAATTATTAGAGAAATGCAAATCAAAACTACAATGAGATATCACCTTACACCAGTCACAATGGCCAACATCAAAAAGTCTACAAACAATAAATGCTAGAGAGCGTGTGGAGAAAAGGGAACCCTCATGCACTGTTGGTAGGAATGTAAATTAGTACAATCACTATGGAGAACAGTATGGAGGTTCCTCATACAACTAAAAATGGGACTACCATATGATTCAGCAATCCCACTCCTGGACATATATCCAGAGAAAACCATGATTCGAAAGGATACATGCACCCCAATGTTCATTGCAGTGCTATTTACAATAGCCAGAATATGGAAGCAACCTAGCTGAATTTAACTGAATCACTTTGCTGTACACCTGAAACTAACACAACATTGTAAACCAACTATAGTCCAATATAAAATAAAACTTAAAAAAAAAAAGAAAAAGAGGGAATTCCCTGGCGGTCCAGTGGTTAGGACTCCACACTTCCACTGCAGGAGGCACAGGTTTGATCCCTGTTTGGGGAACTAATATCCTGAATGTCGCCTGGCGAAGCCAAAAAAAAATGAAAAAAAGAAAAAGACACATGCATCCCAGGGTTCATAGCAGCACAATTTACAATAGCCAAGACATGGAAGCAACATAAATGTTCATTGACGAGAAATGGATAAAGAAGATGTGGTACATATATACAATGGAATATTATTCAGCCATTAAAAAGAATGAAATAATACCATTTGCAGCAACATGGATGGACCTAGAAATTATCATACTAAGTGAAGTAAGCCAGAGAAAGACAAATATCATATGATATCACTTATATGTGGAATCTAAAAAAATGATACAAATGAACTTATTTATAAAACAGAAACAGACTCACAGACTTAGGAAATGAACTTATGGTTACCAAAGGGGAAGAGGGGGAGAGGGATAAATTAGGAGTTTGGGATTAACATATACACACCACTATATATAAAATAGATGATCAACAAGGACCTACTGTATAGCACAGGGTACTCTACTCAATATTCTGTAATAACCTATATTAGAAAAGAATTTGAAAAAGAATAGATACATGTAGATGTATAACTGAATCACTTTGCTGTACACCTGAAACTAACATAACATTGTAAATCAACTATACTTCAATATAAAATAAAAATTAAATAAAAAAACACAGAAACCTAAACCAAACCAAACCAAGAGTGGTTCTTCCGGGAGTGACAGAGTTGAAATGTGGGGTTCTATCTTTTTTTTATAAATTTATTTATTTTTATTTATTTTATTTTTGGCTGCATTGGGTCTTTATTGCTGCGTGCAGGTTTTCTCTAGCTGTGGCAAGCGGGGGCTACTCTTCATTGTGGTGTGCGGGCTTCTCATTGCAATGGCTTCTCTTGTTGCAGAGCACGGGCTCTAGGCACAGGGGCTTCAGTAGTTGCAGCATGCGGGCTCAGTAGTGGCTTTCAGGCCCAGTAGTTGTGGCGCACAGGCTTAGTTGCTCCGTGGCATGTGGGATCTTCCCGGACCAGGGCTCAAACCCACGTCCCCTGCACTGGCAGGTGGATTCTTAACTACTGCACCACCAGGGAAGCCCAAAATGTGGGGTTCTTGAGCCATGTTTCTCTGAGGTCTCCTACCTACATGATGACAGGATGGCTCATGGTGAAGCTTCCATGGGTGTGGGTGGTAGGAGTTTTAACTAGGATAATTAGTCTATGTGTGGCCATAAGTCTCCAGCCATGCCATTGACACAGTGGCTGACCTTCTGCCTCTCATTCTGTGCTGAAAAAAATAAAATCTTAGCTAAAGACCTGGAGTTTGTGGGATTTAAATAGTAGGCAACCAGCAAGTTGCATCAGAGCAGGAACCTAATGATTATTGATTTCCGTTAAATTGTTTCAAAGGGCTTTCTGTGTCAGGAAGGGATTGATGAAGCACTCCAGGAACGGTTCAGAGTCTAAGACCCAGTTTTGGGGACTTATCATGTAGTGGAAGAAAAAGATACAAATGTGTGAGATAGGCAAATAACAAGAAAGGATTTAACTAATAGTATATACTACAACAGCATGATGCCTTGTAGCTGTTTTAAGATATGACTCCAAACTCTTTGAAACTTTTCCCATTGAGA